>NC_082672.1:57365681-57683863 GCF_025265405.1 Mesoplodon densirostris
GCCATCATTAAAAAATCTACAAACAGTAAATGCTGGAGAGGGTGTGGAGAAAAGGGAGCCCTCCTATACTGTGGGGAGAAATGTAAATTGGTGCAGCCACTATGAAAAACAATAAGGAGGTCCTTTAAAAAAGTAAAAATAGAGTCACCATATGCTCCAGCAATCTCACTCTTGGGCATATATCTGGAAAAGACAAAAACTCTAACTTGAAAAGATACATGCACCCCAATGTTCACAGCAGCACTATTTACAATGGCCAAGACATGGAAGCAGCCTAAGTGTCCATCAACAGATGAATGGATAAAGATGTGATCTATATCTATCTATCTATCTATCTATCTATCTATCTATCTATCTAAAATAGAGTATTACTCAGCCATAAAAAAGAAAAAAATAATGCCATTTGCAGCAACATGGATGGACCTAAAGATTACCATACTAAGTGAAGTGAGTCAGAAAGAGAAAGACAAATATCATATGATATCATTTATATGTGGAATCTAAAAAATACAATTAACATATTTACAAAACAGAAACAGACTCACAGACATAGAAAACAAACTATGGTTACCAAAGGAGAAGAGGGGAGGGATTAATTAGGAGTATGGGATTAACAGATTCACACTACCATATATAAAATAGATAAACAAGGATTTACTGTGTAGCACAGGGAACTATATTTAATATATTTAATAACCTATAATGTAAAAGAATTTTTAAAAAGCATATATATAACTGAATCACTTTGCTGTATACATGAAACTAACACAATACTGCTAATTAACTCTACTTCAATTTAAAAAATAATAGAAAGAGAACCCCTTTCCTCTGCTATAACTTACATCACCCTCCAGTGTCCTCTACTGACAAAACCTAACACTGAGTTACCTGACAAAGGAGAAATGTTTATAGGATCCAGCTCCAGTACTGCAAAACAGGGGAGCGGGAAGGTGGATTTAGAGATGATAGATAATAAGATAATAACTGGTATAGTATATCACAGAATTAACTTTGTTAAATGACATAATAAGAAACAGAAGCACAAACTGAGGAAAAATGAACCAGAGATTTTTGCAAATACGCTATGCTTTAAAAATGAAGAATTATGCCCAAATGCATCCTGAATACATTATATAAACAGGTAAATACATTTAGTTCTATATATAATATATGCTTCAAAGCCAAGCAAAAATCAGTCTACCTTTCTGAAGCATTAAAAATATTAAAAAGTTATCATGGTCCAGGTTATTGTGACTATTCTCTTCAAGTATGCAAACAAATTCAGTTAGTAAATAAATAACTCAATTACCCAAAAGGCCTGAATCCCAAATCTCTGTCTCCAAAATACCTTTCTCCTGAGCTCCAGACACATTTAATCTATTATCTACCAAACACCATTATTTGGATGTGCCATCAGTACTTCCAGCACCAGCATCCAAATCTCAGTCAGATAATGGTAAACTAGCTCTCAAAAATAAAAACCAATCCTGAATGTGCTTTGTGCCAATTTCTGCAGTGTAAATATTCCCAGCATGGCCTCACAAGTTTCTGACAATTTAGCAACCATTAAAACTAATCCTAATTACGTCTTCAGTGTCTTAGGGAATCTCAGCCTCCTTCACTTCAATATTCAAGCCAAAAACCTTGGTTTCATCTTTTATTTCTCCTCCCCCTTCACCACCCATTTCACTGTCTGAATTACATCAGTTCTTCAGCTTTGTCTGTTTCTCTGTCACTGCCGTTGCTGCCACCTTACATCATGCCATTTTTGTTTCACTAGGCTAATTGGTGCTCCTGCCTCCAGTCCATCTTTCCCATGGATTTTTCACTGCAGCAAGAATGATCTTTTTTTTTATTTGAAATATAATTGACATTTAACATTGTATAAGTTTAAGGTGTACAATGTTGTTGATTTGATACATTTTTTTTTTTTTTTTTGCGGTATGCGGGCCTCTCACTGTTGTGGCCTTTCCTGTTGCGGAGCACAGGCTCCGGACACGCAGGCTCAGCGGCCATGGCTCACGGGCCCAGTCGCTCCGCGGCATGTGGGATCTTCCGGGACCGGGGCACGAACCCGTGTCCCCTGCATCGGCGGGCGGACTCTCAACCACTGCGCCACCACGGAAGCCCGATTTGATACATTTTTATATTTAATATGATTACAACTGAAGCTTTACACCTTTATAAAAAAGCTAACACCTTTATCATGTCAGATAATCATAATTTCTTTCTTTGTGGTGAGAACATTTCAGATGTAGTTTCTTGGCAACTTTGAAGTATATAATACAGTTGACTTTAATCATCATGCTGTGCATTAGATCTCGATTAACTTATTTAAGCTATTAGTTGCAAGTTTGTATCCTTTAACCAACATCTCCCCAATTCCCCCCCCCCATAGCCCCTGGTAACCACCATTTTACTCTCTGTTTCTATGCGTTCAGCTTTTTCAGACTCCACATATAAGTGATATCATACAGAGTTTGTCTTTCTCTCTCTGCCTTTTCTCTCTTAGCAAAATACCCTCAAGGTCCATCCATGTTGTTGCACATGGCAGGATTGATCTTTCAATGTACACAACCTGGAGGCTTCACTGATATTAAAAAAAATACTTCTGTGGCTTTTGAAATGGAATATGATGATCTTTATGACTCCTGAACACCTTTCTAACCCCATCTTACCTTTCGCCCTGATTCTTTTCGCCTTTCATCCCTCAAACTGCCTTCTCTCCAGCCACTTGGAACTATTTACAACTCCCAGTGTGACTGCCTTCCCTGACTTTCAGGCTTTTACATACACAGCATTCTCTGCTTAGATTGCTTTTTGCTTTTAATTTATACTTTTTTATACTTCTTTTTCTTATCAATGGCCTGGTCAATTTTTAAATTCCCCCATTGTTCATCAACTAGCTTCAAAGTTGTACCTGTTTATATTCTAATTATCCTTATATTTTAAGTTGTATGCATATTTTACCCTAACAAAATAGTAGCTTAAGGAAATTTCTACTCTCTTCCCTTACACAAAAACTTGAGAATGCCTGTGTACACTCTTCCCCATTCCCCTGACAATACTCTTATTCCTATCTTGTATTTTATTTATATCTTTCTGTTAGCTGCCCCAAAATTATTTTTAAAGGCATCAATTATTTATATTTGCCCATATGCTTAGCAATTCTTTGCTCACCTTTGCTTATAATGTCTCACATTTTTTCTACCTGGTTTCAATTTCTTCTTTCTGAAGTACACTCTTTAGTAGATCAGTATCTTTGCCTAGAAACCTCTGCAGTCTTTGTTGGCCTGAAAATGTCTATTTTAGCCTCAATGTTCATCACGAATTTAGCAATTCTGAATTAGAATTCTAGTCTGATGATTATTTATTCTCAGCACTTTGAAGATGCCATTCTCTTGTTTTCTAGCCTCTAATGTTGCTTTTAAATTTTCTGTTGTCCAACCAATTCTAATTCATTTGTTCAAAATGTCTATAAATGGGTTTATTTTTATATAATCTCCTCAGAACTCACTGTGAATTTCAATCTGGGGATTCATATGTTTCATTAACTCGAAATCCCTCAGATATTAGCTCCTTAAATATCTCTTCCCCATTCTATCAGCTCCTTCTGGAAATCCTACTTCAGACAGATGATAGATAGATAGATAGATAGATAGATAGATAGATAGATAGATGATAGATAGATAGATTCTATCATTTTATTCTCCATGTCTCTTAATTATTCTCCCATATTTTCTATCTCTTTTTCACTTGTGCCCACTTGGGGAATTATCCCCAGATCTTTTTTCTTTTTTGGCTGTGTTGGGTCTTCATTCTGTGCATGGGCTTTTTCTAGTTGCAGTGAGTGGGGGCTACTCTTCGATGTGGTGCACAGGCTTCTCATGCGGTGGCTTCTCTTGTTGCGGAGCACAGGCTCTACGTGCATGGACTTCAGTAGTTGCAGCACGCAGGCTCAGCAGTTGTGGCACACAGGCTTAGTTGCTCCACAGAATGTGGGCTCTTCCCGGACCAGGGATCGAACCCGTGTCCCCTGCATTGGCAGGCGGATTCTTAACTGATGCACCACCAGGGAAGTCCCCCAGATATTTTTTCTTGAGCATAGTTTGGTCTAATTTGCCCTATAACCCATTCATTATGTTTTTAAATTTTAACATCTATAATTTTCATTTCTAGAAGTGATACTTAGTTTTTTTCAGCTTTGCCTGTTTATTTTTTTGCGTTATCTTCTTTTTTTTAAATTATTATTATTGTTAACAACTCTATTTCCCTTTGGATCTCTTTGTTTTAAATACAATAATCCATTCTACAAATTCTAGAATTATCCTCAACACTGAGGATACAACAGTAAATAAAACAAAAAGATTTTTGTCATCATTTAGCTTATATTTACATTTTACAGTCTTTTTCAGATTGTCCTATTATCTCACGTTCTCAGGGATGCTGACTCTACGATGTGTTATGATTTCCCTACTCACTGCGGATGACTTTCGTAATGGTGGTGAGGAGAGACTTAGGGCTCATCATGAGTGAGTTTTTTTCTCCATGGGACTCTGTGTACAGCTGGGTTGCAAGTATTCCTTCAGAGTAGTTTTGTATTCACATTTGATTCTACCAGATGTCCAAAGGATTTCATCGTGTTAAGATCAATTTTTATGGTACAATGTCCACATCGAAATCCCTGCACCATGACGAGACTGAAATTTGTATATAATATCCTGCATGAAACAAGCTTTGAGTTTTGATTTCTTATAAAAACATGCTTTTTTCATTTGATTTGTTTTGTTTTCCATTCAGAGCCCTGGGCAGAGTTATGCCTTTTACTTTTTTCTGTGATCTCATAGGCAGAGATTTTAGTGCCTTTCTATGGAAGATTTAGCCCTTCCTGATTTTATGCAGGAATCTCAGTTTTAAATTCATGCCCTGTCCTGACCTATCACTTCCTATTCCTGAGTGGGAATTAAAGCTCAAATACCTGGCTATAAGGGCCTAGCTTCAGTGCTAATGTCTTAAGCCCCAACCCTAAAACCCTCACTGCATTACTACAGCGACTCGTGTTGTTACTGCTTTGTGTCCTCTCTTTTTCCTTGATTTTATTAAAAAAAGAAAAGAAAAGAAAAAAGAAAGACTTCTTTCTGTTTGAAAGTTACGTATCATTTTTTGTTTGCAAAACTTTATGTTAGCTTGGTCTGCCAGGTGGATCTGGCCATTTACACTATCTGCTTGGAGCACTCAATTCACTAGGTCCCCAACACCGCATATGTTTTTACTGCAAGTGGAGACTATCCTATGAATATCCTATATAATATTTACCTCACTCTACTGTTTGTTTCTTTATTTGAATTGTGCCCCCTCTCTTGAGTTGCATGAGATTAGGATACATACCTTATTCATCATTATGTGGTAGCACAGTGCCTGGGATACTGTAGACACTATTTACTGAATGATTAAATGATTGAATATATAAATATGTGAATTCATTTTATCATAATGGACCAGCAGACTCACATTCTTACACATTCAACATACATATACACATTCACATATGTATATAAATATATATATATATATACAATTTTGACATCTTAAAATTAATTTTATAAAAAATGCTTTGGGGGGCTTCCCTGGTGGCGCAGTGGTTGAGAGTCCGCCTGCCGATGCAGGGGACACGGGTTCGTGCCCCGGTCCGGGAAGATCCCACATGCCGCGGAGCGGCTGGGCCCGTGAGCCATGGCCGCTGAGCCTGCGTGTCCGGAGCCTGTGCTCTGCAACGGGGAGAGGCCACAGCAGTGAGAGGCCCGCGTACCGCAAAAAAAAAAAAAAAAAAAAAAAAAAATGCTTTGGAGTTTAAATAAACACAGAGCCCCAGAATCAACAAATTATTTTGAAAATGCAATGGCAGGTATGGAGCAAATTTCTGAAATTCAAAGAACTTACTAATTTATTAATGTTGATTAATTTTGAAAAATCTCAATTTTTTAGATTATAATCATGACTGAGGATTATCAGGATGTTATTATAAACTTGTTAAATTAGTTATGTAGATGAGAAGGAAATACTTATGCTGGGGGATTCCTCTACTTCACTTTTCAAATGAAAAATATCCTTATTCAGAGCTTAGGAAAATGAAAAAAGCAGTTTACTAATCATAAGCCTTTTTTATGTAGTAAGACCCCCATCTATTGTAATTTCAGCATGTAACTAAAAGTCAAGTCCCATAGTTTTGCATTTTTGCAACTTCTGACATATGCATGCGTTTATAAATTATTATTGCATTAAACAGTTGTGAATGCCTTGTTATACAATCTATAACGTCAGTTCCTTCTCTTTCTCTTTGTATCTTCTAGGTAACGTTGCTAAAACTTTAAATGATTGTGCTGATCTTGAATTTTTTCTATGTTCTTTAAAAATATTATAAAAATTTAAATAACAGTGCAGCATAGATGTAGCTAGTAATAACTTTGATGCTGATTCACTTGACAAAGAGAAATGATTCCTCTCTTTGACTTTGTTTTTCTAGATTTTGCTCCTCAAGCACTTTCCTATATTTAGATTTATTATGGCATTTTTTAAATGTTAGTTTTGCTACTGTCTCCTGATGCTAAGATTTCCTGATGTCAAGCAAAGCAGCAGACTTCATTAGTGTCCTTATGAAAAACAATAAGTTCTGTGAAATTACATTAAACTAGACCATTTTTATTTGAAAACTTGAGAAGTATGGGTTGCCTTGCAGAAAAGCCTTCCTCCAGAGAACAAATAAACAAAGTTTACTAATGCAGAAAATCATTTGAGTAGATGGGAAAAACAACTGACAGGAGGAAGTTCAATTTACTTTCATATTGCATTTAAGTGACCTGCTTTGCATCACTAGGTCCAAGAAAGCAAAATTAAGTATTACAAATGAAGTAGAATTAAAATATTCCTCTACCTTATAAATATAAATCTATGTCAAAATATTACTTTATATTTTTTTCTTTAAGAGAAAATTTAAAAAATACTACAAGCAAAACAAGATCCATTTATCATTGTATTTATGTCTATAACATCATCTGCAGCCATCATGCCAATATTCAATGACAGATGACATATGCTATAAAGAAATCTAGTTATATACATCTATATTGTATAAAATCTGCCGTGTTAAAAAGACTTTTGCTCATATTAAAACTACTTCTAATTTTCTATGCCAGAGTAAGCAATTTATTAGGAAGCATGTTTGATGAGAGCAATTAAATTCTCATCTTTCTAGGATGGTAGCATCTGTCATGGATGAGACATACAACTTCAAACAAAAGCACCAAATGAAAGGAGAGAAAAAGCCAGTAGCATTAAGTTTTCACAAAACTAGTTTTTTCTGTCCCCAGCTGTCCAAATAGAACAATGGTCTACTTTATGATAATACTATTCTACATGGAAAACACACAAGTAAATATCCAACAGAAAAAAAATCATAAATTATTTTCATTGCTATAGAGATCCCTGAAAGACATCTAGCAAGTCCACTTCATTTGGTACATCATAGTTCAGAAGAGGAAGCTAATGACTAGAGGATAAAACATTTGTGTAAGGACCTTTGACTTGCAAGTATCAGCAATGCAAGTTCATTGTAAATAATGGGACACATGATGCAGCTATGATGGTAATGAGGCAGAAAAGACTCTCAAAGGAATCCAAGAAAAGAAGTTTTATTCATCCGTTTTATTTTTTAGATTCCACATATAAGTAATAACATAAAGTATTTGTCTTTTTCTGTCTGACTTATTTCACTAAGCATAATACCCTCTAGGTCCATCCACATCGTTGCCAATGGCAGAATTCCATTCTTTTTATGGCTGATATTCCATTGTGCATATATATACCACATCTTCTTTATCCATTCATCTGTTGTTGGACACTTAGGTTGCTTCCATATCTTGGCTATTGTAAATAATGCTTCTATGAACATTGGGGTGCATGTATCTTTTTGAATTAGTGTTCTCATTTTTCCAGATATATACCCAGGAGTGGATTTGCTGGATCATATGACAGTTCTATTTTTAGTTTTTTCAGGAACCTCCATAGTGTTTTCCATAGTGGCTGCACCAATTTACATTCCCACCAACAGTGTACTAGGGGTCCTTTTTCTCCACCTCTTCACCAACATTTGTTATTTATAGACTTTTTGATAATAGCCATTTCCGACAGGTATGAGGTAATAACTCATTGCCATTTTGATTTGCAAAAGAAAAGAAATGTTAAACCATTCAGGATCCACGTAGCTCTCATCTTGTTGCTCCAATAACAGTAAGAGCAGGAATTTTCGCATCTTCTTGACTTGTGCACCGCCATTAATAGCCTAGGTATTTCCCAAGTCCTGGCTCCTCTCAGTGTGTTTTTGACTAATTCTCTTTCTACCAGCAAGGCTACCCTTTATTCTGTGTATTATTTTCTCATTTCAGTCAGCTTCTTCTCAAACTTTCACTAAACATTTGCTTCATCAGGGCTTCTTTATACTTGTAAATAACCATTAACTTCTGCTTATGAATCTTCTTGGCCTCTCTCTGCCTCATGTCATTTCTGTGATGTTCCCATTGCTCTCATCTGATTGTCTCCACACTTCATAGTAGAAGTTCTCAAGAGACAAAACCTGATTCACTGGAGTGATCTCTGCTGTTTGAGAGAATGGGGCTTTCCATATCAGGCTATTCACAGGCATCTGTCCACTATTGATTTTATTGGCTCTGGACAAAACAGAGGTCGGAACAAGGGGTCAGAAACCATGTGTTTTCCCCAGCTCAAGGAACAGGAACACAGAAGCTTCCATTTGTCAGGAACTGTATGTGAGGATGTGTCCACTATACATAACTGACATCTCCCACTCCCTTTATGTGTATATTCCACACGCTTCTCAAACTGAAATGCATACTATTCTCCATTTATAACCTACCTTTTCCATTGCTATATAGATTTGTTCATGTTAGTCCTTCCGTTTTAGCAATCCTCTAATTCCCATCTCATCTCTCCTGGCTGAAATCCTATTACATATTAAGGGTCCATTCTTAAAGGTCACTTTCTTTAAAGAGCCCCCCTTATTCCCCTTAGCATTTTAATTCTAATTTTTATGCCATCGTATTGTTTCATACTGCAAATATTTGTATGCTTTATTTCCTAACTTAGATTTTAACTTTCTTGAAGGTATGGCGTGTTTTTATCTTCTCTTTATTCTAAGCAGCACCTAATCCAATACTGTATGTTTACTGCTCAGAAAATTCTCACAGAATAAATTAATTCGACCATTCAACAAATATGCTTAATATGTACTGGGCACTACTGTAAGCTCTGAGGATACAGCAGTGAGCAAACAAGTCAAAGATCCCCACTCTCTTGGAAATTCCATTCTACTGGAGGAGAAAATAAGTGCACAAGTAAAATATATAATATGAGAGAGGGTGGTGATTGTTACGGAGAAAAGCAGGGAAGAAAAATTCAGAGTGCTAGCAGCTAGGTGGTAATTTTAAAAGAGTGATCAGGGAAGTGCTTATTGAGAAGGTGACATTGGTGCAAGACCTGGAAGGGGAGCCCCAGGAGCGAGCTATGCAACTGTCTGAAGGAGGAGCCCTAGGAGAGGAAACAGCAACATGCAAATACCCACAGGCAGGGGCATGTCCAAGAAAGAGCAAGGAGGTCAGGAGGCTGAAGGAGGGAAGGAGAGAGTAGTCGGAGCTGAGAGCAGAGAAGTCAAGGTGGGGAGTGGAGCTCAGGTAGGGCCTTAGAGGTGGTTTTTAAGGGTTTTGGTTTTTCCCAGCAGAGGAGAGCTATGCTTTTACTTATACTTTAGAAGAATGATTTTGCTGTGTTCAGAGGAAACTGAGTGGGGGCAAGAATAGATGCAGGGGGACAAGTTGGAGGCTCCTGTGATAAGGTGAGAGATGATGGTGACTTGGACCAGGAAGGTAATGGTAGAGATGGTGAGAAGAGGTCATATTCTGGATATATTTGAAGGTATAGCTGACAGATTTGGCTGGTAGATCGCATGTGGGGTGTAAAGGAAAAAGAAGATTGAAAATTACTTCCAAATTTTGGGGCCTGTGCAGCTGGGAGGATGGAGTCGCCATTTGCTGAATCAGGGAAGGTGACAAAATAATAGGTTGTCAGGGATAAAATGAGGGCTTCAGTTTGAAATATCATATAGAAAGTTGGGTGTAAGAATCTACATTTCAGAGGAAAGGTCCGGACATTGAGATATGAATTTGGGAGTCATCAGATTATAGACAGTATTTAGAGTCACAAGGGTTAGATAAGATCACCTGAGAAAAGAGTGTAGAAAAAAAGAAGTGAAGAATTTTAAGGACTGAGAATCCTGGGCCTTTCTGAAACATAGGGTTACTTCATTCATTTAATACTATGCATCATAACTTCTATTAAGATTCCCATTTTACAGATAAGGGAAACGAAGCACATAGGAGTTAGATGCTTGCAGTCTAACTGTATTTTCTACACTGTAAAATGGCAGTTATTCAAACTTGTGTGATCTGGCTTCAGAATTGCTCTTACCCACTATTTTATCTTGCATCTCAATGAATATTATGTTGCCTGATACACAGTAGATATTCAATAAGTATTCACTGAATTTGACTGCAGTACATCAGCAACAATTTCATTCCTAAATCTAGAAATAAGTCTTCATCAAATAACTCTTTGGCAGTTTGGAAAAATATGCATTAAGCCAAAGAGGAATTTTCACATGGGGAAGGAAGGTGCGAAGGCCAAGGGGGTAATTTAGGCCACTTACAGTTAGAGTGGCCACAGCTGTTCTCTCCAATCCCGGTACTGCTAAGATTACCAAGCAAAACCCACACGCTTCTGAAGCAGTCCAAACACAGATACTTAACACCCATTTCCTTGTTCAAATGTCCCATATGCTGGACTCTGATTAGCTCTTCTGGCACCAGCACACAAACCAATCCAGGCTGGTTGCTTTCTGGCTTGTCGTGTTCTATAATAAAGCAGAGAGACTCAAACAAAATGAAATAGTTCAGAGCCAAAACTATTGTGATCTTCTCATTTCTGTCAATAATTAGAAAATGCATAGGTAGAGTTCAGATTTAACTGGGTGCTGCAGGATGGTTCCTAGGACGTCTTCAGTTAACACACAAGGGGCGTGTTTCAG
The DNA here is from genome assembly GCF_025265405.1 of Mesoplodon densirostris. Lineage (NCBI taxonomy): Eukaryota > Metazoa > Chordata > Mammalia > Artiodactyla > Ziphiidae > Mesoplodon > Mesoplodon densirostris. The sequence continues at coordinate 57,376,834 of NC_082672.1, forward strand.
TTCGCCCAAGTCCTTCAGCTTGTCTCTTCTAAATTAGGCATACCTTTAGGTAAGCCAAAAAAAAAAAAAAAATGGGGGGCGAGGAGGAGACTATTTAATGTTGTGGAAAAATGAACCAGTGTATCCCCAGCTTAGTGAAATGGATAAAGAATCAGCCAGTAGCTGTTGGTGTATTGGTGCGTCCTCCTAGATCAAGACTCAGAGGCCCCAGTCTTTTTTTAGGGAGCACCTGAGGTGAAGAGTTGGATTTGGAAGTGTCATTCACCCATACTACATGAATGAGTTGTCAGCTGCAGCAAGCCAAGCTCGTGATCAAGACTCAGACCTTTTATAAGTCTACCTTTAGAACCACCTCCAACCTCCCCACACACAAGCAGGAGCTTTTTGTCCATTCATCACATTAATGGTAGACTTCCTGTGGTCCTCTCTCAAAGCTGCTTCATTACAAGCAAGGGATTATATATTGCATTGACTTATCTCTTCCTAAGACACAGTAAGAGATCTAATTAATACTTTATTAACTGCTTTACCATACTGGGAGAAACAAGTTTAATAAGTCATACATTCTTCTGATCAGTTGTATTGACCCATGTTTTTATATAATTCACAATACGATTCAAGACAGACATATGTACTCTAAATAGTCAAAGCTCCTGTTTTATTGAATGTTTTTATACAACATTTGGTTTTATTTTGTGGTTTAAAACCTTAAAATCTAGATTTAGTTAAAGGCTCATCAAGTTACAATACTACATGTATTCTTATTTGAGGTTCACTTGTGGATTATTTTCTTATTTAATAGGAAAATTACGGTTTCTGTGAATATGTGGATTACTTTGAATATTTTTTGATTAATATTTATGATTTGGAGATTGTTTTCACAAAAAATGCTGTGCCATTTAAAAGCATACAGGAATGCCATCATGTTATTTACTATCATGTATAGAGATTTTTAAATGCATATTGCTGACCTATGAAACTAAATACATAAATTTAATTAAAGTTCTCTCTTTATAGTACAAAACAGCCAATTTAATAGTTTCGTTTAAGAACACCCTGAGTCAGATGCAAAGTTACATTTAGCCTGATGTTGATTTTTTTTTAACCATATGTAATCAACTGGAACCCAGCTGTCAAAGAAAGCAAATGAGATGTAATCAATAGCCTATTACTTGATTTTTAATGACACCTTTAAAATGTCTATATTCTAATCCCAAACACCATTGTAAAGACCTTTCTTAAACAAGGTTGAAATTCTCATCATTTGCTCCTAAAAACAAGATGATTATATTGCCAGATATAAAAACAGGATGTGTTCATAATATATTTATAGAAGGTAGCTTTATTTATGTATCAGAGGGACTTTTTTTTTCTGAAATGGCTCTTGTTTCTGACTCTCTAGTACCTGTCCAACAAAACTCTTAGATAAAAGCATACACTTAAAAGACAAGTAGGACTTCCCTGGTGGTGCAGTGGTTAAGAATCTTCCTGTCAATGCAGGGGACGTGGGTCCAATCCCTGGTCTGGGAAGATCCCGCATGCTGTGGAGCAACTAAGCCCATGCGCCACAACTACTGAGCCTGCGCTCTAGAGCCCGTGAGCCACAACTACTGAAACCCACGCACCCTAGGGCCTGTGCACCGCAGCTACTGAGCCCACACACTTCAGCTACTGAGCCCATGTACCACGACTACTGAAACTCGTGTGCTCTAGGGCTTGCGTGCTGCAGCTACTGAGCCCATGTGCCGCAACTACTGAAGCCCACATGCCTAGAGCCGTGCTTCGCAACAAGAGAAGCCACCACAATGAGAAGCCCATGCACTGCAACAAAGAGTAGCCCCCACTCGCCACAACTAGAGAAAGCCCACATGCAGCAACAAAGACCCAACGCAGCCAAAAAAATAAAATTAAATTAAATTAAAAAAGACAAATAGTCAAAACTTTTAAGTTCACTTATCCTATATTATGCAGCAATTCTCCTCAGTTGTACAGGAAAGTAATATATAAATGTTATTTTTCTTAAATAGTCAGACACCTCATATATTTTTTTTTATGTCCTGGTAGGAAAATAGCAAGAGGGATTAATTTAGCATTGGAAGTCAATATAAAAATCCATTTCCATGCATTATGTGACAGATTTTTGCCCAATGTGTATCACCCTGTATATCAATATAAAAATCTTGATTAACATGTCAATTTCCTACACACAAACACTAGACGTGAAGCATACTTACCCCAGATAAATAATTTCCCTGGGCAAAAATGGCGATTAATTTTATAACTCATACTGATCCTACTGGAATATCAGGTTTAGATGTCTTAATGATCACTGCATAAAGAATACAAATGTCATCATGATTATAGCAGGGACTGAAGATTTCCTACAGATTACAAGGTCCTTCAGGCTCACAAAATTTAGAGCAAGAAGCATGGTTTGAAGTACTCCCTAGAATTAGTGACTCCCTTGTAACCTCTGCCAATGCATACTGACATTGTAAGTGCTTAGAGAGATGTTTTTAATTCCTTATCAGAGGAAACTGAGCCCCTTGGAGGGCATGTGTGGAAATGTGATATACTCAACAAACTATCCATGTTTATTATACCATAATTTGTCCTATTAAAGGCACAAATTTTACATTCAAATACTCTGGTTGTTTAGCAGAATGACAACTGCTTATTAGTTAGCCTTTCCAGACAAATCTCTAGATTGAAAGTAGAGGGGGTAGAAACAGAAATTCTCATATAGGTTACACAGCAAAGGAACCTTTAATGCCAGGTGAGGAAATGAAATGGAAATGATAATGAGAGTACACACAGACTAGGATACAGATGTTAATTTAAGACAATATAATGCAAAATGTGACCAGCAGCAAATGCCCATAATTAATCTCCTGCCTTACTGTGTGAGAATTATAAAACTAGAACTTAATGGTTTAAATAAAAACAAAAACAAAATTACTATATCTTTGAGAGAGCCTCAGAAATATGTTCGATTAACGGAATTAAGCAACAGAATACTGTTTATATTTTCTACATGAAATCATGATTCAACTAAAAATAAAACACCCAATATGCAATAAATAAATAAATAAATAAATAAATTTTTAAAAGTCACATACTTGTATGTTTAATCTCAGATTACCAACAAAATATAAGACGTATTTACTAATATGGAATGGTTATTTCTCAAATGCTCCCAAAACTCCTGAATGGAAATAACATAAAGCTTATGGGGATACCTTCAAGATGGCAGAGGAGTAAGATGCGGAGATCACCTTCCTCCCCACAAATACATCAGAAATACATCTACATGTGGAACAACTCCTACAGAACACCTACTGAACGCTGGCAGAAGACCTCAGACTTCCCAAAAGGCAAGAAACTCCCCACGTACCTGGGTAAGGGAAAAGAAAAAAGAAAAAGCTAAACAGAGACAAAAGAATAGGGATGGGACCTGCACCAGTGGGAGGGAGCTGTGAAGGAGGAAAAGTTTCCACACTAGGAAGCCCCTTCACTGGCGGAGACAGGGGGTGGCAGAGGGGGGAAGCTTCGGAGCCACAGAGAAGAGCGTAGCAACAGGGGTGCAGAGGGCAAAGCTGAGAGATTCCCGCACAGAGGATCAGTGCCGAACAGCATTCACCAGCCTGAGAGGCTGGCCTACTCACCTGCTAGGGCTGGTGGGGGCTGGGAGCTGAGGATCTGGCTTCGGAGGTCAGATCCCAGGGAGAGGACTGGGGTTGGCTGCGTGAACACAGCCTGAAGGGGGCTAGTGAGACACAGCTAGCAGGGAGGGAGTCCGGGAAAGAGTCTGGAACTGCCTAAGAGGCAAAAGACCATTGTTTTGGGGTGCACGAGGAGAGGGGATTCAGAGCACTGCCTAAACGAGCTCTAGAGGTGGGCATGAGCCATGGCTAAGAGCACAGACACCAGAGACGGGCATGAGATGTTAAGGCTGTTGCTGCAGCCACCAAGAAAAGTGTGTGCAAGCACAGGTCACTATCCAGACCTCCCCTCCCAGGAGCCTGTGCAGCCCGCTACAGGACCCTGTGCAGCCAGGGTCCCGTGATCCAGGGACAACTTCCCCGGGAGAACACACAGCGTGCCTCAGGCTGGTGCAACGTCATGTCGGCCTCTGCTGCTGCAGGCTCGCCCCGCATTCCGTACCCCCCCTCTCCCAGGCTGAGTGAGACAGAGCCCCCTAATCAGCTGCTCCTTTAACCCCGTCCTGTCTGAGTGAAGAACAGATGCCTTCAGGTAACCTACACGCAGAGGCGGGGCCAAATCCAAAGCTGAAACCCAGGAGCTGTGCGAACAAAGAAGAGAAAGGGAAATCTCTCCCAGCAGCCTCAGGAGCAGCGGATTAAATGTCCACAATCAATTTGATGTACCCTGCATCTCTGGAATACCTGAATAGACAACGAATCATCCCAAAATTGCAGCGGTGGACTTTGGGAGCAAACGTAGGCTTGGGGTTTGCTTTCTGCATCTAATTTGTTTCAGGTTTTATGTTTACCTTAGTTTAGTATTTAGAGTTTATTATCACTGGTAGATTTGTTTATTGATTTGGTTACACTCTTCCTTTATTTTTTTATATATATAGATATATATATATATATTTTTTCCTTTTTCTCTTTTTGTGAGTGTGTATGTATATGCTTCTTTGTGTGATTTGCTTTTACCATTTATCCTAGGTTTCTGTCTGTTTTTGTTTTTTGCTTGTTTGTTTGTTTTAGTATAGTTTTTATTGCTTGCTATCACTGGTGGATTTGTTTTTTCGGTTGGATGCTCTCTTCTTTCTGGCTTCCTTTTTTTAAATTACTTTTTAATTTTTAAATTATTAATATTTTTTATTTTAATAACTTTATATTATATTATTTTATTTTTTCTTTCTTCCTTTCTATTTTTCTCCCTTTTCTTCTGGGCTGTGTGGCTGACAGGGCCTTGGTGCTCCAGCCGGGTGTCAGGCCTGTGCCTCTGAGGTGGGAGAGCCGAGTTCAGGACATTGGTCCACCATCTCAGTGCTAAGACCCAGCTCTACTCAACGACGAGAAAGCCACAGAGCTGAACACCCTATACCAAACAACTAGCAAGACAGGAACACAACCCGACCCATTAGCAGAGAGGCTGCCTAAAATCACAACAGGTCACAGGCACCCCAAAACACACTCCCGGACACGGTCCTGCCAACCAGAAAGAAAAGATCCAGCCTCATCCACCAGAACACAGGCACTAGTCCCCTCCACCAGGAAGCCTACACAACCCACCAAAGCAACCTTAGCCACTGGGGGCAGACACCAAAAACAACGGGAACTATGAACCAGCAGCCTGCGAAAAGGAGACCCCAAACACAATAAGTTAAGCAAAATGAGAAGACAGAAAAACACAGAGCAGAGGACAGAGCAAGGTAAAAACCCACCAGACCAAACAAATGAAGAGGAAATAGGCAGTCTCCCTGAAAAAGAATTCAGAGTGATGAGAGTAAAGATGATCCAAAATCTTGGAAATAGAATGGAGAAAACACAAGAAATGTTGCACAAGGACCTAGAAGAACTAAAGAGCAAACAAGCAGTGAGGAACAACACAATAAAAGAAATTTAAAATTCTCTAGAAGGAATCAATAGCAGAAAAACTGAGGCAGAAGAATGGATAAGTAACCTGGAAGATAAAATAGTGGAAATAACTGCCACAAAGCAAAATAAAGAAAAAAGAATGAAAAGAATTGAGGACAGTCTTAGAGACCTCTGAGACAAGATTAAATGCACCAACATTTGAATTATATGGGTCCCAGAAGAAGAAGAGAAAAAGAGAGGGACTGAGAAAATATTTGAAGAGATTATAATTGAAAACTTCCCTAATATGGGAAAGGAAATAGTTAATCAAGTCCAGGAAACACAGTGAGTCCCATACAGGATAAATACAAGGAGAAACATGCCAAGACACATATTAATAAAACTATCAAAAATTAAATACAAAGAACAAATATTAAAAGCAGCAAGGGAAAAACAACAAGTAATATACAAGGGAATCCCCATAAGGTTAACAGCTGATCTTTCAGCAGAAACTCTACAAGCCAGAAGGGAGTGGCAGGACATATTTAAAGTGATGAAAGGGAAAAACCGACAACCAAGAGTACTCTACGCAGCAAGGATCTCATTCAGATTCGATGGAGAAATTAAAACCTTTACAGACAAGTAAAAGCTAAGAGAATTCGGCACCACCGAACCAGCGTTACAACGAATGCTAAAGGAACTTCTCTAGGCAGGAATACAAGAGAAGGAAAAGACCTACAATAACAAACCCAAAACAATTAACAAAATGGTAATAGGAACATACATATCAATAATTACCTTAAGTGTAAGTGTCTTAAAAGCTCCAACCGAAAGACATAGACTGGCTGAATGGATACAAAAACAAGACCTGTATATATGCTGTCTACAAGAGACCCCCTTCAGACCTAGGGACACATACAGACTGAAAGTGAGGGGATGGAAAAAGATATTCCCTGCAAATGGAAACAAAAGAAAGTTGAGGTAGCAATTCATATATCACACAAAATAGACTTTAAAATAAAGACTATTACAGGAGACAAAGAAGGACACTATATAATGATCAAGGGATCAATCCAAGAAGAAGATCTAACAAGTGTAAATATTCATGCACCCAACATACGAGCATCTCAGTACATAAGGCAAATGCTAACAGCCATAAAAGGGGAAATCAACAGTAACACAATCATAGTAGGGGACTTTAACACCTCACTTTCACCAATGGACAGATCATCCAAAATGAGAATAAATAAGGAAACACAACCTTTAAATGGTACATTAAACAAGGTGGACTTAATTGATATTTATAGGACATTCCATCCAAAAACAAGAGAAAACACTTTCTTTTCAAGTGCTCATGGAACATTCTCCAGGATAGATCATATCTTGGGTCACAATTCAAGCCTTGGTAAATTTAAGGAAATTGAAATCGTATCAAGTATCTTTTCCGACCACAACGATATGAGACTATATATCAATTTCAGGAAAAAATCTGTAAAAACACAAACACTTGGAGGCTAAACAATACAATATTTAATAACCAAGATATCCCTGTAGAAATCAAAGAGGAAATCAAAAAATACCTGGAAACAAATGACAATGAAAACATGATGACCCAAAACCTATGGGATGCAGTAAAAGCAGCTCAAAGAGAGAAGTTTATAGCAATACAATCCTACCTCAAGAAACATCTCAAATAAACAACCTAACCTTACACCTAAAGCACTTAAAGAAAGAAGAACAAAAACCCCCACAAAGTTAACAGAAGGAAAGAAATCATAAAGATCAGATCAGAAATAAATGAAAAAGAAATGAAGGAAACAATAACAAATATCAATAAAACTAAAAGCTAGTTCTTTGAGAAGATAAACAAAATTGCTAAACCATTAGCCAGACTCATCAAGAAAAAAAGTGAGAAGACTCAAATCAATAAAATTAGAAAGGAAAAAGAAGAAGTAACAACTGACAGAAATACAAGGATCATGAAAGATTGCTGTTTATGATCATGTGATCATAAACAGACCAATCACAAGCACTGAAATTGAGACTGTGATTAAAACTCTTCCAACAAACAAAAGTCCAGGATCAGATGACTTTACTGGCAAATTCTATCAAACATTTAGGGAAGAGTTAAAACCTATCCTTCTCAAACTCTTCCAAAATATAGCAGAGGGAGGAACACTCCCAAACTCATTCTACGAGGCCACCATCACCCTGATACCAAAACCAGCAAAGATGTCACAAAGAAAGAAAACTACAGGCCAATATCACTGATGAACACAGATGCAAAAATCCTCAACAAAATACTAGCAAACAGAATCCAATAGCACATTAAAAGGATCATACACCATGATCAAGTGGGGTTTATCCCAGGAATGCAAGGATTCTTCAATATATGCAAATCAATCAATGTGATTCACCATCTTAACAAATTGAAGGAGAAAAACCATATGATCATCTCAAGAGATGCCGAAAAAGCTTTTGACAAAATTCAACACCGATGTACAATAAAAACCCTCCAGAAAGTAGGCATAGAGGGAATTTACCTCAACATAATACAGACCATATATGACAAACCCACAGCCAACATCGTTCTCAATGGTGAAAAAATGAAACCATTTCCTCTAAGATCAGGAACAAGACAAACCATTTCCTCTAAGATCAGGAACCAGACAAGACAGGTGTCCACGCTCACCATTATTATTCAATATAGTTTTGGAAGTTTTAGCCAAAATAATCAGAAAAGAAAAAGAAATAACAGAAAAAGAAGTAAAAGGAATCCAAATCGGAAAAGATGAAATAAAGCTTTCACTGTTTGCAGATGACATGATACTATATGTAGAAAATCCTAAAGATTCTATGAGAAAACTACTTGAGCTAATCAATGAATTTCATAAAGTAGCAGGATACAAAATTAAGGCACAGAAATCTCTTGCAATCCTATACACTAATGATGAAAAATATGAAAGAGAAATTAAGGAAACACTCCCATTTACCACTGCAACAAAAATAATAAAACAGCTAGGAATAAACCTGCCTAAGTAGACAAGAGACTTGTATGCAGAAAACTATAAGACACTGATGAAAGAAATTAAAGATGATACAATCAGATGGAGAGACATACCATGTTCTTGGATTGGAAGAATCAACATTGTGAAAGTGATGATACTACCCAAAGCAATCTACAGATTCAATGCAATCCCTATCAAACTACCAATGGCATTTTTCACAGAGGTAAAACAAAAAATTTCACAATTTGTATGGAAACACAAAAGATCCCAAATAGCCAAAGCAATCTTGAGAAAGAAAAATGGAGCAGGAGGAATCAGGCTCCCAGACTTCAGACTATACTACGAAGCTACAGTAATCAAGACAGTATGGCACTGGCACAAAAACAGAAATATAGATCAATGGAACAGGATAGAAAGCCCAGAGATAAACACATGCACCTACTGTCACCTTATTTTTGATAAAGGAGGCAAGAACATACAATGGAGAAAAGACAGCCTCTTCAAGAAGTGGTACTGGGAAAACTGGACAGCAACATTTAAAAGAATGAAATTAGAACACTCCCTAACACCATACACGAAAATAAACTCAAAATGGATTAAAGACCTAAATGTAAGCCCAGATAGTATAAAACTCTTAGAGGAAAACATAGGCAGAACACTCTATGACATAAATTACAGCAAGAGCCATTTTGACCCACCTCCTAGAATAATGGAAACAAAAGACAAAAATAGGGCCTCCCTGGTGGCGCAGTGGTTAAGAGTCCGCCTGCCGATGCAGGGGATACGGGTTCGTGCCCTGGTCTGGGAGGATCCCATATGCCGCGGAGCGGCTGGGCCCGTGAGCCATGGCCGCTGGGCCTGCGCATCCGGAGCCTGTGCTCCGCAACGGGAGAGGCCACAACAGTGAGAGGCCCGCATACCGCAAAAAGAAAAAAAAAAAAAAAAAGACAAAAATAAACAAATGGGACGTAATGAAACTTAAAAGCTTTTGCACAGCAAAGGAAAATATAAACAAAATGAAAAGACAACCCTTAGAATGGGACAAACTATTTGTAAATGAAGCAACTGACAAAGGATTAATCTCCAAAATATATAACCATCTCATGCAGCTCAATATCAAAAAAACAAACAACCCAATCCAAAAATGGGCAGAAGACCTAAATGGACATTGCTCCAAAGAATATATACAGATTGCCAAGAAACACATCAAACGATGCTCAACATCACTGATCATTAGATAAAGGCAAATCCAAACTACAATGAGGTATCACCTCACACCAGTCAGATTGGCCATCATCAAAAAATCTACAAACAATAAATGCTGGAGAGGGTGTGGAGAAAAGGGAACCCTCCTCCACTGTTGGTAGGAATGTAAATTGATACAGCTACTATGGAGAACAGTATGGAGCTTCCTTAAAAAACTAAAAATAGAACTACCATACGACTCAGCAATCTCACTACTGGGCATATACCCTGAGAAAACCATAACTTAAAACGAGTCACGTACCACAATGTTCATTGGAACTGTATTTACAATAGTCAGAACATGGAAGCAACCTAAGTGTCCATCGACAGACGAACAGATAAAGAAGATGTGGCACATATATATACAATGGAATATTACTCAGCCATAATAGGAAATGAAATTATTTGTAGTGAGGGGGATGAACCTAGAGTCTGTCATAGAGAGTGAAGTAAGTCAGAAAGAGAAAAACAAATACCATATGCTAACACATACATATGGAATCTAAAAAAAAAAAAATGGTTCTGAAGAACCTAGGGGCAGGACAGGAATAAAGATGCAGATGTAGAGAGTGGACTTAAGGACACGGGGAGGGGGAAGGGTAAGCTGGGACAAAGTGAGAGAGTGGCATGGACATATATACACTACGAAATGTAAAACAGATAGCTAGTGGGAAGCAGCCACATAGCACAGGGAGATAAGCTCGGTGATTCGTGAGCACCTAGAGGGGTGGGATAGGGAGGGTGGGAGGGAGACGCAAGAGGGAGGGAATATGGGGATATATGTATACATATAGGTGATTCACTTTGTTATACAGCAGAAACTAACACACCATTGTAAAGCAATTATACTCCAATAAAGATGTTAAAAAAATAAATAAATAAAATAAAGCTTATGGACTTACAGTATGATCATTTCCACTTTGTACTATTGTACACATTCATTTTTATTTGATTTTATTTAATTGAAATTTTTTTCAGATATTAATGTCTAATTTTTTCACCTATGTTTAATTAAAAGCCTGGTCTGCCAGCAAAAAATTTAGAAAAGTATTACATATATATACTGAATTAATGTAAGTTTACCTAATACAATGCTATTGCATTGTTACCATCTATTTATAATGAGGAACTTAATTGGTTGAAGCTTAAGGACAATTTCATTGTGCTCTCTTATCTTTGAAAATAATAAAAATAAACAACATATTGCATATGAGAAGTAATAAAATTACTCTGAAATATGAATACATTGTATGATAATATTAAATAATACCAGGTGCAAGATATTTGCATTGGAAAATTCAGCTCTTCATAATATTATAGAGGAATTTATTTTAATCTAATTTCACCCATCACATAAATAAGAACAGCATTTTCAAGAAATGAATACAGGAACTTTTTATTAAAGACAAATATTATCCTAAATTACGTATCTGAAATCCTCATGTTAGCCTTTTTTTTTTTTTTTTTTTTTGCGATACGCGGGCCTCTCACCGTTGTGGCCTCTCCCGTTGCGGAGCAAAGGCTCTGGACGCGCAGGCTTAGCGGCCATGGCTCACGGGCCCAGCCACTCCACGGCATGTGGGATCCTCCCAGACCGGGGCACAAACCCGTGTCCCCTGCATTGGCAGGCAGACTCTCAACCACTGTGCCACCAGGGAAGCCCCATGTTAGCTAATTTAATAGCTGTTTTGAAAAATGATACTACTTAATATGATTATCTGATATTGTACATCTTAGATTAAAAATTTTAAATTTAGTTTTAAACTTGGCATTCTAGATTCACATTTTTCCCCATTGAAACATCCAGTAAACCAGATTTTACAATGCATTACACTAGCAGTCTGCTTTCTACTGTTTTTAAAAAAGTAAGCCCTGCACATGCATGGTACTAGGCAATCCTAAGATATGGTAATGAAGATTTAATAATGACCAGTGAAATGCTTAAAGTACACCTTGCCTGCTTTCCAGTTCTGCCATGGCTTAACTTTACTGTCCAAAAATGTAGTATGGAACTCTTTACTTACATGTTTTCTTTTCCTTTTAACAAAATAAAGATGTAACACTCTTACATTAGAACTCATCGGAAATATACATATATTTTAACAGCTTATTCATACCACAGTTGCTTCAACTGGATTTGAAATTCATCTTTGCTGTTACTAAATCTGCAGTTATTTTTATTACCCCTTTATTTTTTAATAAATGGTTTGTATTACACCTATTATTCATCCTCAAAAATAATATTCTCATTCATTTTATGTTCTGTGATATATACATAATCTCAATAACAAGAGTAATCAAGACCTAAACTCTTCTTCACAGTATAAACTAAACATTTGAGTGCATTGCACAGAAACAAACACAACATGATGGGAACTGCCTGTAAGTTACATGATCTTTCTTAAATGGAGAAACTAACCAGAGTCCAGTTAGAGTTTAGTATTTTGGCAAAATATTTTTATAATTTAAAGGACATTTCCTCTAGAATCACCTTTTAAACTCTACCAGGGTGGGCGTGACACACTCCTTAGCTTTTGCTGTTTCCTAATTCTCAATTTAAATTTGGTAAGTGCTGACCGCTTATTTGTATTTGAATGTTATTTGAATTTTTGCCCTGTCCCACAAAAGGTTTAAAATGTTCTATAATACATGAACACCCCTCAAAAAGATGAGTATACAACATGCAGAAGTCACATTTGGCAAAAACAGGTCTACCACAAGGTTATCACACATTATGGCACAATGTGCCAGGCACTGTGCTAAACGCTAGAGATTTAGAAATAAATAAGATTAAGTCTGTAATTTGCTCACATGTGAGTTAAGATGATAGAAATATTCTAGAAGGAAAAGAAATGGATCACTGAACAAAGTGAGTATGAGGGCTGATTCGCAGCACAATTATTAAAAAGGAATATACATCTTCAGAATTGTGGCTTCTTTCAATAGTTAGCTTTGTTTCCTTGGACTGTCTTTGTCCCCATCAACATGCTGCTTCCTGGCTGCTCAGGGTGGGGATCTGCTTCTGGATTATCTATGACCAGAAATCTCACCAGCCCTAAACTTATCAGGATGAACTTTATAATGTAAAAATATTCTATAAAAGAGGATTAGAACAAATTTTGAGGGCTTCCTACACTCTTCATGTCACAGTCCTTTAGTAGACAAGACTTCCATCACCATCACCAGAAAAATACCACCACCACACACTAATTATCCAATTTAAAATGATTCTAAAACAAGAAACTGAGGCCAACTAAAAGGACAAAGTTGCTATAGTAGAAAATAATACCTATGTTTTGGGACAGGCAACATCTTACAATAAATTTTGAATTACATGGTAGTGAATCTCAACCTCCATTTATGCTTGAGTGCCTCTAAAGGGAACACACATCTACAATAGATTTTAATCTCTAAGCAAAAAATAAAACAACTAACCTTGGCCTCATTGTGATGGCATCTCCTGTTCTATTATTTGTTCCCATCCTTTTAATTATAAAATGAATTCAGCTTTAGTTTAATATAAATGTTTAAAGTGTTCATACCATGTTATAAACACTTAAAGTAAAATATTTGCTACAACAAAACTAAGGATATCAGAGTGATTTCAAACTGAGAAATAATTATGGTGGAGGGGAGAGTGCTGGTATAGGGCAGGGGAAGAAATATATATTTTGGGAGTTAAAAATAAGAAAAATAAAACTACCACAGGCAAAGCATTAGCTATACTAATGAAGGAAAAAAGAGAGGACTCAAATTAAAAAAAAATGAATAAAGAGACATTACAATTGATACCACACAAATACAAAGGATCATAAGAGACTACTATAAACAATTATATGCCAACAAATTGGACAACCTAGAGTAATTGATAAATTCCTAGAAATATACAATCTATCAAGCCTGAATCATGAGGAAATACAAAAACTGAACACACCAATTACTAGTAAGGAGATTAAATCAGTAATCAAACCTCCCAAGAAAGGAAAGTCCAGAATGAGATGGCTTTACTGGTGAATTCTACCAAACATTTCAAGAAGAATGAATACCAATCTTCAAACTCTTCCAAAATATACAAGAGTGGGAAAACTTCCAAATTAATTTTACAAGGCCAGCAATACCCTGATGCCAAAACCAGAAAAGAACACTACCAGAAAAAAAAATTACAGGTCAATATTCCTTGTGAACATAGATACAAAAATTCTCAACAAAGTATAAGCAAACTAGTTCAACAGTACATTAAAAGGATCATACTATACAATCAAGTATTGTATTCCAGGGATGCAAGGATAGTTCAACATACACAAACCACTGTGACACACCACATTAACAAAATGAAAGATAAAAATAATATAATTATCTCAATAGATACAGAAAAAGCACTTGACAAAATTCAACATTTTTCATGATAAATACCCTCAACAAACTGGGTATAGAGGGAATATACATCAAATAATAAAGGCCATATATGCAAACCCATAGCTAACATCATACTCAACAGTGAAAAGCTGAAAGCATTTCCTCTAAGAACAGGAGCAAGACAAAGATGCTCACTCTTGCCACTTTTATTCAACATAGTATCGGAATCCCTAGCCACAGTAATCAGACAAAAAGAAAGAAATCAAAAAAAAAAAAAAAAAAAAGGAATCCAAACTGGAAAGGAAGAAGTAAAACTGTTATTGTTTGCAGATGCCATGATGCTATATGTAGAAAATCCTAAAGATGCCACCAAAAAAACTGATAGGACTAATAAACAAACACAGGAAAGCTTCAGGGTACAAGATCAATATAAAAAAATCAGCTGCATTTCTATACACTAACAAACTATGAGGAAGGGAAATTAAGAAACAATCCTGTTTACAATTGCATCAAAAAGAATAAAATACCTAGAAATTAATCTAAGAGGTGAAAGACCTGTACATTGAAAACTATAAGACATTCATTTAAAAAAATTGAAGAAGACACAAATGAAATGGAAAGATATTCTATGCTCATGAATTGGAAGAAATAATATTGTTGAAATGTTCATATTACCTAAAGCATTTGACAAATTCAATGCATCCCTATTAAAATTCCAATGGCATTTTTCATAGAAATAGAAAAAACAGTCCTAAAATTTGTATGGAACCATAAAAGACCCAGAATAGCCAAAGCAATCATAGGAAAGAAGAACAAAGCTGGAGCCATTTCAGCCTCTTGATTTCTAACTATATTACAAAGCTTTAGTAATCAAAAAAGTATGATATTGGCATAAAAGCAGATATATAGATTAATGGAACAGAATAGAGAGACTAAAAATGGACCCATGCATATTTGGTCAATTAATTTATGTAACAAGGAGCCAAGAATATACAATGGGAAGTAGATAGCCTCTTCAAAAATGGTGTTGGGAAAACTGGATACACATGCAAAAGAATGAAACTGGACCCCTATTTTACTCCACACACAAGAATCAACTCAAAATGGATTAAAGACTTTGAAAGTAAGACAGTGAGTAACAGCAGAAAATAAGAAAACCAGTTATGGAGACCACAATAACAGACTTTCAAACATCTAAGTGTAACTTTCCACATTTGTTTATCCTGACTTGTCCTTCCCTAATTCTCACATTGCTGTGCGTAGAACATCATCACAATTTGTTGAATATTTATTACATACCAGTCAGTGAGTTTAAGTGATTTATACAAATCATCTCATTTATCATCTCATTTATTCCATATGCCTACTTTAAGATATTATTACCCGAAGTTCACCATTCAGAAAACTAAATTTTGCAGAGGTGAAATAACCTTTCCCAAACCACAACAGATTGTGGAAGTGGAAGGTCTCAGATTCAAACTCAAGCCTATGTGTTTCGAAGGACTACGTTCTGAACCACTACACTATATTCAATGACTGAGGAAGAACATAATTAAGCTGTTTATGCAAGTTTCAGGCATTGTAGCCATTTGGCTACATCTTTCACTCCAACACTACCTGTAGCTGAAGTTTTAGCACTTCACAATAAACAAAGTTCATGAAGATTATTCTGAATCAAGAAGAAATGCTTGCCTCAAGCTCAGTGTACTATTTAAGAAGGCAAGAAAGAAAGTAATTCAGAAAGATTTCCAGCAACGGTATTAATATCCAGGCTTAAGGGGTTAACCTTTAGTTATCTAGGAATTTACTCATCTTTCTAGAATTATTCCTTCTGAAAGGATATAGTTGGTTAAAGATTTATTCTAACACTTTTTTTTACGATAAGTAGTGCTTTTGTTTAAATGCATAAATATTTGATGACTCTTTGGATAGAAATGTCAGCATACACAAAAATATGAAGAATTCACTGGACTATTCTACTTATTATTTGGGTAACAGATATGGGATATAGTAAGAATGTATACATAAAGATTAGATCATTGTGGATATATGTCACTATGTCATCTGTAAACACACTAAATACATTTAAAAGAATTCAGCAATAATGTTAAGCCACTCAGTTCTATACCATTTATATTTTAGGAATTTACTAAGGATATTACTTGCTGTATATATTTCAAGATAGCATCCATGAAATAAACTTTGATTGGAATGTAATTCCATTTGAATCATAAAGTTTAATATCTACTTAATTATTTGAAAAGCTTTATTTATAACATTAACGTGTGTAACTTTTTATAAAAATCATCTTATTATGAGGTTTTAAGCATTTTATTTAGTTTTATTTTTCTCTTATACAATTTATATGATTTAAATATTTTTTCTTAATAATTTCCACCAATGCCAAAAAGTAGATATTTTTAAGGAAAAATTAGAACTATTTGAGAAACTAAATTTCATGTAAGCTAGAACTATTACAAAAGGCTCAGAAATAAAAAAGCTATGGATATTGTATAGAATGTGTGTTCCTTTCAAACTAGAGAAGCTTCTTCTTCATTGGTATATACTTATAGCTAGGAAGAGATGTGAATATCAGGGCTCTCAAAGCAAGGCCTTTTCCATGGAGGGTCCTTGTCTTTTTAATTATCTCCTACTCCAGCTCTGTAAGAGTCTGTTGAAAGACAGAATTCCAGGAAAATTGATTTTCATTTTGAGAAGGAACATAGTTGATATATGAGGACTTTCATTGCTATAGAATAATGCAGTTTCATGCTACAATGTTTTCTGTAGACTTTCATATGTGAATGTGTGGGCTTGCTATCAGAGTAATAAACAAACAAACAAATCTTTAAAAGTAATTTTAAATAATTGAAAGCAATCTCCTAAATAAAAATGTCTTGAAGGCAAATTGTAACCATTTCTAAGAATGACAGAAATGGTCACAAGGTTATAAAAAGAAATTTTATGGTTGGCATTTGCATTGCGCTCTAAGAGTCCCCAAAATTAAAATTCTTAGTAGCATCATTTATACCTTCAAATTACCTTTATTAAGCATCTCCTTATAAATATATGCAAAAGCATCTCCTTATAAATATATGCAATGCTAAGATTTCCGTTTAATAAAAATAACAGGTGGAGCCTCTGTCCTAGAGGATGGT
Organism: Mesoplodon densirostris; assembly: GCF_025265405.1. NCBI lineage: Eukaryota > Metazoa > Chordata > Mammalia > Artiodactyla > Ziphiidae > Mesoplodon > Mesoplodon densirostris. The sequence continues at coordinate 57,394,150 of NC_082672.1, forward strand.
TAAGTACATAAACAGAAGGAACCATCATATAAACAGTCTGGGCTCAAACCAGGATTTACTGCTACAATCAGTACTTCTTAGTAAACAGTTAAAAGTAACATCTATGTAGGCCAGATGACCTAGTGACAAGAAAAAGGGCAGGAGAAGTTGGTCGATAACAAACATAACCATACACATTTGGTTTAAACCTAGCCCTGCATGTAAGTAAAACATAAACTAAGAAGTACAAATAATAGTGGGCCATGCACCACAGAAACATACTTTAGCAATTATATATTTTTAAAGCGTTTTATTGAGCATGGTGTCTATAAACAGCAGAAATATCATTATTCATCAAATATTTAAGAAACAGAGACTATAAGTTAGGTACCTCTGGAATTCATAGTAACTCAAAGATATTTAATACCATTTATTTTTCTTAATTTACAATCTGATGAGCTATTTTTCCCCTCTAATATATAGAGAAGGGAAATTAGCCACACTCATTTTAGAGGAATATACTACTTCTGTTTCTCATACTTCTGAGAAAGTCCTTCTTCAAAGAAATTATTTCCACATGTATTATTATGCTCTACAGTATAAGGAGGGAGAAAAATGATCTGGATTTTCCTTGGGTCTATTTCTTTCTCTGTGTCAGAGGTGAAGAGATGTAAATGTTTTCTAAGGAGATGAACAAAAGAATGAATGGATGAATGGATGGATGGATGGACAGATAGATGGATGGATGGATGGATGGATAGGAGGGTAGATGAAAGAAAAAGCTAACAGACTTCAAGAGACAAAAAAAAACCTTATGATTTTTAGGGCTAACAGTAATCCCTAACCCCTTTCTCATCCTCACATATTGTGTTTTACAGCATGCACAAAAGGAGAAAGCTCAAGTCAACAATTTTTCAGTGAAAAGTTAGATTTTTAAAAACAAATCTGAGATTTGATTTAATCTGCATTTCTCAGTCATCAGACTCTTCACAACTTTTGCAATTGAATAATTAAATTTAATAGAAATGGCTGCGAGGGTTTGAAGCACGTTTAGTGCCCAGAGGGCCATAAAGGATTTGGATAACCTTGGCATTAGTGTTTCTGCCAAACTCAATGTAGGATGTTGAATAGAAACATGTCTCACAATACAGTACAGAGAACTGAAAAATCAAAAGAAAAAAATGATATAAAATAGTCTGAAAAAGAAAAGATTAACATATATCTGTAGTTTTATTAATTTGACAAGAAAATGATATTTAGACACAAAAGTACTTCTTTTTTAGTTTACTAAGGTACAGGATGTATATTCTATAAAATGTGCCCCAGATTCTTTACAATTTTAAGAGAAGCATAAAAGTTTATACCTGTAAGAGATAAAGTTTTTTTAAAATTATGCTTCACAACTAAATATTTGCCTTTGTTTTCTGCATCTGCAAATAATAGTTTTATTTTTAAATGTCAGATTAGTTTTCTTCTATTCATTGTGTATATTATCTTATAACTGCAATTAACTGCATTCTGTTAGGAAGAATCTTTTTGAAAAATAAAGAACAAAATGATAATTGTATAAACAAATTCAGAAAAGACTAGAATAAATACCTAATTGATGAGTGAATAATGGATTTAGGATGGTGAAGTTCAACAAGTTGATGTTATGAATAGAACCTACCATGCTGTTCTGCAGAATATTTCTGGGTACCTTTCTAGAAAGTAGAATTGTAACTCTATTGAATAAGATTTTGATTTCCAAGTAGGAAGCTAACTCAAACATCTACTATGTTTCTAAGTTGTGATAAAAGCAACAAAACAGGTCTATTTACAGTTCTGGAGGGAAGATGGTTGGGAGTGTAAGAAGTCTAAGCAGGTATGCATCCTATTTAGAAAATTCAGGGACACTCCCTAAAGATGGCAGCATTAGAGATGGATTTAGGATGATTCTGGAGAGTAAGATCATGAAACAGGAGGTTATTCCATTGGCCCATGCATAAAACAGATAAATAGTTAGCTATGCATAAAATTCCTCTCATCACACTTTATGCCTTCAATATAATCTTCTTTATTAAATGATTTGCTCACTGTAGAAGGAGGAGCATGATTAAATGTACATCTCCACTGCCATATTTGACACTCAAGTGAATTGAATATGCCAAAGAACATATACATAAAAAGCATAATTTTTTTTCAGAAATATATCCATATAGAAACTCTTCAAAGTAGAAAAATTAGAGAATTATAAAAGAAATATATTATGCTGACTGGTAAAGTCTGAACCTAACAAAAAAAAAATGGGACATTTGTATAAGAATTACTAGTACTTTCTGCCTTCTAGGATGAAGATTGGTAGATTTATATTGGGAACCAATTAATCCTTTGTTGTCAGAGGGACCATGCTAGAAGGCCCTACTTTTTATTCAGATATTCATATATATCCTTTTGGGGAGCCCTGAATATGGTGAGGTAAATCAAGTGCAGATACTCCAGACTGAGATGGAAAGCATTCTGTTTAGTAATGTAATTGATATATCCTTCAGAATAATCCAGACTCTATAAATTATGTTAGATAGATTCCCCCTAAATCTTAAAAACCTAGATTGAGGTGGTTTTCTGCCTGAAATATTATTGAGAGAATATAAAGCAGAAGGATACTGGGCATGGAAATGAGAAAACTGTAGGAGGGAAAGTACAATCCTGATACTTCCCTCCTGCTACAGAGTCAATGGAATCAACAGTATTGGTTAAAGTACAACATGGATAAGAACGCCTTTGTCCCATACATGTATCACTTAAGACTGAACAATCAAGAGTTTGGGAAGTATTTTGGACCAGGATTTATCTGTTAGAACCAAGGTACCAGATTGCATACCAAAAGAGGTGGGGGCTGGGAAACTGTCCTGAAAGTAACCATCAGAGGAAGAAGGTAATCCAGGGGAGCAAGGTGATAGGGGTTAGATGGGTCAAGGGGGCTGCCTAATCTCTTTCCAGTGGCTGATAATAAATGGGGGGCTTCCCTGGTGGTGCAGTGGTTGAGAGTCCGCCTGCTGATGCAGGGGACACGGGTTTGTGCCCCGGTCTGGAAAGATCCCACATGCCACGGAGCGGCTGGGACCGTGAGCCATGGCCGCTGAGCCTGCGCGTCCGGAGACTGTTTTCAACAATGGGAGAGGCCACAACAGTGAGAGGCCCGCGTACCACACACAAAAAATAAATAAATAAAATTTTAAAAATAAATAAAATAAAATAAAATAAAATAAAATAAATGGGGTGACAGTTTGGTCAAATCTCCAAAGCAAGCAGATGTCTGAAAAATATTTAGATTAAGAGGAAAACTGACTCCTGCTAGTGGGGCGGCCAGCTAGAAGCTAGATAAAAAGGCACAGTGAGGGAACTTGAAACCCACGTTGGGGCATTAGGCTTTTAAGAAAAACCACTCCAGTTCCAGCTGATGTTACATTCCAGTATTCCACCTCATGTTATCCTAGAGGCTCTGCCTCAATCTTACCAAAGTCTGTGATTTTATATAGTTTTAGTTTTGTTGTGAAGAAGTGGGAAAGCCTCATGCCAACTTTCCAAAGTGGCCAAGAAGAGAGCCACTCCCATTCCATCCTGGTGCTGAGCTTCCATCAGAGGTCACCAATGAAGGAGAACTATGCGAAACAGAAGAGCATTCTCTGGGGGGTCACTGCTAGTGGAGAAGCATTGTTGTAATACGTAAGAAAGATACTGAAGTACCTGCATTGAGCCCGCATAGGGCAGAACACTAGAAATCTCTCAGAAAGAGCACAGGGTGACTCGAGGGTATACAATTTCTAGAAATTAGCCTAATGAGGGGCTCAACTTTAATCATTTGGATATATGAAATAAATGTGTCTTATTTTGTATTCAAGCTGGAGGGGATCCAGGATATATACGTTGAGCAAATAATGAAGTAGTTTACGGTATATTCATAAGTAGTATATTAAAATAGAAATACTGAATATTACATCTCCTGCACTGTATTTTTTGTATTGTTAATTTTACTTTTTCCTTGTTAAAGCTTATGCTTTTTGGCTTCTGATAAAAGGAAATGTGCTAAAGGCTAAAATGTGCTAAAATCATAAAGTTAAGAATAACAGCTGTCCAAGTCAGCCACCATAGGATTGACGGGAAAGAAGGGTGCTTAGATAATGTAAGTAGAAAGGTATTCTAAACTTTAAAAAAATCATACAAATACAAGATAGTCCATGTTATATTTTAAATTCTAATTTTGAGATTTTTAAAAAATTATTGAATGCCTTTATATTTATTACATTTATAATTTATAAAGCCTCTTTCAACTTTAGAAATTTAGATGTTCAGGCTTTCTTAGTTTTTAAAATGCAAAAGTTGTATGGGAGGGGAACTGTGTGGGAGAAAAACATTTTCAAAAACTACTGATTTTTCTGAAAATGTAAGTACCTAAGTACAACATTGGAAAACAACCAACTGAAGTTAAATTGTTAAAACTAATGCTCTACATGTTACAATATAAGGACAACTCAGTGTTTCAACAAACCTAAATAGAATTATCAAGATGTTTGTTGGAAATACGCTCTTCCCTTCATTATAAATAAAATTATCTTGTCAGTCAAAAACAAATTACATTTTTCTCTCTCAGAACATGTGGTTTAAGCTTTTTTAAAATCAGCAATAATTTGCTATTGATATTTTAAGATACTTAATAGAACCAAAAATACAGTTAATGATAGATATCCTGCCTACTGGTGCACTACCCTGTCCTTTGTCTAAATTTCCATTCTTCTAGTTTATAGTGTTTAACAATTACATATTGCATATAAGCAAATGGAAATTAGGGATATGGTATTATTAGGGGGAGGGAGAGGCAAGGATGAAAATCAACACAAGCCTCAGAGACCTGGTGGAAGCAGCTGCCCTATTAAATACATTCTTGGTGAATTTGCTATGAGAGGATGTAGCCCATTACAACTGTGGTAGTCCATAAAGCTTCACTGCCCCTTTTTTGTTTCTACTAGTTTTATTTTAAAATCATCATTACACAGAATAAAAAGAAAAGCACAGAGACCAGAGACCGATATTTGGATTCAAATAAATGAAAAGGAAATTACCTTATGCTACAAAAAAAGGTATCATCAAGAAGGAAAACATTATTGAGCGTATGGCACTCAACATTTTACCTATGTTGTTTCATTTAATCATCAAAAAACCCAAAAGGCAGATATGTCAATTCCCATTTAACAGATGAGAAAATGGGCTCAGAGAAGAAACTTGCCCCAAACCAAACAGCTGCTAAGTACTTGAACTGTTTGATGTTCTTTCCATTATGCCAGAGTTATCATCATCACTAAACACCAAATAAAAATCAGAATCATAGCTCCCTCAAATGTTTTTTAGGGAATTATGGCAGATCTGAATACTTGTAGTTTGTGGATACTTCTGAAAGCTGTCTGTAAGGAACATGAGATAATAAAGCAGACTGTCCCCCTTTCCATAGACATACACTGAGCTGGAATTAGAGTATGAACAGGCACAAAGCTATGCTAATACTTTTTGCACTTCTGCCAGGCTAGTAGGGACGTTATCTACTAACTCCAAAGTAGGGTTAATCCCTGCTAATGTAACTTAGTTCAAAAACAGTTAAGATAATTAATACAAGAAAACAATATATGCACAAACAACATATCTTTAAAAAATTTACTTTCTTCATCATTCGTCCTTATATAACTACCACTGAACACTGCTCTCCTTCCTTTCACAGACAGATTTCTTCTAACAATACTCCCACATATATTCCACTCTAATTTCTAATTTTCTAATAGCAAAGACCAAAATCATCTTCACTAAGGTCCTAATGATTACCAGGCTCCTAAAGTCATGGATAGTCTTCAGTTCTCATTTTTCTTGACTGTACAGCAGCACATGGTAGTGTTGATTGTATATTCCTTCATGAAACCCACTCCTCCAATGGTTTCCATAACATCACATTCACCTTATGCCTCTATCCTCTATGGCAAAATCTCACTAACTGTAACATTCTCCTCGAAAATAAACAATGCCACAGGTTTTCGAGGCTTAGTTTTAGGGCCCTCATCTGTCCTTTACACAAAGGCAATCTAGGGGAATTCCCTGGCAGTTCAGTGGTTAGGACTCCACGCTCTCAGTGCCCAGGACCTGGGTTCAATCCCTGGCCAGGGAACTAAGATCCCACAAGCTGCATGGCATGCCACACACCCCCCCCACCGCCCCCGAAAAGGCAATCTAATCAACACTTGTAGCTTGGGAACTGCAGAGTTACCAAGCCAGCATATCAAACTGTCTAACACTGCATGCATAACACCCAGGCACCTCAAATTCTAAATGTCAAAAACTGAATTCACCATCTTATTCCAAAAGTCTGCCCAGTTTCAACCCTCAACTGACAGTGCTAGTGAGAAATCTAGGAGTCTCGTTGGTACCCGTTTCCGCCAATCGCTCTTATTCAGCAAATCACCAAATCCTGTGGATTTTGTCTCCTAAAATATACCTTGAATCCTTCAACTTCTCCCCAGTTTTTCCACCACCGCCAGGTAACAATCCACCATCATCTCTCACCTGGAACACTTCAATTACCTGTTAATTGGTTTCCTCACATCTATTCTTCCTCCCTTCAGTATTTTCTACAAAATGTAGCCAGGATGATCATTTCAAAATTCAGTGTGTTCATGTCACCCTGTTGTTTAAACCCTTCAGCAGTGCCTCACTGAGCTTAGGATAGAGAACAGAATTCTTGGCATGTGTCCATCACATTCTGTATAATCTGACCTACCCCATTCCTGATTTCCACCACTCCTTCCTTACTCTCATTGTTTCATCTCTCTGGCTTACTTCTGGCTCCTCAAATGCGTCATGCTCCCTCTCTCAGAGCTATCACACATGCTATCCTTTCTGCATGACATTCTCTCCCCTTGCTTCCTTATATAGTGAATTCCTACCTTTCTTTTCTTGCTCAGCCCTAAAAGTTTTCTTCAAGGAAGGCATTCCTAACCCCTAAGACTAGACCAGGTCCCCAAGTACCAACTCTCTCAGCACCAATTCTCCTTTATAACATTAAAATTGTAAAAACTAACACAATGTTGTAAATCAACTATACTTTAATTTTTTAAAAAATGTAATTAAAATTAAATAGGCAAGCAATTATTTAATAACTTTCATTCCTGCAGGACTGAAAGCTCAGTGACTTCAGGGACTAGATCATGCTCACTGCTGTATCCCAACACAATGCTTTGCACATTTCAAGTTTACAACAAACGTATGTTGAAGAAATGAATTAGGCAATAGTTGACACTCATCTTTACTCTTTCACTTCTAACCCACACTCTGACATATCTTACTCTGGTTTCTACTCTCCACTTTCCAATAAAATTATTTTATTTCCAAAAAGTCACCCATGACATTTAGTTGTCAACTACGGTAGATACACTATGAGCTTATAATATTGAATTCCCCGCATCCTTTAGCACTCCTGATCATCTTCTTATTCTTGAAATTATCTTCACTTTGTGCCTGGTGACATACTTATCTTCTGTTTTCCGCAATTTCTGGTCTTTCTTTTTTGGTCAGTCTTTTTGGCATACTGTTTCTCTGCTTGCTCTTTAAATGATGATATTCCTAGGGTTACAGCTCCAGCTCTCCTCCCCTGCACGCTCTCCTTAGGAATATAGCTGATACTTTTGGAGTATCTTATACTACTATACTCTTGAGGTAATAAATATTATCTCAAGTTTTCACAAGTTTTTATTATTATATCATATCCATTTTACCGATGAAAAAACAGATATTAAAAGCTTAATTGGGGCTTCCCTGGTGGCGCAGTGGTTGGGAGTCCGCCTGCTGATGCAGGGGACGTGGGTTCGTGCCCCGGTCCGGGAGGATCCCACGTGCTGAGGATCGGCTGGGCCCGTGAGCCATGGCAGCTGGGCCTGCGCATCCGGAGCCCATGCTCCGCAACGGGAGAGGCCACAGCAGTGAGAGGCCAGCATACCGCAAAAAAAAAAAAAAAAAAAAAGCTTAATTGACTTTCTGAGGTCGCACAGTAACTGAGGAATTTGGGATTTGAATCCAATCAGACTGATTCAAGAACAGGTTTATTGACCTCTTTCTGTATTGTAACTGATTTAAACCATTGAATTGACTATCCCTTTACCATGATGACTGAAATCTTTTTCTCCACCTCAAATTACTCAAACACTTTCTGATTGTTAATATCCACCTGCTCACTGAACACCTCCATTTGGTCTCACACAGGCATGTTGAAAGCTACATGATCCCCAAACTGAACTCTTACCTTTGCTCAAAATATTTTTTTCTAAATAATTTCCTGTAAAACATCACCATGACCCCCACACAAGTCCCAAATATCCAAGTCCAATTCCTCCCTCTCCCTCACCCTTACTGATCTCACTTCCAGTCCCCAAGTTCAAGAGATTTTTCCATCTGTATATTCTTATATACTTCCTTTACTTTGCATTTCCATGATTGCTCTGATAGTCTATGTGTTCTTTATTATTCATCTGTACAGCAATATTGGCTTCCCAACTGGTCTGTCTAAAGCTACTTACTGATTATTTTTATATTCTTCTTACTGCTGCCCAAGTGAATGCTCTAAAACATTGATTTGACTGTGACATTTCCCTGTTTCACAGCACTTAAAGTTCCTCTAAAATGCCATTCTTTCCTCATGATTTCCTTTGGACTAGAATCCTTTGAATCCCCTCACAAACTAGTCACACTTTAAGACCAGCTGAGGTGTTGCATCTTTCAAATGAGCTTTCCTTGATCTTCATCCTGGACCTAGTTATCTCACATACCCAACCCACAGCCTCCTTAGAACTTCTTGCAGTCTTTGGCAAAAGAATACCCAGACTTTATTGAAGTTGTGTATGAACAATCTGTTTCCAGTGTCCGTGGTTGCTATCTCTGTTCTTTCCTCACTTAGTCCAGTGCCTGGCCCACAGCTTAAGTCCTCAGTGAATGATAAGTAAAGGTATATATAACTAAAGTCTACATTTATTTCCTATTCCCTATAGAATAGGCATTATTATTCTCCAAGTCTACATGCTTCAGAACACCAACGGTAGAAGATATTTTTGCAAATATCCTTACCATTTTTATAAAGAGAATAAAATAATGCATCCTTAATACAGTTCTTTCTTTTAAAAAATATTGCTGAACAACATCCAAATAACCATTCTGTCTGTTTTCTTATCGCAAAAATCCTGTCTGCAAATTGCTAACACACTGATGATAAGAAATGAGTAGAAATGGCAAGTTTTAGACTGTTCCTAATAACAACATGACATAAAATGAAATTTTACAAATAGTTAGATTTCATGGGGTATTTTTTTCCATTTAAGACTTACTATTTTTTCTTTCGTAGTTTTGAGAAAATAAATAATTTTACTGCTGCAAAGGGCACCAAGTTATCTTACAGAATTTAGAGATGTCGGAATGATTTATATTAGGATTAAATAATGTCTCCTAAATCATTTGTCAATAATCACTGTGTTCAGTTTTTTTTTTTTTTTTTTTTTTTTTTTGCGGTACGCGGGCCTCTCACCGCTGTGGCTTCTCCCGCTGCGGAGCACAGGCTCCGGACGCGCAGGCTCAGCGGCCATGGCTCATGGGCCTAGCCGCTCCGCAGCATGTGGGATCTTCCCAGACCGGGGCACGAACCCGTGTCCCCTGCATCGGCAGGAGGACTCTCAACCACTGCGCCACCAGGGAAGCCCCACTGTGTTCAGTTTTAAGAGTTTATCTGGTTGTTCAATTCCCCCTTTTTTTTTGTAATATCCGGTTTCTAATTATCTACAATGTGTTTCCAAATGATAAACCAAGTTATAAGATGGAACTAATATTGCTAAGATCATGGAAATATTACTCTCGCATTAGAAATAATAATATGTGACCTTTAGTTTTTAAGGCTGAATAATTGATAGCTATAGTCAGATGAAATTTTTTTAGTGACCCTGGAAGCCTAAAAGACATTTTTACTACAAACAAAAGTAAGTACTAATTTGCCCATAAATTGTTTAATTTGTAAAATCCAACTCCCCAACATGTAGTATAAAATTATAAGTAAGAAATGTCGTGAAGATAAACTCCACAGTGGACTAATAAAATAAATGTAGAATATTGGAGGAATATATCCCAGTCTCCTGACACTCACCTGTTGGGGGTGAGTCCTGCTATCCCACAAACTGTCCTAAATATTGGGCTGTGAGGACTGTAACTCTAAAGTAACAATTCTTAACCATCTTTTCTAATAGTGCATCAGATAAACTGACCTATTGCTTTGCTATGAAGCAGCATCAAGTTGAAAAACCCTTCCAGAATTCTTGTTTTGCTCACAGCCTTTGCCCATTTCTCTCCCCCTGCCTCTCTCTTTTTCTTTTTTTCTTCTTATGGCCACGCCACAGTACGTGGGATCTTAGTTCCCTGACAAGGGATTGAACCGGCGCCCACTGCACCCCCTGCATTGGAAGCTCGGAGTCTTAACCACTGGACCGCCAGAGAAATCCCGTTTCTCTCACTCTTACTTTGCACTCCTTTTCTTAGACTATCCCTTACCTCCCTGACTCTTAATCTCTTGCTCCCTCTCTTGCTTTCTCATATGGTGTTTTGAACCTGGTAACTAATGTAGTCCTTTCAGCACTAACCTTTGTTATAAATCATACTTGCTTCTCTATATCTATTCCCCACTCAGCCCAGGACACTCCTGCAGAGTGTCATATTACTTCCATAGCTCATGTATTAATCAGAGTCAGCTATGTTGAGCCCTAGTAATAAACTTCAAAATCTCTGTGGCTTAAAACAAAATCCCTGGGGCTCACTCTAAGTCTGCTGCCAGTCCAGCAGCTCTATAAGGCAGCATCAATCCAAGCAACGATTCAGGGATTTGGATGGGTCCATTTTGTGCTGCTACAATCTTAAGAGGAAGATTCCATGATCACTGTAGCAGGAGAAAAATAGAATTCAGGACTCTCAAAATACTTTTTAAATGCTCTGTCCTCAAAGGAACAAAGGTCACTCTCACAGCCTATTAGCTAGACAATTCACATGGCCCCACCCTACGCCAAAGAAATGACAAATGTGAAGACACATACGCATATTTGGTAACCAATAAATATCTCATCCAGATAATTTAATACTTTTTTCTACTTCAAAATACAGTGGCAATTAAATTAGTTTTATAAGCAAATCATAAAGGAACTACTAAATTCAAGAAAAAAAATGAAATTTAAATGACAATTAAGTTTATTACTGAAAACCACATACCCTGTGTTTCTGTTTTTTATTAAATGAGAATGAGACCCTCAAAATTTAATAAAAGTTTTCAAATGTGGCACTAAACCAGGACTCTGTTATTCACATAAATCTGTTTCTCTTCTATGAAATATAAGAAAAATTGGGTGATTACTCAGCAAAAAGGCGATGCATTATAGGTATTTTTAAACTTCTAAACTTGAGCAGCAAAAGTTCAGAATTTCATAGTGATATAAATCACAATATCTCTCATTGTTCATATACATATGTGTGTGTGTGAGTGTGTGTGTGTGTGTGTATACTTTAGTAAAAAACTACTGACTTTAGTGACTTCTTAGTCTAATGAAGGAGACTCTGAAGTACATAGGTCAACACAAGTACAAATTATGCAATGAGTGTGGTGATAAAAAAAAGTCTAGTTTTTTGAGAGCCTACAGTAGAGTCAGCTAAATCAGACTGCTTATTTGGTGGAAAGAGAGAAGGAGATTCAAAGGAATCATAAATATGCATGGTTTACAAAGAAGCTGTATCTCCCTCATTGTTATTGAAATTACAAGGCAGTTAAGGATGTAGGTATTAAACAATAAATATTTGAACAGTATTATGTGCCCAACATTCTTGGGAGTAGTTGATTGCAAATATAGCTGTAAATAAGCCCCTGTCCTTGAAATACTTACAGTCAAATAAATATATCACATTCAATCTTAATCTCCAAATAACTGAGATAAAACTTGAAGAGGACATTGCATTTGAATTCACATTACAATGTTCAAGTAGTACAACTACTAAGTATCATACTAATACCCCAAATATAGCCAAAACTATATAAAATATATGCTTGAGAAATTTAAATCTCACTAGAGAAATAGCTAAATTAACTACTTTGAAACAAGGTAGAATACATGGGCATTATCAGAGGTCCAAAACATGCTAAGGAAACACCAAAGACCAGTTGGTTCCAATCTGAGCTATGCAATAAGGTACACAGAGGAGGTCCTAAGAACACTGGGCCTTAAAGGAAAATGGGGGTTCATTTTATGAAGAGCAAGTGAGGCAAGGAGATGGACGTACTAAATACTGAGTGAATCCTTAAAGGGAATGAAAGAGTCATATTCATTGATGGAATATAGAGTAAGGTAGTCATGCAAGGGATTCCAAGGCCAAAAAGATAGGTCGTAACACGATCATAAAGAGCCTCTGGACTGGAATGTCAAAGTTGTGTTCTATTTTGTACAAAATGGAGTAATATGAAAGATTTTAGAAAGAAAATAAGTTAATTGATTTAAACCATATTTTATATAGCTTTATGTAAGAGGCTCCAGGTAGTGAAATAGCCATTACAATACTTAGAAAATAGTTCAGGTAAAAATAATGATGACATAAACTAGGTGAGGATGAAAATAAAGGATTAGACACAGCAAGTATTTTAGTAGCATGACCGATTAAACATCTAATCAGTTATCCAGAGGGAGGAAGGAAAAATGAATACAATCCTTCTCTTGGTAACCAAAAGGAAGGTGACAGTCATTGGATGAGATAAAGAATACAGAAAGAACAAAAAGTTTAAAGATTAAATATACTTTGATATTGACCGTATTTGATATGAGGTGAATTGACATACAGCGGAAGATGAACATTTACATCTATAGTTCAGAAGAGAAGTCAGGGACAGAGATCTATAGATGCTAGTAAACTGCATGCGCCTAATATAACGGTTGAAGACATGAAGTAGATAACATCACCTGGGCCAAGACGTAAAATGATGCCATATCACGGAAAGGTAAGTTTTGAGGAGTAATCTGAAAAAATGGGAGTCAACCAAGGAAAACAAGAATCAAAGCATAGAGCAGAGACAATGGGAAACAGTTTTGAATCTGTACACTCTGTTCCTGAACTGTTTCCAACTTCCCATCACACCCACCCCCATTTCCATCCCCAGGCATTGTAAGTTTGAACCACACTCATTATTTCCAAAACATACTATGCTTGTTCCCAACTCAATGCTGCCTTGTACTATTTAAACAGCCTGGAATTCCCACCCACTAATCTTTTCAAATACCACTTACTCTGGGAATTTTCCCCATTCTTTGCCCCACAATGTCTTACTCAGCAGACAATTGCGTTAGAGCACTCATCTCCCTGTATGGTCCCTGTTTTTGCATCTGTCTCCCTCATTTAAATGGGAACTCCAGGTGGGCATAGGGTGGGCCTTATTCATCTTCTAAAACCAAGGCTTTGCACATAATGGACACCTAAAGAACACTTACTGAATACAGAAGACTTAGTGGATAGTAATGCTACAGACTTCTGAGTGGTTAGGTAGAATGAGCACAGAGAATACGAAGTTGTATTTGGCTATTTAGAGGGCAGTGATGACCTTTGTAAGAATGACTTCACTGCAGTGCTGTGGGTAGAAACCGGATAATAAAGGATTAAGGAAGGAGTGGGTGGTAACTAGATAGAAAGAACTGCAGATCACCTTATCTACAATTTGCTACTAAAGGGCAGTTAAGAGATGAGAGAGTAACTTGAGGGGGAAGCAGTGTTGAGGGAAGGAATTTAAGGATAAGGAAATCTTGAGTACATTTTTAAGCTGAAAGTAGATCTCTAAGAAATCAAATAACAGGAGTAACTGTGTGATGTAGAGAAGGATGAAGAGAGAGAAATATCAAGGGCACAAGAAGCTGAAAGCAAATGGGAACCATTCCTCTTCCGAGATTAGAAGATAAAGGAAAGGAAGTGTCCCCAAAGAAATTTTCTGTTGTAGGTGAGAAAAATTGAGAGATCTCTTTTCTTGCTGAGTGGCTTCTGTGATTAGGTGGTGATTATTCTGCCACCTTCCATGAGTGTAGGAGTTAAGAATGAAATATGAAAAACTGGATGTTGAATAAAGGAAAGCAGCATGACTATATAATTTAGTAACAAACAGAAAAACACACTTTATTGAACTGAGGCTAAATATTTGAAAGTCCCATAGTTGTCAAGTAACTAATTAATAAACCTTAACATCTCTATATTACATAATAAGTAGGAGTCTGGTTAACAAAACACCTCAGTTAATAGGGAGTTATACAAATCATGGGCTGTCTTGATAATTATGACAGGTATATTTTTCTTACATAGCCCTTAGTACCAAAATTAGATGACTCTTAACTCTGACTCTGCAATAGACAATACTTCAGGATCTTACTCTGCCTTGGAGTCAGGAGAATCCCCTTGAATTTTCATGTTACTTGGTGGTCTAAAAATATGTCAAGAAATTTCAGGTCAGTAGGAATCTAGAAAAAATAACTAGCAGTTCATGTTTTGTTATATTATAAACGTTTCCTACATTAGATTGCATTAACTCCAAAGCCAAGTTTTCAAGTATTTAAAACTATCTTCTTTAGAAAAATGTGGTTTAAATATGCAGAGACTAAAACACTTTAAAAACACAAACGCTTATATGAAGTCAAAAACAATTTAGAGAATTCTACAATTTTTTTCAAACTCTAATGATACTTAAATTTTTCTTATTCTAATCCACTGTAAAGTACCACAAATTCATCATATCATTTATCATCCTCAAAATATCACCATGAAGCAGGTTCCTAAAACATAGTACAGTGGATAAGAGGCTAAGGTTTGACATTAAACAGCTCTGTTTAAATACTCAATCCACCATTTACTAGCTAAGTGATCTTGGCAAGAGGTTTAAACTGTCCACACCTGTTACCTCTTTTGTGCAATGGGGATAACTGCACCAATCTCACAGGTTTGTAGTGAAGACAAAACAACTAGCTGCACATAAACCATTTTTAAAAGGTGCCTGACACAGAATAAGCTCTCAATCGATGGCAACTATTGTTATCAGTGGTTTCCTTCAGTTCAACCATTTTCCCTCTGACATATTTCCTTTTTATTTGAAAAAAAATTTAATCAAATGCTAGATGTGAAGGAAGAGTTGTTAATTTGTTAAACAAATTTTAAAATATTACCAATATATCACACAGTGTGATCATAGTATTTCTGGACAAATCAACTTTATAAAGAAATCTATTATATTAGCTAAATCTGCTAATGAAAGTAGGAAAACTAAATGAAGAGATTAAACTTTTACCATTAAAATGTTTTATAGAAAACAGACTTTTGCATAACTTTCAAAACTGTCATGTCCTTATGATTAACATTTATGGAAAGATATAGACATTTGCAATTTGGAGATACATTTGCAATATACATGTCATTAAAAATAAAAATGTACTCGTTCAAGTGCCTTCTGATGAAATGCTAACATGAAATTTTGTAATCAATTACTGAAAACTTCAGTGTCTATATTCCATTCATAGCATTGTTCCTATTTTCCTCCTCCTTCATTACTAATTAATTTATTTTGGTTTTCTTTCTTATATTAATATGTAGTGTTCCAATGGTTAATCAGGTATTTATTACCCATAAGAAAGACATTTTCCTCAAAATTCTCCATTCGTTATCACTGTTTATATTTACCTCAATGGAAATAGTTGAGTGAAAAATTAAAACAAATAATGCAGCCAAAATAACCAAGTTTTTAATAATGTTTGTTTCCACATGCATGAAAAAGTAATTGAAAAAGTAACAATTACTGAAGCAATTCATACTGAAAGTTTTACAAAATATTATAATGCTGGATTAAGTTAAATGCTCTTAGTAAGAGAAAGAATGTACCCAACAGAAAGAAAATTACATAAAATTTTAGATGAAAATGTACCGTTATGGATGTGCCTTTCTCTTGACTAACCTTGAAGTTCAAATCCCTCTAGATATAGAAGGTACTCTAAAATATCTACATGTCTCATAATGCAAATATGTCAAACTTGACATTAAAAGAAGAGCCAAGAACTACTTTTAAACTACTATTAAAAAGAAGAGCCAGCTGTTTTCTGAAAATCAAGAGAGCCATGATATGCACGCTGTTTACCATAAGATGATCTGCTCCACTAATTCCTTAGGACCCTGTAATTACAACAGAGGGGGGCTGGAAACTAGCTCTATTTACAGCACAGCACACCTCTGCAGAGCACAGTCACTGTGTGAAAAGCTCATTTACTTTGGAGACTAAGAGGGCTTTTGTTTTGAGTCACTAGCATAAAAGTTAAAGGGGTTATTACCACAACAGAACCAGTAAAATCCAAGTATCAATTAATGAATGGTAAACGACATCTGAACAGCATACTTTCAGTATTCAGTACTGACATTTTTCTCAATAATGTTTCAACTATCAGTATAAGATGGTCAGGAATGAACGTGGGAATTAAATTCAACTGCAACTGGTTGTATTCTCTTGTCTCTTCGACCCATTTATTAGATCACACAGTTACATCATAGTGCTACCACATAATATCCTTTCACTTTGAGTGATTACATATAAATATGGTTTATTTGGGAAAATATTCAATATTTAAGTCAGTATATTTAATAACAGAGGGTATCCTTTCTATATCCAAGCACAGATATTTTTTCAGTAATCATGTGTCAAGAATGTATTCAGTTTGGGCATTTTGTGGCACTAGAGCGGGCATTAAAAGAGGAACAATAAATAATTCAGAACCTTACCCCTATGAGCCTGCTATCTAGTGGAGAATACAGACATAGAGTCCGATTAAGAGAGAATTTCAAAGCTATATTGATTGCCATGATAGTGATATACACGGTTTGACAGGCAACTCTGAGAGGCCAACTAACCCAGACAGGGGTAGACGTAGGGGCAGGTAAGAGAAGAGATCTGAGTTGCTTTCATCCAAATACAGCGATGGAAATGCTCTGCCCACACAATTCTCTTGACTAATTCCACCTAACATCCCAACAACAAAAAATTAGCACTTGTGAATATTTTAATTGGCTTTTTGAATGGGTTGGAAAGAACAAAATTCTACTTTAGTTACCTTTAACAACAGCAACAGCAATAAAAATCTTGTATGTGTGAGTCTGTGTGGAGGTGGAGAGGTGCAGTTCTAAGGACATGGGTACTGGGAATAAAAAGCCTTCAGGAGATTCAGTAGCCCTGTCTCTCTGTGTCTCTCCAGGGTTGTCTGGTCCCTCCTTCACATGGCGTCTCAGCTCACCCTACATAACTCTTCATTCTTTTCCTTGTGACCTCTGCTCTCTCATAACTTCAGCCATGGCTTTCTTGATTCAGCTCCTCCCACTAACAGTTTTCAGCTCTGCATTTTAGATACACACACCTTAAATTCTGATGCCAGGTCAGGCGTAGAAGAATGGGTTAGCTGTCTGGGGTTCAGGAGCCCATCCAGATCTAACCAGGTCTGGACAAGAACATGGCCCAAACCCTAAGAGTCCATTGAGGGGCTGTGCCTGTCAGCAGGCAGTTTCTTTGGAAGGTGGCGTGGAGGGGCAGGCATGAGCTGAGCACTGAGATTTAAGACAACTCCTGACAAGGTTTAAGGCACTTTCTGGCGGTTTCCTGTTTTTGCCTTTGTCCTTATTACTTTGACTTTTAGACTCCTGTGGCTCCTTTCAATTCTCTAAAGTTTGATCTATGGCTGCAGAACCTAATTGTTTTAACTCAATTCCCAAATATCTTTGCCCTGCTGCCTTCCATAATGCAAATTTAACTTGCTCATACAAGAAAAAAAACCAACTCTGACATTGGCCTTGTTAGTTCTTTGCACAGACTAAGCCCCTGAGCTTAAACTCCCTGTGGTAATTTCCGCTATGATTCTATAATCAAATTCTGATGGTGGTATTTTTTCTTTTAAGGATAATTCATGTGTTCACTAAATATTTTTTAGCTTGTACTATGTGCCAGGAAATGTTGTAAATGCTGAGGTTATAGCAGGGTACAAACAAAATAATTCTTCACTCGTCAGAAATTTCTAGAATATAAAATATTCAAAATAATGACAAATTCCACAACTGATGTATATCACTTTAATTAACACATGTTGAATTAAGCCTTTAGATGATAAATGTGATAAATCCCAACCTTTTAACTGAGAGTTTTGGAAACATTTAACCACTTCCTAATGACAAAGGACAATCATTATAAACATCTATTGTTGTGTCATATAATACCTATGGTACTCTGTGTATGACTCTATTATAGTGTTTATAATATTGTACAACAGTTATTTTCTTTTTCTGTCTCCTTTCCAAAAATAGGAGCTCCCTGAAGACATTTTGTATTTCCCCTCTGTGCCTGACAGAGAACTGCCCTTGACTGTTGAATGGATGAGGAAGAAATATTCACAAGGATAGCACTGAGGAGTAAGTAATTTGATCATGTGCATTTCCAATATGATTACAAGTGAAAGTTAAAGAGTCTGCTGCTGTGCAGGACTGCCCGGACTTATCAGAGCCCAGTAGTTGGAACTTCAGACAGAGTGTTTTGAGAGTATTTCCTATTGATCATCTTGGAACACCAATGAAAGAATAAAAGGAAGCCTCAGGTAGCAGGAGAGGCATTTTCATTAGAGGATTGTGAAGTTCCTAGAGAAATAAGCTTATAATAGAATGCTGAGCACATCACCTTTCCAATTCTCAGGTGTACAGACAGCAGGTTAGACACATCTGTGCTGGGCAGAGCATCTGATTAGTGCTGCATCTTGTGAAGTGAAGCATCTCAAAGGCCAACAAAGCTAAATGCACACACTGAGGTTTCCCACCCATATATAAACCAGCCAAGGCATATGCAGAAGGCATGAGACCCATAATATATTTCCAGAGAATTAAGAAAAAGCAAAGAACAGACATCCTCTGGGTGAAAGCTCAGGACTATCCTCTCAAAACTAGAAAGTTCAGGATGCTAAATCCCACTGCCTCAAACCTTCAACACCACAACTGCTGATTAACTTTCTGTATAATTCTGATCATTCATTTGAGATATTCCAGTTCAAATTTCTTCAACTGCCAAATGAGAGAAATGTACAATTTGTGCAGTTCACCTATGAATTTATTCCCATTTCCAAGGTCTTCTCTTTTCTAAAACACAAGTAGATAGTCCTTCTCTCCTCCCCTCCAGCCACGACACTGAGAGAAAACTCCACACACCTCCCTCCTTCCCAAGTACTCCCCAGCATGACCTACCTGATGACAGACCAAACTAAAATTCACCCAATAGTTATCATTTATGATTCACTAGCTACCTAAAGTCAACTCTGTGTTTGATGCTGAAGCTTTACATCAATCTTCGCAACTCATAATCCTTGCCACAGTTTCAGAAAGGGAGAGGCCACCACATAATCACATTTTGTCTATTACACTGGGACTATCTGTTTGGCTTTTGTGACAAGAGAGCATTCCAACAACCAAAAAGAAGCGAAGTGAAGAGGAGAATTACATAAGTAGGCATAACAATGATACTTGGTCTGAAAGTCAACTCACATCGAAATGTTGAACTCTTCCTGATATAAGTCTTATGAGGTCAAAAGTTTTTTTCTGTCTTGTTCACATCTGTGTTCCCAGGGCCTGGAAGAATGCCATCACATGCTGGGTGCATGACAAATTCTTGTTCATCAAATGAATGAATGAACATAATTGGGACTCAGCCAGATCCAGATATAACTGTACCCAGTGACTAACTGAAAACGATTTAAGCTTCCAGATTATGAATGTCCCACATTGTCTTTTTACTCCCCTAAAATTTTGTCCCCCTGACCCTAATCCCTAGGTCTCCCACGACTGTGGATTAGTGGTAAAAAGGAATAGTATAGGGGCTTCCCTGGTGGCGCAGTGGTTGAGAGTCTGCCTGCTGATGCAGGGGACACGGGTTCGTGTCCCGGTCCGGGAAGATCCCACATGCCGCGGAGCGGCTGGGCCCGTGAGCCATGGTCGCTGAGCCTGTGCATCCGGAGCTTGTGCTCCGCAATGGGAGAGGCCACAACAGTGAGAGGCCCGCGTACTGCCAAAAAAAAAAAAAAAAAAAAGGAATAGTATAATAAGTCATGCGTAACTTAAGGTGGCATTCAAAGATGAACTAGAACACTAGAACAGTCTTTATGGGCTCAAAAAAGTGACCACCACCCAACCGCCCCATTCTCCACAGCCAGGAATCCCACCTAAACCACCCATTTATAGCTGCTATGTGAAGCTCTTCCAAATGGGAACCACACATTTAACGATGAGCTGGAAGCTTACTGTGCAGCAGTCTCAAAAGAAAATTCTTATATTCTGATAAATTTCATTCTAAACGTTTTCTGGACAAGCTCCCAGGAAACATGCATCTCTAGGGATAACAGGGTAGGGGGAAATTTGAGATCACAGTGATTTGGCTACTGCTGTGTATTCTCGAGGAAACTGCAGAGTCATGGGTGAGCGTAGTTGGGTGCTGACCTGAGACTTTCCCAGGTGGTTGGAGCAGAAACAGTACAGAGGTGAGAATAATAAAGTTCCCAAGATCATGAGACATTCATGATTCAATCCCAAATGGCTTCCAAAAGATTTAGAATAACCCCTTCCTTTTAGAGGTAAGGAAATAAAATCCCAGAGAGGTAAAGGAACATACCCAAGGTTACTTGACTTACTAGTGGCAGATGGGTGTTCTCTCCAAACCATAAGTGCTTTGAAAGGGAAATTGTACCCACAGCACATTTGCACACACTGCATCTGTCTATTTTCACTGCATATGCAGCCACGTGCTATTTACCTTTGACTAGAAAGGTAAAATTGGGCCAAATAATATTTAATTCCCCACTGTAACAGTAGTTTTACATTCCATATTCAGACAGCTGGCATAATTGAAGACAGCTCGGAACCCCTGAGGATATCCAAACTGTCGCAACTGGAGAAAAGACTTAAGTATCCTGCAGTGTAAGACCTACTCAATGACACTACAAAGCTGATTCAAATATCATCTTTGTCGGATCCTCAATATCCAATCTATGAACAACAGACATAATTAAACATAAAAAGCTGTAAATTAAGCAAACTTAATGATGGAGCAAAGCATTTCATTTTTGCACCTGTGAAGTACAGTATGCCATTGTTATTTTCCCCAAGAAGACAGAACAGACACTTGCATGGACAGTTATCAAAAGGGTTCAGAGCAGCAGCAGCTATGATGGACAATAGATTTCTTTCCAAAGACTAAAAAGATATCAATGAATGTAGCTTTCAAGTTAAAGTGAGAATACACAGCTGCTGCCACAGATTCTATTTAATGTATTTCAATGTTACTAATTAAAATAAAAACTTAGGTCTCCTATTCTCAAGCTGGTAAAAACCAGAGAACACAGAAAAACAAGTTCAAGTTATAATTTTGTATGTCTCTGGAAAGGAGTTGCTGGCTTGTTTTGAGCTTTACAGCTACAGAAAATAGTCTGTGCAATGAAGCACCTTGCCTGGAGATGACTATCCAAAAGGAGGTGTCATGGTTGAGAGCATGGGTTCTGAAGACAGAGCCCTGGGTACAAATCTTACTCAGCCACCTCCTGAGTAGCCTCAGATAAGTTATTTAACCCCTCCATATTTTCTTTTCTCCATGAGTAAATTGGGGATAACCATAGTTCCTCCCTCATTGGATTGCTGTGAGAATTAAAAGCTACAAACTAAGTAAAGCGCCTGAAACACTGACACTCAGTGGCCACTCAGCAAGTGTTAGCTTTTATTACTGTAGTCTAAAATATTGCATTTGGGATTTTAAATTAAGCCAACAAGAGCAGGTATCTAAGAACCTATTCTCACCCTAGCATTTTAATGGAAGATTCATAATAGCAGGCAAGGCAGTTTCATCCATAAAGTGGCTCTCTAAACATTTAAGTTAAAAGAAAAAAAAGCTTACTTATTAAAATCAGATAAAAAGTAAATATTTTTTAATGTGAACTGGAAAAATATTGGCAAGGTCAGTGTACACATACTGCCAGCAGAGATGCACAGTGTCACCTCAAGCCTGGATTGAACTAAAAGAGCTAAGGGAAAGATCTGCCAAAGAGCCCACCATGAACTAGCATAAAACCACCTGCAAAATCCATTCAAGCACCTGTCTCTATGAAGTGCCAAGCCTTCTCCTCCCACCCCACCAGGTTGTCCCCACCTACCACAGAGCAACACCAGAGGCCTTTTTTTTTTTTTTTTCAATTCATCATTTCTAGGCCTCCTCCATTTATTTGATCAATACAGGAGGCATTACAAGAAACCCCACACAGCAACTCATTTTCACTGTATGTCACAATTTATTCTGTATATGCTTCTCCCTCTAATTTAGTACCTGCCAAAAGCAATCAGGCTGATCCATGTGTTCAAACGTTGGACATTTAATGCCCCCTAAATTAATCCTCAATATTGTCATAAGAGGAATGATAAACATATCATCCACTCAATGGGCATTTGTCACAAAGTAGGGAAGGGATGGTGGATCACCTACAAGCGGGTGTTTCAGCTATGCAAAGGTAAGAAGGAAGCAATAGGAGTAACGACACTCCTACAACATGTCTGTATCTGTAACTGAGGATAATATTACCTACTTCATGTGACTCTAGTGAAGCTTAAATAATTCAATAAATATAAAGTGCTTAGATTAGTTCCTGGCAGGTCTTAAGCATTCAATAAATGTTAGTTATGATGATCATGCTCAAGAGATGATGATGGTGATGAAAGAAATTGCTAATAGGCAACGCATGCCACAGACCAATAAGTGCAATTTGGAGGGGATAATTGGAATATTCAGCTCTTCCTCTGCTTTCACTAATCTCACGTTATGGGAGGAAATGGGAAATACCATAATATAGATGGCGGGTGTTTATTTCATAAGTAAGACATGAGCTAGAGATGCAAAAATTGATGAGAGTTAAAGAAAAACAGAAAAGCCACAAGGTATGAAAGGGACACTGTGGAATTATCAAGTTCAGTTCAGGAGATAACAAAATAATATCACAGAACAATATTAATATGCACGAAGCATTTGCAATGAGTCAGCCACTGTTCTAAATTCTTCAACATATATCACTTATTTAATCCACACAACAATCCTGTGCTTTATCATCCTCTGAAAAGTAGGGAACAGAAAGATTAAATAATTTGCTCAAGCTCTCATAGCTGATAATGGTGAAATCAGGATTTTATACCTTCAGTTTGTCTCCCGTCTTTGCACTTAACTGCTGTACTACAATGTCTCTCAGTAGATGAAGAAGAAGATCTTTTGAGAACTTTAACACTTAATAGAAAAGCTAAGACAAATTATGGGTGGAGATATGAAAAAATTCCCAAATAAAATGCCAACATAAAACTTCAACATTTCTAAGAGTATCATGTTTATCATTAGAGGTGATTATTATGCAATATTTAAAGTAAACAAATTCTAAGACAGAAATGGTTATCATGCTTTTTCTGAAATCATATTTCAGGGAACTGCAGTCTTTTATATTCTTTTTTTAATAGTAAGATGCTTGGGCCTCCCTGGTGGCGCAAGTGGTTGAGAGTCCGCCTGCCGATGCAGGGGATACGGGTTCGTGCCCCGGTCTGGGAGGATCCCATATGCCGCGGAGCGGCTGGGCCCGTGAGCCATGGCCGCTGAGCCTGCGTGTCCGGAGCCTGCGCGTCCGGAGCCTGTGCTCCGCAACGGGGGAGGCCACAACAGTGAGAGGCCCGCATACCGCAAAAAAAAAAAAAAAAAAAAAAAAAAATAGTAAGATGCTTAGTCCATCAAAGATTTTTCTCATGATTATTATCTTCACAGTGTGATATCACTCTTGTCCAGAGCATAAGTGAATGGAAGTAATCCATGCCCTTTGAGAGTCTGCAATCCAGAACTGAATAACCATGAGAAGTATGTGCAATACAATTAAACAAATAGGGTAGAGGCTTTGTTTGATTCAGCAGCATGAGAGAGATGGATGGGGCATCAGATGCAGGGGAATGAGAAAGCTGGAGAGATCTGTTCAGAAAAAAATATTGAGAACTAAATGGCAGTACAGATAAATAAGAATTCTGATCTCATGGAAATGGGAAAGAAGAGGTAAAGGCATCAAAAAATCCAGATATATAATCAGACTAATGATTAAAAGAACACTAATTATAAAATCTAAATAAATCTTTAGGAAGTCTCTGAGAAAGACTTCAAGGTTTCTTGCTTAATAATTGAGTGATATAATTATGGTTCTAGTATCTCTAATTAACTCAAAATTATAATCTTAGCCAAGTAAAAAGTTGCTTTTATGAAAGAATATTATACATATTGGCACTATGCTTATGTAACAAACTCATGGTCATTTTTTTTTCATATCCCCCCAAATCAAGCCAAGTGTCTATGAAACATAAAGATATACACATACATTTTGTAATTGTACAGTGTCATGTGTTCTCAGAAAGGCTTACATAATTTAGTTGTGCAGGTTCCAAGATGAAACATGGCTCTCTTTGAGGTCTGTGTTTCTAAGTGGGATACTTCTATCCCCAGAGATTCAGCCTTGTGCTGGGATACATATGTCCGCAGCATAAACATGGTACACAAATATGGTTAGACACATTTCCTTGAAGACTTGAGAAACACATTATTTTTATATTTCAACAAAAACCTCTGTATTACAAAGTAAAATGCAAAATGTAGACAAAATTTATAAGAGAAAACAGTAAACTTCCAAGAAATCTGCACTTAAAATAAGCCACTTTAGGTTACTCAAACTGAAAATATGTACATGGCTTACAGGCCTTTAGAGGCCCTTAGATGACAACGTGCAAGAAGTGCTGCTTGGCTTTGTTTTGTGCAATGATGCACTGGAGTCTTCAGTACACCTGGGAGGTAGAAGATCAGAGTAGCACTAATCTGTTTTGTCAGGAAAAAGGCCAATTCTCTGTGAGTATCTCCCCAGTGACATATCTAAATATTCCCAGAGAAAATATAGAAATTATAATCTGAAATTAAGAAACAATATGGCCGCCGCGGCCGCCTGCCGCCGCCGCGGCCCGCTGCCGCCGCCGCCCCCGCAGCCCGCCACCGCCGCCGCCTGCCGCCGCCCGCCGCAGCCGCGGGGCCGGTGTGCGAGCGCGGGTCATTGTCCGCCCCGCCTTCCGGGGGACCTGTGCACCCCGCCACTGCCGGGGTCCCGAGACCCGGGGACGGCTTTCCCGGGAAAGCGCACGGAGCGCCACGGGCTGCTGCAACGTCACGCCGGCCTCTGCCGCTGCAGGCCCGCCCCACACTGCGCGCCCCTCCCTCCCCTCTGCCTGAGTGAGCCAGAGCCCCCGAATCAGCGGCTCCTTTAAACCCGTCCTGTCTGAGCGAAGAACGGACGCCCTCCGGCGACCTACGCACAGAGGCGGGGCCAGGTCCAAGGCTGAGACCCGGGAGCTGTGAGAGCAGAGTCAGGGAAATCTCTCTGTGCAGCCTCGGAGGCAGCGGATTAAAGCTCCACGGTCCAATTGATGTGCCCTGCGTCTGTGGAGTGCATGAATGGACAGCGAATCATCCCAAATTGAGGAAGTGGACTTTGAGGACAAGATTTAAGACTTTCCCCCCTTTTCCTCTTTTTACAACGAATTATTCCAAAGTAAGGAGGTGGACTTAGAGAGCAAGATTTCAGACTTCTTGCCCTTGTCCTCTTTTTACAACGAATTATCCCAAATTGAGGAGGTGGGCTTGGAGAGCAAGATTTTTGATTTTTCCCCCTGCTCTCTTTTTGTGAATGTGTATGTGTAATCTTCTGTGTAAGATTCTCTCTGTATAGCTTTGCTTCCACCATATGTCCCAGGGTTCTATCGGTCCGTTTTTTTTTTTTCAATAATTACTTTCTAATTTTAATAACGCTACTATATTTCATACTTTATTCTATTTTACTTTACCTGCTCTTTCTTTTTTTCCTACCTTCCCTTCCTCCCTCCCTCCCTCCGCTCTTCCTTTCCTTCTTTCTTTTTCTTTCCTCCCTCCCTCCCACCCTTCTTCTTTCCACTTTCTTTTTCTTTCCTTCCTCCCTCCCTCCCTCCTGTCTTTCTTTCTTTCC
Organism: Mesoplodon densirostris; assembly: GCF_025265405.1. NCBI lineage: Eukaryota > Metazoa > Chordata > Mammalia > Artiodactyla > Ziphiidae > Mesoplodon > Mesoplodon densirostris. Next base: position 57,420,333 of record NC_082672.1, read on the forward strand.
TTCCTCCCTCCCTCCCTCCCTTCTTCCATTCACTCTTCCTTTTGCTTTCATTGCTCCCTCCCTCCCTCCTTTCTTTCCTTCTTTCTTTCCATCCTTCCTCACTCCCTCCCTCCTTTCTTTCTTTCTTCCTTCCTTCCTTCCTTTCTTCCCTTCTTCCTTTCTTTCCCTCTCTCTTTCTTTCTTCTACTAATTCTTTCTTTCTGCTTTTTCTCCCTGTTATTCTGAGCTGGGTGGATGAAAGGCTCTTGGTGCTGCAGCCAGGAGCCAGTGCTGTGCCTCTGAAGTGGGAGAGCCAACTTCAGGACACGGGTCCACAAGAGACCGCCCAGCTCCACATAATATCAAGCAGCGAAAATCTCCCAGAGATCTCCATCCCAACACCAGCACCCAGCTTCAGTCACCGACCAGCAAGCTACAGTGCTGGTCACCCTATGCCAAGCAACTAGCAAGACAGGAACACAACCCCACCCATTAGCAGAGAAGCTACCTAAAAACATAATAAGGCCATAGGCACCCCAAAACACACCACCAGACGTGGACCTGTCCACCAGAAAGACAAGATCGAGCCTCAACCACCAGAACACAGGCATTAGTCCTCCCCACCAGGAAGCCTATACAACCTACTGAAACAACCTTAGCCACTGGGGTCAGACACGAAAAACAACGGGAACTACGAATCTGCAGCCTGCAAAAAGGAGACCACAAACACAGTAACATAAGCAAAATGAGAAGACAGAAAAACACACAGCAGGTGAAGGAGCAAGATAAAAACCTACCAGACCTAACAAATGAAGAGGTAATAGGCAGTCTACCTGAAAAAGAATTCAGAATAATGATGGTAAAGATGATACAAAATCTTGGAAATAGAATAGACAAAATGCAAGAAACAGTTAACAAAGACCTAGAAGAACTAAAGATGAATCAAGCATCGATTAAAAACACAATACATGAAATAAAAAATACTCTAGATGGGATCAATAGCAGAATAACTGAGGCAGAAGAACGGATAAGTGAGGTGGAAGATAAAATAGTGGAAATAACTGATGCAGAGCAAAATAAAGAAAAAAGAATGAAAAGAACAGAGGACAGTCTCAGAGACCTCTGGGACAACATTAAATGCACCAACATTCGAATTATAGGGGTTCCAGAAGAAGAAGAGAAAAAGAAAGGGACTGAGAAAATATTTGAAGAGATTATAGTTGAAAACTTCCCCAATATGGGAAAGGAAATAGTTAATCAAGTCCAGGAGGCACAGAGAGTCCCATACAGAATAAATCCAAGGAGAAATACACCAAGACACATATTAATCAAACTGTCAAAAATTAAACACAAAGAAATCATATTAAAAGCAGCAAGGGAAAAACAACAAATAACACACAAGGGAATCCCCATCAGGTTAACAGCTGATCTCTCAGCAGAAACTCTACAAGCCAGAAGGGAGTGGCAGGACATAATTAAAGTGATGAAGGAGAGAAACCTGCAGCCAAGATTACTCTACCCAGCAAGGATCTCATTCAGATTTGATGGAGAAATTAAAACCTTTACAGACAAGCAAAAGCTGAGAGAGTTCAGCACCACCAAACCAGCTTTACAACAAATGCTAAAGGAACTTCTCTAGGCAAGAAACACAACAGAAGGAATATACCTACAATAACGAACCCAAAGCAATTAAGGAAATGGGAATAGGAACATACATATCAATAATTACCTTAAATGTAAATGGACTAAATGCCCCCACCAAAAGACACAGAGTGGCTGAATGGATACAAAAACAAGACCCATATATATGCTGTCTACAAGAGACCCACTTCAGACCTAAAGACACATACAGATTGAAAGTAAGGGGATGGAAAAAGATATTCCATGCAAATGGAAATCAAAAGAAAGCTGGAGTAGCAATTCTTATATCAGACAAAATAGACTTTAAAATAAAGACTATTAGAAGAGACAAATAAGGACACTACATAATGATCAAGGGATCGATCCAAGAAGAAGATATAACAATTGTAAATATTTATGCACCCAACATAGGAGCACCTCAATACATAAGGCAAATACTAACAGCCATAAAAGGGGAAATCGACAGTAACACAATCATAGTAGGGGACTTTAACACCCCACTTTCACCAATGGACAGATCGTCCAAAATGAAAATAAATAAGGAAACACAAGCTTTAAATGATACATTAAACAAGATGGACTTAGTTGATATTTATAGGACATTTCATCCAAAAACAACAGAATACACATTTTTCTCAAGTGCTCATGGAACATTCTCCAGGATAGATCATATCTTGGGTCACAAATCAAGCCTTGGTAAATTTAAGAAAATTGAAATTGTATCAAGTATCTTTTCCGACCACAATGCTATGAGACTAGACATCAATTACAGGAAAAGATCTGTAAAAAATACAAACACATGGAGGCTAAACAATACACTACTCAATAACGAAGTGATCACTGAAGAAATCAGAGAGGAAATTAAAAAATACCTAGAAACAAATGACAATGGAGACACGACAACCCAAAACCTATGGGATGCAGCAAAAGCAGTTCTAAGGGGGAAGTTTATAGCAATACAATCCCACCTTAAGAAACAGGAAACATTTCGAGCAAACAACATGACCCTGCACCTAAAGCAATTAGAGAAAGAAGAACAAAAAACCCCCAAAGCTAGCAGAAGGAAAGAAATCATAAAGATCAGATCAGAAATAAATGAAAAAGGAATGAAGGAAACGATAGCAAAGATCAACCAAACTAAAAGCTGGTTCTTTGAGAAGATAAACAAAATTGACAAACCATTAGCCAGACTCATCAAGAAAAGAAGGGAGAAGACTCAAATCAATAGAATTAGATATGAAAAAGAAGAAGTAACAACTGACACTGCAGAAATACAAAAGATCATGAGAGATTACTACAAGCAACTCTATGCCAATAAAATGGACAACCTGGAAGAAATGGACAAATTCTTAGAAATGCACAACCTGCCAAGACTGACTCAGGAAGAAATAGAAAATATGAATAGACCAATCACAAGCACTGAAATTGAAACTGTGATTAAAAATCTTCCATCAAACAAAAGCCCAGGACCAGATGGCTTCACAGGCGAATTCTATCAAACATTTAGAGAAGAGCTAACACCCATCCTTCTCAAACTCTTCCAAACAATTTCAGAGGAAGGAACACTCCCAAACTCATTCTACGAGGCCACCATCACCTTGATACCAAAACCAGGCAAGGATGTCACAAAGAAAGAAAACTACAGGCCAATATCACTGATGAACATAGATGCAAAAATCCTCAACAAAATACTAGCAAACAGAATACAACAGCACATTAAAAGGATCATACACCATGATCAAGTGGGGTTTATTCCAGGAATGCAAGGATTCTTCAATATACGCAAATCAATCAACGTGATACACCATATTAACAAATTGAAGGAGAAAAACCATATGATCATCTCAATAGATGCAGAGAAAGCTTTTGACAAAATTCAACACCCATTTATGATAAAAACCCTGCAGAAAGTAGGCATAGAGGGAACTTTCCTCAACATAATAAAGGCCATATATGACAAACCCACAGCCAGCATCATCCTCAATGGTGAAAAACTGAAACCATTTCCACTAAGATCAGGAACAAGACAAGGTTGCCCACTCTCACCACTCTTATTCAACATAGTTTTGGAAGTTTTAGCCACAGCAATCAGAGAAGAAAAGGAAATAAAAGGAATCCAAATGGGAAAAGAAGAAGTAAAGCTGTCACTGTTTGCAGATGACATGATACTATACATAGAGAATCCTAAAGATGCTACCGAAAAACTACTAGAGCTAATCAATGAATTTGGTAAAGTAGCAGGTTACAAAATTAATGTACAGAAATCTCTGGCATTCCTGTACACTAATGATGAAAAATCTGAAAATGAAATCAAGAAAACACTCCCATTTACCACTGCAACAAAAAGAATAAAATATCTAGGAATAAACCTACCTAAGGAGACAAAAGACCTGTATGCAGAAAATTATAAGACACTGATGAAAGAAATTAAAGATGATACAAACAGATGGAGAGATATACCATGCTCCTGGATTGGAAGAATCAATATTGTGAAAATGACTCTACTACCCAAAGCAATCTACAGATTCAATGCAATCCCTATCAAACTACCACTGGCATTTTTCACAGAACTAGAACAAAAAATTTCAAAATTTGTTTGGAAAAACAAAAGACCCCGAATAGCCAAAGCAATCTTGAGAACGAAAAAAGGAGCTGGAGGAATCAGGCTCCCTGACTTCAGACTATACTACAAAGCTACAGTAATTAAGACAGTGTGGTACTGGCATAAACACAGAAAGATAGATCAGTGGATCAGGATAGAAAGCCCAGAGATAAACCCACGCACATATGGCCAACTTATCTTTGATAAAGGAGGCAGGAATGTACAGTGGAGAAAGGACAGCCTCTTCAATAAGTGGTGCTGGGAAAACTGGACAGGGACATGTAAAAGTATGAGATTAGATCATTCCCTAACACCATACACAAAAATAAGCTCAAAATGGATTAAAGACTTAAATGTAAGGCCAGAAACTATCAAACTCTTAGAGGAAAACATAGGTAGAACACTCTATGACATAAATCACAGCAAGATCCTTTTGGACCCACCTCCTAGAGAAATGGAAATAAAAACAAAGATAAACACATGGGACCTAATGAAACTTCAAAGCTTTTGCACAGCAAAGGAAACCATAAATAAGACCAAAAGACAACCCTCAGAATGGGAGAAAATATTTGCAAATGAAGCAACTGACAAAGGATTAATCTCCAAAATTTATAAACAGCTCATGCAGCTCAATAGCAAAAAAACAAACAACCCAATCCAAAAATGGGCAGAAGACTTAAATAGGCATTTCTCCAAAGAAGATATACAGACTGCCGACAAACACATGAAAGAATGCTCAACATCATTAATCATTAGAGAAATGCAAATCAAAACTACAATGAGATATCATCTCACACCAGTCAGAATGGCCATCATCAAGAAATCTAGAAACAATAAATGCTGGAGAGGGTGGGGAGAAAAGGGAACACTCTTGCACTGTTGGTGGGAATGTGAATTGGTACAGCCACTATGGAGAACAGTATGGAGGTTCCTTAAAAAACTAAAAATAGAACTACCATATGATCCAGCAATCCCACTACTAGGCATATACCCTGAGAAAACCATAATTCAAAAAGAGACATGTACCAAAATGTTCATTGCAGCTCTATTCACAATAGCCCAGAGCTGGAAACAACCTAAGTGTCCATCATCGGATGAATGGATAAAGAAGATGTGGCACATATATACAATGGAATATTACTCAGCCATAAAAAGAAACGAAACTGAGCTATTTGTAATGAGGTGGATAGACCTAGAGTCTGTCATACAGAGTGAAGTAAGTCAGAAAGAGAAAGACAAATACCGTATGCTAACACATATATATGGAATATAAGAAAAAAAAATGTCATGAAGAACCTAGGGGTAAAACGGGAATAAAGACACAGACCTACTTGAGAATGGACTTGAGGATATGGGGAGGGGGAAGGGTAAGCTGTGACAAAGCGAAAGAGAGGCATGGACATATATACACTACCAAACGTAGGGTAGATAGATAGTGGGAAGCAGCCGCAGAGCACAGGGAGATCAGCTCGGTGCTTTGTGACTGCCTGGAGGGGAGGGATGGGGAGGGTGGGAGGGAGGGAGATGCATGAGGGAGGGGATGTGGGAACAGATGTATATGTATGACTGATTCACTTTGTTATAAAGCAGAAACTAATAAAAAAAAAATGAAATAAATAAATAAATAAATAAATAAATGTGAATCAAATGACTGAATAAATTGTTTAAAAAATGGATAGCTGTTTAATTCTTAAAGAAGCTGGGAGTCTTTAAAAAAAAAAAAAGAAACAATATGAAGATTGGGATTGACACATATACACTATTGATACTATGTATAAAATAGACAACCCTTGGGAATATACTGTAGGCACAGGGAACTCTACTTAATGCACTGTGGTGCCCTAAATGGGAGGGAAATCCACAAGGGAGGGGATATATGTATATGTATGGCTGATTCATTTTGCTGTGCAGTAGAAGCTAACACAACATTGTAAAGCAACTATACTCCAATAAAAATTAATCAATAATAAAAAAAAAAGATGAGCCAAGAGTGGATACTAGCAAAAAAAAAAAAGAAAACAGAAAAAAGAAAAAGAAACAATCTGAAAAGGTGTCTCAAAAGGTTCAAGAGAGGAGAAACTTCAGGTGGAAAGAAGGAAAGAATGGCAAAGATGAAGAAATAAATGTTTGTTTAGCTTTGAACAAATTACCTAGAAAAATAGGAAACATGGGATCCACCCTAGGGTGGATTTTATTATTTAACAAAGAACAGACAGACCCTATCTATTTGGAGGTACTTTTGCATATTTATCCCTTGAGCACAACTCAACAGAAGGTTTGGAAGAAATGTGCAGATTGTACAGTGAGAAGGCCAGGGTTTGAACTTCAGCTCCACACCTACCTTGGAGAGCCTTGAGCAAGGTAACTTTTCTAAACCTGTTTCCCCAACTGAACAACGAGCAGAATGATAACTCTATCAAAGAGCCAGTTTAAGGATTAAATTATTTGAAACGTGTAAGAGCACAGAGCATGGGATAGAGGAGGCACTCAAAAAAGTCTAGTTGATTTGGAAAAAAAATTCCATATAGCATAAGAAGAGAGAGGTATATCACAGGTATGGAATACAAAATAAAATAATAACTGAGAGGAGACACAATAGAGAGAAGCAATTCGGTGGTGATTTATACAGGATCCAAAACAATAATACAGATCTTACAGGGTGCAACAAATTGAGTTACATGCATCTTACTTCCAAGGCAGGACCAAAGCCCAGTTTTAATTCCCCAGGGTACACTGAAGGCCCTGTTCAATGGAACAGAATTATCATGGAAGTTCAGTGAGTCAAAAAGCAGAACCCATCCTGCCTTGTCATAAATGATGACATGTGACAGGAAAGCTTTAAAATTCTGCTTAGACTACAAAATATACTATACAGATAATCTGTTAATCCAAACGCTATTAATTTTCTCCAGCACAGGTTTCAATAATAAAGACATTGCTATTGTGTTTTCCACGTAATCTCCTTTTCTTCCAAATTATTTTTAAAAATAAAAGGAAAAGGGAAGAAAGGAAGAAGAGGAGGGAGAGAAAACTAAACTGGTTATAATACATTGAAAAGAGGTGAAAGCACTAAACCCAGTGTCAAGGCTCTTTTGACACGTTTCCATCAACACAACCTAGTGTCTGTCTATTTTAAGTAATTACAGCCCTGTGTTCTAGACATATGCTCAACCAATGTCCCACTGAGATCACAGCACTTCTTCTGCTATGTTATACTCTGCTTACTCAATCATTTTCTCTCATTGGGCATTGTTTAGAACTCATCACAAAAACCAGTATTTTGGCCAACTCCTTACTAAGCATTATTCTGTAGTTGACAATTTATTGTTTGGGTTACATTTTTATTTAACTAACAGTGCTTGTAGCATGGCTGAGGACCAGCCACTGTTTAGTCATTTTACGAACAATAATTCACCTAATCCTTACAGCAACTTTAAGGACTAAAGATTATTTAATCACCAATTACACACGAGGAATCTTAGGCACAGACAGGTTGAATAATTTGCCCAAGGCCACACAGCTAAGTGGTATAACTAGAGTTTGAACCCAGACTCTGGAGTCCCTGCCTTTAAACAGTACCTGATGCTGCTTCTTGAACAGAATAAATGGGTTAATATATACAAATACCACAGAATAACACCTGGCACATAATAAGGGATGAATAAATGTCAGTTATTCTTTATTGTTTTGGTGGTGGTGTTATTGAGATCATGTATAGACATATTAGGTGATCGTTCTGAAAGGCTTTATTTGATATGTCCCCATTGGCCAAAACTATTGCCAAGCTTTTGCATATTGGTAGAAAAGTTTAGGTTTTCCAGGCTGTTAACTGAGAATAGTTCAGAACAGAAGAAAAGTCTCACTATATCAAGTGACATTGAGACTTTGACTTCAGATGGATCTACTAAGTCTGTCACTCGGCACAGAAGGAAATTAGATTAATCCAGCAAGAAGTGTTCCTGATGGAGTCATGTTGATTTCTGCCTGCATTGGATGTTCTTCCATGAGCTATACAAAATTGATCTATTCCAGTTGAGCGGAAAATCTATCAGTTTTGGAGTTTGTCCTTTTTTTTTTTTTTTTTTTTGCCTGCCTGTTTTTGAAATGGTTTTGAGCTTACCTATTCCTAAGCATATATATTCCATAAGCATAGTCAGAAGACAATCCAATTCTCCATAAAATACATTTTTTTTCTTGTGTGGCTTAACACATAGGTAGTTCTTCATTAACGGAAGATATCATCCCAATGATTATTTATATTTTCTTACCCTTCCTGATAACAATGGGTTTGGAATAAATCAGTAGTCACCTAAACATATGACAGCCTGTAACTCAAATAGCCACTGATGATATTCTAAAAGTAAAACAAGAGCATAGTTATTAATGTAGCATTCTTGATATCACTGGACTTTAATTTTATGTGAAGATGTTAATGTTTCATAGTTTAGTTAATTTTCTGTTTGAGTTTTAAGGTAATTTATACTCCTACAGTTATTATGTAACAACATAACTATTAAAGGAGCTTCAAATGCCTCATGATCACAAACAGCTATTGGTAAGTAGGGTCTAAAAACTGCTGACTTGTAAATGCTTTGAATTTATGCATAGTACTTGAAATAGTATAAGCTATTATCTTTTATGTACATTTGCTGACAGAAAGAAATGTGTTTTAAAGGATGATGTTACTGCTTCTTCTAGATTCTGTGCATCAAAGAGAATCTTCTTGCTACGGTGACCATTCTTTAGGTATGTTTGTTGCTGATATGGAAGTATTTATGTGCCTGTAAAATGCAAAGAACTCTGAGTTGCCAGCAATAGTTATTTAAACATGGATATAATGAACATGATAAATATGCAATTTATTTTTAAGACAGTTATTTTCTGATTTCAACAACTCCAGCCTTGTTAATAGCATTTGAAATTCTCTTATGATTCTGTCTTTTTTTCTTCAAATTTACAAGAAAAATCTCGCAGAGCTCATTATAAACTATGATTAGGTCTACTTTTGAACTGGATTTCATCAAAGCTTAAAAAAAATCCGATGAGAGACTTGATTATTACAGTTTCCTTAGAAACACAGGAAACACTAAAAACACCTTAGAATCCAAGACTTTCTGGCAACGACTCTTACAGTCCATCTGCTGTGTTCAACTATTAAGAGAATACCAACAGAATAGCTATCTTTCAGATATCCTTGTGTATAATTATATTTAGTTAATAAAGACAAATCACTGTAAATATATAACGAAGACAAAGAAGAAAGCAAGAAAGAAGGGAAGGGAGGGAGGGAGGAAGGTAGGAAAGAAAAAAGGAAGGAAGGAAGGGATGGACGGAGGGAGGAAGGGAGTGGGGAGAAGAAATAAAAGGCAAAAGGGAAGAAAACAAATGAAGCTTGAACTTCCTTCACTATCTAGTGGTCAACCTGTATTATAATAGCTTCTGAGGATCTCTGGGGCAACAGTTTGCTAAACTGTATTCTTTTCATCTACTGAGAGTGGACCAGCACTAAACTACATCACTTAAATTCATTTAGTTATTTATTCATTCGTTTGTTTAACAAGTATTTACTACAAAAAAATCCTAAGCTCTAACGACTAGGAGTAGAAGCTAGGATTTAACAGTGAGCAAGACATAATCCTTGACTTCAAGAAGCTTAGATGCCACTGGGAAGACACAAAAAGAACAAATTCTTTTAGTAAGATCTTATCCTCTCCTTTGAGCAACTCCTAACCCATACCTGTCTCAAAATATCACTTTAATCAATATTCTTACTAGACCTTGATTCTGGTGGGGCTAGCAGTCACAGTACCCAGGGTCTCCTCACCTACCAATTTCCTTTCCCACTCCCTCCATTGACCACAAGAGTGTTATTACTTAATTTAGCTCCATCAGTTTTGTTTGAAAATTTGAATACCGAACATAGAAGGAATAGAAGAGTTTTGAAACTGAGTCATCAACTCATAGTCCACAAATTCTGCTGTGGAGATGCAGGGCTACCATGGTTTCCATCTTTGCTCAAGGCTTGATTTCAATGGCTTATTTAATTCTGCAAACTAAAGATATCCTTCAAAAGAATCTCTTTTTCTTGCTTATGCTAGTCAGATCTGTGTTGAAAACCTGGCTTATTAATGACTCTAATGTATCACTGTAGAGTATCAGGACAACTTACGCAGTGCATTAGCTGAGAAAGACAGATGTTCTGAGTCTAATTCTTCATGGAATCCTTACTCAAGCAAAATTCCCAGATCAGTATAATTAGATTTTATTTTGGATTCATAGAAACTTAAATTTAATTTTAAGTTAAAATTAAGAACTTTAAGACAAGGTCATCTAGTCTCCCACTCACTGGTTTTGAGAATCTCCATCGTATAACCATACAGTTGCTCTCTGAATACACCCATTGACAGGGAACTCACACTACACATGGCAGTTAGTTTCCTTTTTAGATGATTCCAGTCGTCAGAAAGGCCTGGCATTTAGCTAAAATTTGCCTTCTCATAAATTTTCATCATAACTTTTCAACAAACATTATAGTCTTTGTCATTTCCTGCAAAGCTCTGAATTTAATTTGCTCCTTGCACTATCACCTGGTCTTCTTACATGTTCCAATACACATTGTCAGGACAGACTCAAAATCCTAGAAAATGGAGTTTAAAAAGGATGTACATCTTTGCAGACCACAACTTTGACCACAGACAAATAGCCATGCTTGAATGAATATTAGAAGATGAGGTGAAAAAATGCCAAGAATCTCTGACCTTTCATGACAAGCTGCCAAGAAAATAAATATTTCTTGGCAGGTAGACCAGATCCAAAGGCCAAATATCAATGGATGCACACTCGTCCTCCAATCTTTAATATGATTCAATACATCTTAGAGTTGGCAGGAACTTTAGAGATCATGTAAGCTAAAATTCTGTCATTTTACTGCAAGGAAACTGAGGCATGGGAATTAACTACTATTTTCTAAATAAAGTTGCTGTCACTTTTTGAAAATTCAAAGCTCTAAGAATTTCTGCTGTTTTAAGATGTGAGAAAAAACCTACAGCTAAGAAATTACTATCTTTCATGTGCAGACATGACTTAGGACATTGAAAAGCGGGTCCCTTTATGACTCGTCCATCTAGAAGGCAAAGTGTGAGATAAATCCTTATTGTATTTGGGAGATCTCATATTAGCAAAAAAAAAAAGATAATAATAATAATAATAATAAGAGGATGCCCACTAAAAACCTACACAAAGAAATGGAGATTGTTTGTTACTTATTAATACCCTTCTAATAAGCAAATGACTTTGTTGCCAAGACCTCCAAATTAAATTTAAACCCTATGGTAATTAATCTGAGATGATAAATTGTAGTTACTACAAAATTTCAATTTCCTGCTTCAGTTATTTAAAATTTTTTTAAATAAAAGCCTTCAAGTAATCAGATTATTTCCTATCTTCCTTTTTCCATAATAGCTTCATTCATGTTCTGGAATTTGGAGTTAAATTTACAGTAAGTTATATTTTACAATATGTGCCCATGAGGGATGTATTTTCTTTATAGAGTCTATTTCACCAAACATTTACATATTTCTGCTATAAGGTTGGCATTACAATTTGGTTTGGTATACCTCTGCAAAAAAGTAAATAAAAGTAAAATGTTAGATTTACTTTCTAGAACACAAGTGAATTGCCCTTCAAAAACTCTCATTTTTAATTTCAAGAGTCTGTGTTAATCATTATCTAACCAATAGTATGGAATGACGGTTCAATCTCTGTCTCTAAGTAATGATTATTTGTTGAATGACTCAATATTATTTAATTGACTTGCTAGATGAACCCTGAAACTCTCTTTTTTCTATGTCAGATTTTTCATTTGTGCAATATTGTATCTAATACTTTCAAAATATAATAACTCTACTTAATATTAAGTTAGCCATCCAGCATTCTCAATCACGTGAAATTCGCCTGGAATTAGAAGTTGATAAAAGAGATGTTTGGGCAGCAGAAGTAAATTTTATAAAACATTCATCAAGGCACCCACATTTTAATCATAGGAAAAGTCTTACATGTTTACTCAGAGCCTATTTGTTTTTGTTCTGCAGACATTTCTAACAGATTCACATAGATAGGAAATAGTAAGTAAATGAATAGTATGAAGAAGGAGCACTGGCAGCAGTGAAGTTGCAGTTGATAGGAAGGATGCACTATGGCAGACTAGAGTTATTTAGAGTAAACACAAGCAGGGCTATTAAACAAAATGTACTGAAGGTATCTATGGGTCACAGCGAAATACTATAATCAATAGCCTTAATTACTAGCCCAGACTAAGCAAAATGTTAAATGTGCTTAATGGGGCTTCCCTGGTGGCGCAGTGGTTGAGAGTCTGCCTGCCGATGCAGGGGACACAGGTTCGTGCCCCCGTCCGGGAAGATCCCACATGCTGCGGAGTGGCTAGGCCCGTGAGCCATGGCCGCTGAGCCTGCACGTCCGGAGCCTGTGCTCCGCAACGGGAGAGGCCACAACAGTGAGAGGCCCGCGTACCGCAAAAAAAAAAAAAAAAAGAAAGTCAAGTAAGAATATACTACCTATCACAAAATTTTCCATTATGAGTGGTGAAAACTTTAAAACATTACAAATGCTTAAAATGATAATTTTAATTATAGGAAAAATTAGGCTAGGGAGATAACATAGTCTCTAGCATTGTCAAATAATATACAATGTCACAATAAAAACACAGATCAGTGTAATTTTTACTCTCCAATCTATCTGTACACCTTGGAGTCCAGTTGCCATCACTAAGTTTAGATTACTTGATTCTATGTTCTGAATATAGAATATATTCTGAATAACCTAGCTGAGCATCACAGCCTCTTGAGAGAATCCTAGTTCTGCAAATATAAGCCACCAGTATGCGTTTTAGTAAAATCATAAAACCAAAATTATTCTGTAAGCAAAGGATGCTAGGTTATAATGTGCTGTTATCAACAGTCTTGTTTGTTTCAAATGTTGTTGACATTGTGCATACTTTCTTGTTTCTATGGTAATAAGTAGTTCCCTTTATTGTCGTTTCCATTGCAGTCAGTCTAAACCTGAAATTTCATCTCTATTATATTTCAGAAAATTTTAAGCAAACAATATTATGCAGATGGTTTTAGGAAAATCTTAGTGTGACAGGCATGTGCTTAAAATGACTGCTCACAGTAAGGTATTCCCTCTAGCACTGATGAAATGTTTTGCTCAATGGCAGTGGCATATGTAAAACAGTGTGCTTGAAAACACGAGTCTTCAGTTCCCTCTCCAGCTGCATCACTGATGATTTGTGGAGGTCAGTGAATGACCCTAGGCATGTTTCTTCAATTAAATAGCAAACTAGAGAAATAGTAAATTTTTTTAATACATTTATAGGACAATTTGATATCCTCTCAAGACATTCTACCTTGCCAAGATGATCACCCTCTCCCTGTGGCACAGAGGGCCATCTGGCCACAAATACTGGAACATAGATAAAGAAATGACTAAAAAGACATTGCTTTCTGCCTCTGTCACTCTCTGAAATACTGTCTCCCTGATTTGCTTAAAAAAACAAAAACAAAAAACAAAAACAAAACACCAAACAACACAACCACTATCATTTTGTGACATAAAAACAATTCATTAGAATGCTGATGAGTTTTTATCTGCTGGCTTTTGAGGAAATAGCAATGGGCTCACTCTGGATGGAACCAATATTCATTAAGCAAAATAAAATTATCTCTGTTTATTTCTCCTCAAAATGGAAATAAAATATAAATTCTTTTTTAGTTCTTGTTGAAAAGAATGGTTCATATTTAATCTGAATTACAAGTAGCAAGCGGTCAAACATGGAGAGCCAAAAGTGCTTCATGGGAATAAGTGGATCAGTTTCAGTAGTACTTTGACTTCCATGGCCTACTTGGATATTGTTTCAAGTTCTATCAGAATAATATACCAAATAAAACTCTAGGGACCTAAAAGAGCTAGCATGCCTCAATGTATTTTGATCCACTACCACAACAAACCAACAGCATACCACTCATTTCAAAAGCCATATATTTAGAATTTTTATCTTTTCACTCTCCATTAGGAAGATAAAATTCGATAATGTTAAGCTCATTTAGATTGTAGCAATGTGACACTGATTAAAACTAGAATAAATTTGGCTTTTTAATTAAGAATTCTTACCCATTGGAAGAATCTAGATGCATGTGTATGAACGACTTTTCACGGAAGGAAAATTTTGATATTAATAATAATAATAATCTGATTATAACCCAAAGAGGTTGATAAATATCTATCCAAAAACATTAAAGGCAATTCTTAAGCCAGAGTAAAATCATGTTATGTCTTAAAGCATAATATAAATCAGAATAAACCTAATAATAAAAAAGATGATTAGAATCAAAGGAATGTAATTTCTATAAATGTCTTTTCTAAGGTTTTTTCTTATTCATTTGTGTGTTGCTTATCCCATTCCAACCCTGCTCCATTCTGTACCTGGAGAAAATTCAATGTATAGAGTTCCCTTAGACAAAATCTAACATATAGAGTGAATTAGAAGAAGATGGGCATGCTAGAACGAAAAGGAGCTGTGCCTGATATGACTAAAATCATTCCTGAAAATTGAATACACTTTTTTCCTGAAATAATAGCATTTTATCTAAGGTATTGCAAAAACCAGGTCATCTTTGATGCACAACACGAATAGAGTATGTTGAAGCAATGTACATCATTCCTGAACACCCCTCAGTACCAAAAATAGTGGGGGGAGGTTAAAAACCAGTTCATGAAAAACAATCTCTTTCACCCTTTCAAAATGTCAGTGAAACAAATGGAAAATGGAATAGGCAATTAGTATAACAACTATCTTAGATGACCATGAAATTATAGTTTGTCCCTCAAGACTCTCTATCTGCTGCCATGCAACTAGGAATAATTAAATCCATGAACGTAACTAGGGGAAAAAATGTATTAAAACCTGCTAGCAGACTATATACTTTATCTCTGAAGCATGGCTTACTAATTGATTTGATGTTTTGCTTAAATACTAAAGTGTGTATGACCAAAACATTTGCACAATACTTCATTTAGGTGCTTACTGTCAGTAAAAGCAGCATTTTACAGCAACGAGATATTCTGTTTTCATAAAATATGTCAGCATTATGAAAAAATGCATTATGAAAAAAAGGGAAAAAATCATAGGAAGTCAATTGTTCAATGTAGCTCATCCATGTCATGTGCCACTATAATACTACAATTGCTTTTTTCGTAGAAAAGAACCCAACAGTTATACAATGTGGCCCTATTTATTTTATATATTAGAGCTAATTCAGTGGAGGAAAGATGGGATGTGAGCAAATATACTGAAAACTGAAATAAGAGCATTGGTAATTATTTGATCTCTACTTTAATTAAAAAATGATCAGCAGTTTGTTATTCCCTTGGTTCCCCAAACAAAGCCATCTTGTGGTACAGTAGCCTGGCTCTTATTTTCTTTACATTAAAAACAAAAAGCTATCCAGCATGGACAGGAAACGAATTATGCCTTAGATCAAAAAGTGAATTTTCATTTTCATGTAGTACAACAAGGCAGTTATATTCCGTTAGTTGACAAGTATGATATTGCTACCATACTGATGTAATCTCAGTGTAAGCCCAATATTTCATGAATGTTTCTCATTTCTAGCCAAGATTTAAGAGATATCAACAGTAAACACATCATGCTTTTATGGAGGTTTTCATTCTCCTCTGACACACCATTTTAGTGATACATTTTGTTACATTTATAGAATTCTGTTTTTTTTTTTTTCTTTTACAACACTGGAGCAATACCTAGTTATTTTCAGAGAAATCATAATTTTTGGTACTTGTAGAAAAAGTGGGCTATTATGCCACAAAATGAAACTACTTTGCTTTTAGTCATAAGCAATATGCTAATGATATAGCTCAGAACCCAGCAAAATAATGTCAAACTAATCTGCAATCTGCCCAGAAAAAATGAAATGTCAGCCAATTCTACCAAATGGCAAATGGTTTTGCTGTTCAAGTACATGCCTTATAAATCTGCTGGTTTAGAGTAAGGGGAAAAAAGGAAAGAAAAATCAAAAGCCTTGAGAAAAAAATCAGATGGCTATCTTTTATTCTTCCTGAGAGAGAATTACTAAAATTTTGTTGGTAATGCTTTAATTGGCAAGTTTTGTTTTGTTTTCAGTGCTTTTAGAATGACTTAGTAGCTCAAAGAATTAAGTTACCATTTTTCAGGGTTTGTAGGATAATATGCTTCAAAGGAATTATAAACAGAGAGGCTGTCTCCCTCAAATGTTATTAAGAATAGCTCTTATAACTAAGACCATTAAGTGGAATTTTGTATATAGTCATCCATCTGTGTCAATGTTCACAAGGATTTTCACAGATTGTATTGGGTGGGCATCTTACTTAAAAGTAAGACCAGCATAAAATACAGATGCCTTTTACATATGGTTTAGATCATCTGAGCCGACTTCAAAACCACTCATCTTAGTAACGGCATGTAGAGTTAATATTTTGTGGGTAAGAAAACTAAACAGTATATCTAGAAACAGCATATCTTAAAAGTGATTCCTTTCTCAAATATGTGAACACCACAAACTGCCTGAAGATTTCTGTATTAAAGCAGAAATTGAAAGCATTCAGCAGTGCCCTAGAACATCAGTGTCTAATCAACCAATATCAAACAAATCTTACATTAATAGCAGGAGACACAAAGTTGTGAGGACCTGTCTTTCAATGCAGATTATTTTCCAAAGACTAGAATACTGTTAAACTGTATTATATTTGAAAAAAAAAGTTAAACCTTGATTTATATCACAGCTTCTGCTTCTGATTAGCTTACCACCATCAGTTTTTTTAGATAATCAGGAAAAATGTATTTTCCTGATCTGCACGCAGTGTTTTCATGAGGATTGCCTCTTGAATCTGTCAATTCTTTTCTCTTAATGTCAGTGAGTTAAGAAGGTATGAAAAGAATGAGGATCTATGATATTAAAAATCAGAACTTCCTAACTAAGAAAGGATAAATGCAAAATAAATACAGAAATGCTACTAAACTATGATAAATAAGTTCCAATGACAGAAACAACTGAATAGTCATGGATGGTGATTAACTATGAGGGCAGATGTTTAATTTCCTTCATGATGAAAATACGTGGTTCAACAGCTGTCGTGTAGTAAAATCACTGAACTCCTATAGCTAGGCACTCACTCAAAACCAGAGCACAATTCACATTGTCTCTACAGTACCCTATATGAACGCATGAATGGCCTAACAACACTGTCAGTAGGCAAAGTGTGATAGCATCGCATGGCATCTCAGCT
This sequence comes from Mesoplodon densirostris, assembly GCF_025265405.1. Lineage (NCBI taxonomy): Eukaryota > Metazoa > Chordata > Mammalia > Artiodactyla > Ziphiidae > Mesoplodon > Mesoplodon densirostris. Next base: position 57,437,911 of record NC_082672.1, read on the forward strand.
ATTTAAGAAGACCATTTAAAATCTTCAAACAGGCTTCCCTTCTCTGAACAGTTTTGAGACTAAAAATCCTTTCATATGCACTATGCTACCCTTCAGAGTAGAATAAAGGACATTCAAAAGAGAGGGTATAACAAGGTACAAAAGGTACTGTTCTCTCCTTTTCCCAGACTTGACTTATGGCTCCTGTCTAGCCTCCAAGCTAACTAATCTTCATTTCTATTTTTCCTCTGATAAACTTCACATCAATGCTTCTTTTTGTTCTTACTGATAAATTAGTCCCTACACTGTAATTTCTGCTTAGATACTTGTATTAGCTTCTTAATTGCTCCTCTTGGAGATTTTCTCACCTCCTGTAGCCAGGTAAACTTAATCCAACTCAAGTACCACTTCCAAAAGGACACTCAGGAAATAGGCAGAGCTCCGCCTTGCATTACAGACCAAAGCTGAAGTGCTGACCATGGCACTGAAAGCCTTCTGTAATCTGGCCTCAAATTAATAAATTAGTTTCCCAATGTGGTTATAGATGGTAAGTGGGCTAAAAGACAAGGATGATGAAAGACCTATGTGGACAATTTCATGGAAAGGTTTGAGATAAGCTGGACCTAACTGTTCATTTTGTCTTAAATATTAATTTATTCAACTTATCCACTCTTAACATCTCTTCCCTATGTCTTTTCCATGCTTCCTTGTTTTTCTCATATTCACCCTTATTCCTTTCTTACAGTTCTATGTAAATACATGGCATAATCTAATGTGAAAAACATTAAACATACAAAGATATAAGACAAAGTCCGGGACTTCCCTGGTGGTCCAGTGGTTAAGACTCCACACTTTCACTGCAGGGGGCATGGATTCCATCCCTGGCATGGGGAACTAAGATCCTGCATTCCTGCATGCCCCGAGGCATGGCAAAAAAAAAAAAAGACAAAGTCCTCTCCCTCTTCACCTTCATCCTTTCTTCCTCATATAGAACCATATTCTTCCTCATATAGAACTATATTCTAAAAACTCACTGCATTGGTTTCTTTCCAACAGCCCATACACTCTTTATATCTTCCCATCCAAAGGCTCTTGGATATGCCTTTGAGATTCCATCTTATTATTTTTTAAACTACATTCACTGAATCTGTTTCTTCATTCTATAATTCCTTAAACTTCTAAAATCTGTCCCTATCCTTACCTTTCTCCTAAAAGTATTATATTAAGGTCACAAATAAGAACCTAATTAAAAAATAATCTCTTCTCGGTCATCAGCATCCTTCTATGCAGAAGTTGATAAATATTTATTAGATGTCCAATATCTGCCAGGCACTGCACCTGGTGCCTGACTAAAAGATGACTAAGATAGTCTCTACTCTCTTGGAATTCACAGTAGAAACTCCTCTTTTATAGGCATGTAAATGCAATAACATATGATAGAAACTATTCATGGCATAAGGTACATTCAGGGCATAAGACTGTGGTCAATTCTATCAGGAGAGGTCAGAGAACGCTTACTCAGATGAGATGGTAATTGAGCTTGCTCTTAAAGAGGAACAGAAATTCTTCAGAGTAGGAGAGAGGGCATTCCAAAGAGAGGACTTAACGAGGTACAAAATTGCATGGAGTGTCTGAGCTGTGACTAGGTTAGTACAGTTGGAGAGGTGAGTAAAAGATAGTAATGAAATTAGAGAGGTAGACCAAAACACAGCAGACACCCTGCCACACAGAGGTGTGTGATTTGTAATCTGAGCAATTTAGAACCATTGTTGCATTTTTAAAGAAATAAATAAAATTATATTCGTGTTTTATAAAGATAATTCTGTTCTCTAATTGTGGGGGCTTAGGGCACAGGTAAAATTGGAGGCGAGGAAGACAAGTTGGTGGGTTATTGCAGTGTTCCAGTTGATCAATTATAAGAGCTGGGATCAATGAGAAGCAGCAGGAGAATGTGAGGGCAGAGGGAAGTATACAGTTATGAGATGTTCAGGAAGTACATTTAATAGAAGAATTAGTTTTGCAGGCATGAGGAAATCCCAACTCCCAGATTTCTGATATATTGCATTGTAGTGCAATCAACCAAAACAAGAATTAGGGAGGAGAATCAGACTGAATAGGGAGAGGTATGACTTATTCAGTGTTGGAATTCTTGATTTAAGGGGATTATTCAGAATGCAGTTTGGCTTATCTCTAGTGCAGGAAAGAGATGAGAGCTATAAATATACATTTGGAAGTCTCCAGTAAATAAGTAATATACCTATACCCATGTGGGTGGGCGAGCTCAACCAAAGGGAGCTCTTCTATAATTATATGGTCTCCCTTGAGGACTTTCACCCCACAGGTTCTATTACAACTTCTAGGAAGACTCTTGAATCTATATGTTCCTTGCTACCTTTCTTATTTATTCAACTACACAATTTTGAGTGCCTACAGTACTGGCACTGGATCAAGCACTGTATACATACTTTTTAAATGAATAAGGCATGGTCCCTTCCTTTCCAAGATATACATATCAATAGAAACCAATAATATGAATAAATAAAATATAATTTAGTAAACGTTATACCTATGCATAATTCTATGGGACCACAGAGGAGTCATTAATTTTTACTAAAGGGAAAGATGGTGCTTGATGGAGCTCTCAAACCATATTTCTAATGGGTTTATCATATATCCCAATTCAATGTCCTATGGCACTTCAAACTCAATGTATCTAAACTCAACCTTTAACTGTAAAACTTTTGCTGAGAGTCACTTAACCTCCCTTTAATTTTCCTACATACAATTAGAGAGAAGAAATAAAGGGTGACTTCCACATCTAACATTCTCTAATTTCTCTGAATTTTTCTCATAAACCTGTAGTTTTTAAAATACTCTTTCTTCAGACTAACACCACCAGTCTTAGTCAGTGACTCCTTCTCCTTTGCTTTCCTGACCTTGACATTGTGTAAGTTCTGTTCACCCTCTCTCCAAAAAAATTCTAGTACCTATGTTTCCCTTGCATCTCTACTTTCACTGTCAAATCCCAGGTCCTCCTTGCCTTCCTTGTAGGTTGTTGCATTAACCTCTTAAGTATTCCTCCTAATTCCAGTCTCGGTCCCCAAAAATGCCTTCTAAAGATTGTTTTCAGAACAGCTTCTAAATGAAGAATTTTTAGTGTTCATTACTCAGCTCAAAAATCACAACTTCCCCTCTCTACATTTGCCAATCACATAAAGTCAAATTTATATTTTTAAGGCTTTCCAGGATTTTCCAACAATTAGTTTTCCGACTTTATGTCATCTCTTTTCTTCACCATCTTTTCATCCTTTCTCTGCTCCCACCAAGTTGGATTCATGAATATACAAACATAGCCATAATTTCCTTCTAATTGCCATGTTCTTCACTAATGTAACACTAATGGTTAAAATAGTGTTCATAATGACTTTTGACATAATGATTTTTAAATTACTTGACTTCTTTTGTAAAATTGACTCATAGTCACTGTAAATGATTCAAAGAAAATAGAAAAATAAAAAGAGTAGGTAAAAGTCATTTGAAACGCTAGTCCTTTTGTTGAACATCTTTTCAGACAATTCTCCAGATATCAACATATGTATGTAATTTTATACCAATAGATCATACTATACATGTTACTCTTAGACTTGCCTTTTTTATGCAACAACATGTTGCAGGCATCTTTCCATGTTAAGAAATGTAAATTTGCATCATTATTATAATTATGATATATTCCATTGTAGATAAGGTTCATATTCAGCCAGTATTGAACATAGGATGGCAGCTGTCCATTCTAAAAAGTCAGACATCTATTCTGAACTGTCAGTGTACACATTGTACTGGTCGTTGAATATTTTTAACATCAGTCTAATTTTAGAAGTGTATCATTATTTCTTAGTCAGTCTTCTCTTGATGGACAAAAAAAGGTAATATTTTGATTGATTTTTAATGAAAAATGAATTGTATTTATCCTTTGATATGCCACATTATGCAATTTCCTCCATTAAACCATTTTTAAAATCCCCACCCAGAAATGATCTCCATCCTTTTTGAATTCCCACAGGCCTTTGCCCAGTCCTCTGCATTTACCACTTTCGACCTTGAATTCTAATTACCTTAGTCTTCTACCCCTAATAGAATATAAGCTCCTTTAGGACAACAACTCTTTTTATAGATTTCACAGTACTTGGATCAATGCCTTGCTCATCATAAACATTCAAAACTTGGTTGTTGAATAAATGGTTGAATTAATGAATATCAAAAATAGATCAACAGAACACTATATCACAAGGGCAATTCAGAATTCAGCATGTTGAAATTATTTGTAAATGCTCAGATAAATTACGTAACTTATCTCAAATTATCTAGTAAGCCAATGAGTGACTGTCAATGACTTTAGAAAGAAAAAGGAGAAAAACCTATCAAGTAACAATTTCTCATAAAGCAATTAGAAAATCAATTAATGAGTGGTGAGCCTTGGAGACTATAATGGAATTATTGGATGGAAATAGCTTCCCTTAGACATCATTTTTCTAAATGTCAAGCGAAATTCTACAAAGTTAATTCACTGATGGTGTTCTTCTGCAAGGAAGCTAAAAAACTGAAGGAGACACATAAATTGAATTGTGTGAACTGTATTTTGAGTTTTGCCATCATCAGTGAACCCCAAGAGAATTTTGAAGTTTATAGAGAAAAAAGATAAATGAATGATAATGCAAGTTCAATGTCTATAAGCATGGGGCCCCTAGGCACTCCAACTTTTTGCTGTTGAGAAAGAAATCCAGCCTCACACTCCATCTGGACCATTAATCAGACCAAATGAAAGGCATAGATTTTGCCCTTAAGAGAAGATATTCATAGACTAAGCCATAGCATCACCCAACCTCATGTTTAGCAATTTAACTGTTCTCAGTGCTAGTTGAGTAGTATATAAAGTCCTTTCCTTATCTTACCTTAAATTTCATAACCAAAAGAATGCCATGAATTAGTAACACCATCATATAGTAAATATACAGAATGGAGGAAAGAAACAAAATGAGTTATGGTTTCTGGACATACCAGCATTAGGTAGATGTTTGGCATTTTCTTTTCTAGAACTTCAAATTTTCAAGTAAACCTCAATGTCCACATGACCATACGTAGGCATTACCTTTGCCTACAGCGAGCAAGATGTAACAATGTCGGACCTGGATGTAGGCATGGAACATTGGGGGTGAGCCCCTGCTTCTGGGCATCAGTAGAGCCCTGTAGCTTTCTGCAAGAAAATGGGTTGAGCAAAGCCAGATGCTTCTGTGGACATGAGATCCAGCTGGAAGCAGCCCTGTCTGTCTTTTATAGAGGAAAATCTCTGAAGTAGTGAAGCAAGACCAGATTGTAAGAACATGTTTTTTGAAAATCAAGCAGAGAGATTTTAGTGGAAAATATCACACATTTTCATTCCATGTGTGATATCTGTTCAGTCCAAACTGAATATTAGGGCCCTCATATAAGCCAGCCTTATCCCACAGTGAGGCCTGAATCAGCAATACTTTAAGTACCACAGAAAACAGGTCTGCTCCTGTCTTTTCAAGGATGCTTGCCATCCTGTTGTTGGGTCTGTTTTGGCTTAGGGGCATAAGAAAATATAATAGAGATCCACAATTCCTTATCTGAAATTTAAAAATCTAAAAGAATCTCTAACAAAAAAAAAAAGGTTTTCTTGGTAACTTGTTTCGTAGCAAAACCAAACTCGAACTGACCTGAGGTTCTTTATAATTTTTATTCATCCCATGTCGTATGAATATTGTACAGACTCTGACGCAGACATATCAAAGTGTTTGATTAAAAGCTGCTGTCCCAGAACCTAAAGTGGGTATTCCATAATACAGAGTATAGGTAACTTCTAAAATCTAAAATATTCTTAGGGCCTCCCTGGTGGCGCAAGTGGTTGAGAGTCCGCCTGCCGATGCAGGGGATGCGGGTTCGTGCCCCGGTCTGGGAGGATCCCATATGCCGCGGAGCAGCTGGGCCCGTGAGCCATGGCCGCTGAGCCTGCGCGTCCGGAGCCTGTGCTCCGCAACGGGGGAGGCCACAACAGTGAGAGGCCTGCATACCGCAAAAATAAATAAATAAATAAATAAATAAATAAAATATTCTTAATTCCAACATCTATGGCCCCATAGCTTTCAAATATAATTAGGTAGTAGTATCATAGTTAATATTTACTAGGTGCAACCTGAGTGCCAGACACCTTCCTAAGCACTCTATATGCGTTAGCTCATTTAATCTTCATTGCAAGAACTCTATGATTATTCACATCTTACAGCTGAAGAAACTGAGGTAAAGGTAGGTTCAGGAAATTGTGCAGAATGACCCATGACACTGAGTGGAAGAGCTGGGAAACCAAATCGGCAGTCTGATGCCATAGCCCACATACCTACCAACTCCACGCCTCCTCTCCATGCTTTGTTGGAAGACACTGTCAATTACAACTGCTCTTTGGAAGAATTAACTACTTAAAGGACTCTAATATAAAGTCTTGTTCTACAGGGAAGGTTTAAACACATAATTACCCACCAGTCGCCACTTGCTAAATTTTCCTTGGAAGAGAGTGGGTGGGTAAGGAAAGAGCACCTCTTTTCCTATTATTTTCTACAGAATGTTACTGAACTGTGCATCTGGACTGTGCCTTTAAAATATGAGCCATCACGTCCTTAAATGAACTCATAAGATGTGGTCACTGCTGGCATCTGTTCCTAACGAGATCTGAAGAGCACCAGGAATACCTCTGTGCACAGCTTGACATTATCCACAAAGTGATGCAAACCAACAGGCAAGACTGGCCTTCATCAAAATCACAAAATCAAAAAGTGGTTGACATGTTCTGAGAAAACACCCCTTCTAGTAACTGAAAATTGACTTTTTAGTTGAAAATGGACTTTTTAGTCAATTTTCATTCCAAATTTTAGTTCCGACGCTATTGTCACCATAATATATCTGCCTTGATAAAAGGTCCCTGAAACCATCCTCTTTTGCTGAGCTTTAGAGGATTCTTAAGCACATACCATTTTGTAAGGAGACTTCTTTTCGTTTACTGTCTACAGGCCTCTAATCTAAAATTAGTTGATTGAGTTTGACCATAATACAGCAGTTTTGAATTTGGATTTCAGTACTCTGTGTCTAAGTGTGTGACTGGTTCATAGTTAACTTTTCTAAATGGCTGAGCAGATTGTTTTTTGCTTGGGGTTAGGGGGTAGGGGACACATTTAGGCCACCGTGCCATCCTTGATGTGCTGGATACCTGATGTCTTGGATCTGTCCACTCTAAAAGAGTAGAGGCCACACTTTCTTGCACCCAATAGAGAACCTGAAAGCCTTTACTTTGGGATAGCCTGAGGCGATGGGACACAGGTCAGATCTGTGACACTGGTGTGTACCCACTGGAACTTGCTAAGAGAAGCTGCCTTCTCTGAACCCCAGGAAAGGACACAGCTTTCTACAGAGCCCATGGCCTGAGGAGGGTCACTGCATTTACTCCCTCTACGCCATTAACTTGTGCTAAAATCTGTGTGTCGGGATGAGACATTGTAACCCTTACCTACCTCTCTGCTCAGGGATCATCCTTTCTGGGTGCCAGGAGAGGCTGCAGGCAGCATTTAGTTCTGAGTCTACATCCCCTGAATGAAGCCCACCCACCTACAGACAGTTCCCAATTTATGTTGGTTCAACTTATTGATTTTTCAGTTTCACAATGGTGCCAAGGCAATTCACAATCAGAGGGAACCATACTTAAAGTTTCGAATTTTGATCTTTTCTCGGGCTAGTGACATAAAGTATGATGCTCTCTCATGATGCTGGGCAGTAGCAGGGAGCCACAGCTCCTGGTCAGCCATGCAATCATGAGGGTACACAACCGATCCACTTACAGCCATTTTATACCCACACAATCATTCTGCTTTTCACGCTCGGTACAGTATTCCATAAATTACATAGGATATTCAACACTTTTTTATAAAATAGGTTTTGTGTTAGATGATTCTGCCCAACTGTAGGTTAATAACGTACTTTTAAGGTAGGTGTGGCTAAGCTATGATGTTGGGTAGGTTAAGTGTATTAAATGCATTTTGAATCATGATATTTTCAACTTAACAATGAGTTTATTTGGACAAAACCCCATCGTAAGTTGAGAAAGATCTGTAGAAGAAAATTACTTTCTACAGCTACACATCTGGAATTAGAAAATTATTACTAATTAATATATCAGCCATTATTTAATCTTCTATATGTAAGGTGAGAGAATGTAATAGAGCAGCTACCTTCATGTCTTTGGATTACCCAACAAGTGTCTCAGCAAACAAGTTGAAACACGCTGACTTATGCTTATTTTCTTTCTGGTCTAACATTTAACAATAAGCAGTTGTGTATAGTTTTATATACCTACCGTGATTATTAGAAATTATAACAATGCTACCACTTAATTTTCTATTTTTTAAAAAACACTGTCAATAAGTATCAGTTTTTAAAAGTATATAAAGTTATTAAATCATGAATTATGTTATAAAAGTGAAAATTGAAGCAAATAATTACCCTACTAAGAATAAAGATCACAGTGAGAAAAGTTCTCTTTTCTGAACTAAAGTCAAGGGTAATTGTGGAGGATAACAGGAAGTGAGCCATGTGCAGAGACTGGGCAGAGAAAGTCCAAGATAGAATAGTTGGTCTGTGCACACATCTAGAGAATCACTTCTACTCTGCTGCTTTTCCAGCCATCATCCCAGCTTCATCTTCTGGCTCATGTACACTAACCTGCAAGATCTCAATGCCTCTTGTTGTACTTTATTTTATCCTTCACTATGTCACAGTTTCTACTGCACTAGTGGTATTTGCTTTCCTCTCTTTTTATTCACCACATAATATGGTCCTTAAAACAGCACTAATACTCAGGAAAAGAAAATGGGAAACTATGTACCTGATTAACATGTGAACTTGAAAATCCTCCCTCATATAACAGAATTGACAGCATGTAATTATGCACGCACATTATTTTCATAAAGTTGCTCACCCACGTCATGTTTGAAATTCACAATACACATTTTGTATGAAGTGGGTATAGGAAAACAGGGAAGCCTGACTCATCCTAAATCATAAGGAAATTAAAACCAGAGAATTAAAATGTATGAATGATTTCAACAGCTTGCTGTACTCTGAAGTTCAGGAATTGGTCCTTTAAAGCTATCAGACATGTAAAAAGTAAAAGGGGAATTATTACCAAAGCTCTGGAATTAGCCTGTGGCTCCACCTCACATTAAAAGAATTAAGAAACATTGTCTTCTGTTTTTACAGCAAGAAGAAAAGAACTGAGAATATTGATGGGCATCACCCATGTTTATCACAACAATTTAATCAATGAGTATATAATAGAGGGCCTCTGTATTTTCTCCTTTGTTGGAATGGCCTTCCACCCTCCTCAACATGCCCAAGCACTTAAGGCTCAGATTTAATGCTACTTCCTCCATAAAACCTTCCCTGATAACTCTTAACTTGAAGATGTTGTTGAGAGTTGATCTATGAATCATAGTCTTATCTCTTATCCCTTATGCTATACTGCTTTTTGCAACAGTTCTGATTGTATTTACATCTTATCCCCAATCAGTGGTCAACTCTTTCAGGACAGAGATCTTGCCTCATTCATCTTTGAACCCCCTTCTCCCATTTCCTTCCAGCAAGCTCCTAGTATATTCTTATCACAGTAGATCTACAAAAAGTGTTTCATTAATTGGGTAGGGAAGAAATATCTTAAAGAAAAATTATCTGGCTGCCAAGAGCAACCGTTTCCTCCTACTTGCACTGAAATGTCCCTTCCTCAGATTTCTTCAAATAGTGTTAGGAACATAATATTTACTAAATAAATACTTGATTCATCCATTAAGAAATAATTAGCTTATTGCATACTATGTACACACCATCATACATGAAACCATGGGAGAGTCAAAAGAAATGAACACAGATCCAACTTAATCACTTAGCATTCTAACTGGAAGACTGCAGGTCATGGAAAACCATTAGTTCATTTATTCAACAACATATATATGTAGCTGCTTATTATATGCCAGTTATTGTGAATAAAATTGTTAGCAAAAATAGATGTAGTTCCAGAAGTCACAGAGCTTACAGTCTAGATGGGAAAAGACAGAAAATGAAACAATTCATTATGATAATGACTATGAAAAACAAAAAACAAAATGTTGAGAGCTTCTGGAGAAGATCAGGTGAGAGGGCAGTGGTCAAGAAAAGATACACAAGGGCCTCCCTGGTGGCGCAGTGGTTGGGAGTCCGCCTGCTGATGCAGGGGATACGGGTTCGTGCCCTGGACCGGGGGGATCCCATATGCCACGGAGCAGCTGGGCCCGTGAGCCATGGCCGCTGGGCCTGCGCGTCCGGAGCCTGTGCTCCGCAGCGGGAGAGGCCACGGCAGTGAGGGGCCCGCGTACCGCAAAAAAAAAAAAAAAAAAAGAAAAAAGAAAAGATACACAAATGTTTTATTTAAGCTATGTTTGGTAGATATTACTAATGCCTACCAGCATTCTCCTTCCTGGATATGTGGGCAAATTAACACTTCCAGAAAGAAGTACTTAAAAAGCATTGCCTAATTTTTCATTCTTTCTTTCCCTGTAGTCTTCCTGTTGCAGAATCAACAAGATGGAGGTACAACAGGATTGAAGCAACTGGAAGACAAAGAGATCACATGAAGGACATGACAGCCCATGACAGCCACCTCCATCGACAACAGGCTTTTGTGAGTGAGAAATAAATGTCTGTTATGCTTTGGTCTTTCTTTTTTAATGCATCATAATCTAGCTGATCCAGACTAATACAAATCTACCTAAAGGATGAACAGTAACTAGATAAATGGAAGGGGCAGGAAAGGGGAGAGGATCTGGTCTGTCAAGCAGAAAAATCAGCTGGGACAAAGCCCTGGCATCAAAGATGACAGTTGCTTTTAAGAAACTGAGTAAAATTAACTTCATGGTTTAAATTGCTGCAAAAGACCCTAAGTAATTAGTTTCTAGGGAGTTTGTTCAAACTGGTCTTTTAGCCCTAAAATTCTGATAGCTTCTAAGGACATGTGAGGTACATATCTAATCTACAGTGATAGAACTTCTAAGGAGACACTTTCTCCATAATACCTTCAGAATACTCATAAAAACAAATGCCCAAGATGATCACTGAAATCTCATTAAATATAAAAAATACTCTGTCTTACTTTAAATGTCAAACTTTCTTTTTTTAATATGTGGATTAAAGTAAAGTTGAGCTCCTTTTATTTGGTTATTTCCTATCATCTCTCCAAAATGCATAATCCAGAAAAAAGAGGGAGGAGTAGTTATTTTACCTCACATCACAACTTATTTCAGAATAACTCTAATTTAGTATTAAGAAAACTAGACATTTATCCTCTGTATAACTGCTTTAAATTAAAAGTACCTTGTGGGACTTCCCTGGTGGTGCAGTGGTTAAGAATCCACCTGTCAATGCAGGGGACACGGGTTCGATCCCTGGTCCGGAAAGATCCCACGTGCTGTGGAGCAACTAAGCCTATGCGCCACAACTACTGAGCCTGTGCTCTAGAGCCTGCAAGCCACAACTACTGAGCCCCCATGCCTAAAGCCATGCTCTGCAACAAAAGAAACCACCACAATGAGAAGCCCGCACACCGCAACTAGAGAAAGCCCGCGCGCAGCAACGAAGACCCAACTCAGCCATAAATAAATAAATAAAACTAAACAAACAAACACTCTAAAAAAAAAAGTATGTTGTTATTTTATTTCACTTAATCTTATCTTAAAACAAGTCTACTCAATTCCTAATCAATACATTGCTAATTTTTAACCAATTATTTAACTTAATCAAACTTCAACTTGAAAAATTAAAGATTAAAAACTTCAATCATTATGGAAAATAGTTTTGTTCTGCCAATTAATGCAGTAAAATATTTGAGAACAGAAATAAAATGAACAACCAAAAAACTCCACAGAAGTTTGCATGAAGATACTTTTAATGGTTCCATAAAATAATGCTTTTGAAAACACACAGGAAAATAATCTTATAATGTTCGTTTGCTAATAAAATTAATGATTTGTCTTGATAATTTTATTTTTAATAAATGCCAGTAAACTGACCTGCTATTAAAAAACAAAGTCTATTAAAACTAGATGGGGCTTCCCTGGTGGCGCAGTGGTTGAGAGTCCGCCTGCTGATGCAGGGGACACGGGTTCATGCCCCGGTCCGGGAAGATCCCACATGCCGCGGAGCGGCTGGGCCCGTGAGCCATGGCCGCTGAGCCTGCGCGTCCGGAGCCTGTGCTCTGCAATGGGAGAGGCCACAACAGTGAGAGGCCCGCGTACCGCAAAAAAAAAAAAAAAAAAAAAAAACAACTAGATGAAGTTTAGTCTATACAATAGTTTCCTTTTCTCAGCCAGAATAGATGTGGCAACTCTAGTTACTAGAAATTGAACATTTATCTTTGAAATAGTAATTTTTATGCTTTCATTTCTTTAGAGAAACTAATTATAGGAATTGGGTGTAAATCTTTTATTCTAGAAATCTTATTTTTCTGAAAAACCGTATGTATAATTATCTGAGTAATAAAAAACTAGCATGGTCAAATATTGCAATTTTGCTTCTTTTATTTAATAAACTTTATTTTTAACTTTGGAAAAAATATTTCTTTTCTAGAAATTGAATTTCTTTGTTGTGAAACATGGTATAGCAATGCATGGTACGTCATGAATATATAAATTAGTAGTTATGAAAACTTTTAATATAATTGAATATATTTTCCATGAAAACAATCATAAACAAAATTGAGGTTTTTTTAAAGACCTCAAGACATTGCTCTGCTAGTGGTACTGTAAAAATGTCATTTCTCATTGCACAGTATGTACATTGAGAATAGCTGGGAGGTTGTGTTTTACTCTTAGTCTATGTGATCACTTCGTTGTTTGCAATTTTTTTCATTCTTTTTTTTAATTTAATTTTTAATTTTTAATTTTTTTGCCCAGGCCACGGGGCATATGGGATCTTAGTTCCCTGACCAGGGATCGAATCCATGCCCCCTGCATTGGAAGCACCCAGCCTTAAGCACTGGACCACCAGGAAGTCCCTGCTTGCATTTTAAAAATTCTTATTTAGATTGTTTACTATCAAATACATTTTCTCAGAAAGGAGTTGCAAACAAAATGCCAAATGAAACTAGACACCAGAAAAAAGAAGTCCCTGGCATTTTTACTACATCCAGTGAGATTTGAGAGCCTCAGAAGCATAAAATAACCAGTGTTTTGATTGTATTCTCTTCCCTAAGTACCTTTTTCTTCCTGTCCTTATTCGGTTATTCAATACCTATAATATTAAACATATAATAGCTGTTTATTCATTGCTACTCCATCCTCTGTACCTATTACTTCTGGTGCTTATGAGCTCTATCAAACAACTCATGTATTAGTTTGATGTATGAAACAATATACAAACACTAAAGAAAGTGCTTAATGTTAGAGAAAAAACCTTTGGATGATAAATTATGAAAATTTTCATAAATTATGAAAATTCTGAAAATGCATGAAAAATATTGATACTTATTTAGAATTCTATGGGATGAAAAATATTTTCCTTCCATTTATAATAATGTAGAAAATAATAACTTCAAATATTATTATTATTTTGGTTTTCTAAACATGATCCTCATTATTAACAGTTTATTAATAACACTGGACTAAAAAGAAAAAGTCAGAATAACTTTGGAATCCTCATAGGCTCCCTGTGATTTCTGAGGCAATTTATATATTCCAGTCATTGTTTTCAGATAGATATCTTTCTCACATATTCTGCGGTAGAGAATACATAGATTAGCCTGTGCAATAAACCAAACTTCAATTTCAATTCTAGCTGATTGTACTAAAAGAAAAACACAGGCAAGTCATTAAAACTGTTCCAGATGTACCCTACAGAAATAGGAATTTATAAAATTCGTTAAGAGAGAGTCAAATAAAGGCTCAGATAAGCAACTTGACTGGTTCCACTGTGAACCAAAAGAAGTTCAAAATTTACACAATTTGATACTTTTTTATGCATATCTACAATTGTAACTCAAGCAACAGGGGTGATTCATAATGCTTTCTATTATTTTATATCCCATTGATAACTCAGTCAAAGAATGTGGGTAGCAGTGTGACAGAAAAGAAATCATACTTTCCCTTAAGAATGAGATAGAGAAGGTGTTTTGTATTCTGGGGCTTAATTAGATTACTTTTCTATACCAATACAAGGAAGTGGCCAAAATGCAGGCTAAGAGATGGGGTTATGAATCTCTAACATTCATTAGCAGTGTAACCCAAGGAAGATTATATGAAATCTCAGTCTCTTTATGTACATAAAAAAGGAAAATAATAACATTCATTGCATGTAATGGTTTTGTGGACTAAGTAAGATGTAATAAAGTTCTTCATATGCTGCATATAGTAGCGCCATTAGCGCCCACCCCCATGCCCCAAAAAAGTCTTTAATTAACTTCACAATGTGCCAACTGCTCATCTTGGACTTGGAATCTGGAGTATCAACTGTAGAATGATGCCTCTTCTATCAAAATATTGTCCATCCACTGAGGCTGATTTAAGTCCCACCTGCTCCATGAAACTTCTTCCAACCTTTCCAGCCTCCATAAACCTGTCTCTACTTTTCATCTCGGCAGCACATCTTATGTATGCCGGTATATCCCAAGGTGTGCTGAGAAATGCTGGAGGATATTGAACGGCATGCTGATGAGATTATCCTTAGTTCAGAAGTAAGGCTTAGCCATTAAAATCTTTCAAACATAGGTAAATGTCTAGAAGTATGATTCCTAAGCCAAAGGGCATTTATATTTTATATTTTTGCATGTTTTGCCAAACTTATCTCCCCAAAAGTTGTAACAATTTCCACTGCCCTCGATAATGTATGTTTTAATATGACTGTTTTTACATCAGCATTTCATCATAGAAAGTAAGCTTTCCCATGCTTTAAGAGGATGCTCTGTTGGATTAATTAGATTCTAAATTAAGGAGCATTTTCTAAAGTAGTCTCCTATAGGAGATACTCGGGACATGGTCAAATAAGCTTGGAAAATTGCTTATCCAAATAATTTTTGCTGGCTTCTTTATTGCTGGCCTTCTCAGACTCTTTAATATGCTAGAGTGTACTGTAAATCTCTAAAAGAGATATATATTGGGTCACATTTCCCAAACACATTTGGCAATGGAATATTTTCCTCAAAGCATTTCAAGGAAATAGCATTTCATAGAATTCTTTGGGAAATGCTGTTCGTCACTTACTCATATATCAGCCACTATTGCTATCTGTTTCGTGCAGAGAATTTATTACCTCTCCAACGTGATGGGAAGCTATTTACCTTGTCTTACAATCTTTGTGCTCTGCATAACTACCATAACATACACTGCAGAAAAGGTGTGCAATAAATTTTTGCTGATTAGCTGACAACATATTTAACAACAACAAAATTATACATGCTAAAAGTTCAGAGTACATGAGAAAGTAATGCTCCTAAATAGTAAGTAGGACCCAAACCCATTTCCATCTTTTTAGCTAATGGAAGTGCTTTTTGCTTTTATCACACTCAGAAGTGTCATTAAATGCTGCAATACATTAACAGTGACAGTTTTCTCTAACTACAATTAAATGAACCCTTGCTATAGTACTTTTTGAAAACTTTATTGCCAACATGTTTACCTTAACAAGAAGACACACTCCAATAAACACTTTATCTTGCAATCTTAATAACTCAAAGCACTTGGGGTCTAAAAAACATTCATAATGGTTTTTTGTAAGAAATAAACATTTATTTTTTTATGGCTAAAGATTAGCTTTAGGTTGAAAAGGTTGCAGTTTAAAGTACTCACATAATTGTATGGGAGACAACAGACACAGGGAGTCAATTCCTAACTGTGAGAACTGTGCAGAAAAAAGTAGTTAACATGCTCTATGACTATTGGAACCGAAACTTGCTCTCTGCTACACATATCTTTTAAGGTATCTTTAGCCTGTTAATAAGATTCTTTATTAAGTAGCCAAATATCGCTTGAGAAACAAAAAGGCACTGAGTAAAATCACAGCCAGTAACATACAATACTTCAGAAGAAGCTAATAAATATGACTTGACATCTGCTTAGAAAGCAACATATTTTCAGTAATTAAAGCAGAGGTTTAAAAGTCAAAACTGTATTTGCTCACTTGACTGTTTCCTGACTAAAGCACATCATGCTGCCTGTTTTAAAGTACAATGTATCTACAGTTGGAAACCTTTTCTGGAATGCCTGGACTTAGATAAAGGAAGATAAATACCATATTTAATATTTTAGTAAGAGGAAAAAAAAATGGCTCAAATTTTCATTGAATTTATAACAGTAAGATACACACACAATTACTTGATTATCTCCTGTGAGGACCCCTTTTCATATCCTATAATTTAGTTCTTTTAACACCTAACTTCCCTTCTTAGTTGTGCAAACTGAGACTTAAACAAGGTAAGCAACTTTCCTAAAGTTTCACAGCTACCAAGTGAGAAATTCAGGTTTCAAGTTAGAGTCTGGTTTTAAACCTGCTCTCCTTTCTCTACAACATGCTGGCTCTTCTCCACAGTTTCATATCCTCCACAAAGCCTCGCATTACTATTATAACATGTCCTATAAAATATTCAGATTTTTTAAATGAAAAGTAAAAATGATGAAAGTAAGTACCTTAACAACTTATTCAGTAAGAAAGGGCATGGGATTTCCCTGGTGGTGCAGTGGTTAAGAATCTGCCTGCCAATTCAGGGGACACGGGTTCGATCCCTGGTCCAGGAAGATCCCACATGCTGTGGAGCAACTGAGCCCATGTGCCACAACTAATGAGCCTGCGCTCTAGAGCTCACCAGCCACCACTACTGAAGCCCGCGTGCCTCGAGCCCATGCTCCACAACAAGAGAAGCCACCGCAATGAGAAGCCCGCGCACCGCAACGAAGAGTAGCCCCCGCTCGCCGCAACTACAGAAAGCCTGCGTGCAGCAATGAAGACCCAACACTGCCAAAAATAAATAAGTTAATTAATTAATTTTTTAAAATAATAAGGGCAGGGGACAGAATATGTACTCCAGAAAAAGAAGCAATTGACCATTGCTTATATAGTGACCTGAGAATTTGGCCCATTTGTTGCATAAAAGAAGTCTAGCTTAGAACAAAAGACTACATATTATTAATTACCAGAGTCAAAACACAGATTGTTTTTCTGAGTGTGAATTTATCAAATATAGTAAAAAGATGTGTTATCATTGAAATATATACATATATATTTTAAGGGTTGAGAAGGCCAACTTGTTTAAACAGATGAGGAAATTCAGTTTCATATACTTGCCTTTTGCTGGGAAGGCAGCCAAATTTCTAACTGAATCTAAGAAAGTCTATATTTAATTATAGCTATACGCATGTAAATGAACAGCATATAAAATATAGACAGCCTCCTTTCAGGTTATTTAAACTATAAGGGATCAGTGTACTATTAAGAAAACATTTCCTGTTTCATCTTTTTCAGGAACTAAAATTTCAAGATGTCTTCAAAAATTATATATGTCATTTCAAAATTTCCATGTTTCTATGAATCTACCCAAAAGAGCTGTCTTACTTTATTCTCAAAAAAAAAAAAAAAAAAAAAAAACACTGAAAAAGCAATGTGATCATTGCTTTACACGTTTCTATACTGTGTATCCTTGTTAGAGGTATAATTTACCATCGTGATCTTGTTCCACTGAAAAAGACCTCTATTCCATTGTCACCATTTTCATTCTTTTTTAAGTGGTAGGATTGCTACACAGCAGACTCAAACATAAGTGTCTCTAACATGTCTCAGATTGGGGTATTAGTTAGATTGTTTCAATAAAATACATGTTCTACTTTCTATTATTAACCATTAAGAGAAAGTTGCATTAGAGAATTTATAATCTTAACATTAGATGAGCTCCTTAAAAAATAATATTCTATGAAAAAACTGTTTAACAAATGACAGGGTGTAAGTCTGACTAGAATTAAAAAAAAAAAAAAAGCAAAGCTAGGATACAGCAATAGCAGCACACATAAAGTCATTGTTTACATTAATCACAGGCAAAATATTATGACAAGGAATTTGAAGCCAGAAGTTTTCCAAGTGTGACAGGATGTTGTCAAAGCAATTAATTATTTGAAAACAAGACTTTTAAAGCATAGTGAATATTTATAATACTTTGTTTTGAGATGGGGGTGACCATAAATGTCATCTGTGCCAGGCAGGCATTTGCTGATTATACTATTGCCAAATGAAAAAACAGTTGTTTATTGAAAAAAGTTATTACTATGAAAAGAACGTAGTAAAAGTAGATGTTTAGAAATATCTTCATTATATGAAATGTTTCACAGGATTTTAAACCAGGTTGTTAAGAATATATAAATCTAACACCTTGTAATTAGTTTATAAGAACAACTTATTGACTTCAATTGAGATAGAAATTCATCAACTGGATTTCAATAAAAAAAAACTTGGTATAATTTTTGGCCAACAATTTTCTTTCTTCATTTGGACCTATATATCTTTATGAGGAATCATTTTTCAGTTATGATAGCCATTAAAACCAATAAACCAAACTTTAGAACTAGACTTTCAATTCCTGCACTTCAAAGTTAATTTTCTAAAAATAATGATTCATATTCTATTGCATTGCTTCACAAAAATGTTAGCATTATTCCATTTCTATATTTTAGTCATAACAAAAAATGTGTAAATCATGAATGAAAGTAATAAATTCTTTTTAAAATATCAGTTATTTCATCATTAACCTTTTAAATTTCTACCTTGCATATTTTATAATGTACATAATATAGGACATGTATATATTACTCATTAATAAATATAATTATATCCTAAAGATATTTTATGTATGCATATATGTATATGTGTATTTTTTACAAATAAACATATTCAACAAAAAAATTTTAGGAACCATGGCTTTAGCAAATGACATTTTTAGGGCCCGACTTTTTATAGACTGCTTTCCTTGGGTAGTTACCCAGTTCCACTTTACTATTCAACCAATAATTAGTGTTTACACTCCTCTGTCCTATTTTTGTCCAAAATGTCAAGAATTACGCTACTAATCCAATACTTGATCAGAGGTGGTTTCATTAAAAATTCAGTACATTTTTAAACTAATCACTTTAAACCAATATATATGCCAATCATAAGTAAGATTACTTTAAAATATCTCAAAGTTATTTCACCACATAACTGTTAGGAAAAATAGTCTTAGAAATGAGTACCACCATTTTCTGATTGCATTTTGCTAATTTCCTGGCACAGAAAACTTGAGAAAATAATCTGTTTTTATTTAGATTTATGCCTTTCTAATGATAAATTTCAATTATTAGAAAGTGTATATATTTTGTAAACTTCTTGGGAGTCAAAAATGCTTAATACATTGAGCTATGCTATACATCTACATTTTAAATAAACATTAAATAATGATTGCATTTATATTTCTCTATATAAAGGGAATTTTACTGTACTTGATATTAACTTTATTTGTGCTGCTTCAAACAATTTTATCATAAGTTTTACAGAATTGGAAGGGATCTTAAAGATCTTCCCCAAAGTTTCACTTAACAAATAAGGGAGCAGAAACCAAGAAACTTGCTAGTTAAAGGTCAAGAAGCCAGGTCATGTAATAAATCTTTATCTAGTACTTTCCCCATTATATTGCACAAATGTATGAGACTCACTATAAATGAAACTCTAATGATTAAACTCTTACTTGAATAGAGGGCTTTTGATGATATATAAATTCTTAAAGTACTCCCATTGTTGTAAGGTAATCATGATCAGTATTCTCAGCCCCATAAGTTACTCTGGTACCAGAGCAACTTTTCTAAAGCCCAGGTAACTGGATGTTTATAAAAGTCCCTACAAGTTCGCTGTAATGTTTCCACTTAGTATATTAGCTGATTTGATGAGGTCACCACATGATTTGCATTATAAAAAGCAGAATATCTCATCTTTTAGTCAATAATTTTATTTTTCTGAGTCCTACTCTACTGGATATTTTGTGTTCATTGCCTGCCTGGGATGCATTATACCTTTTTCAGGGACCAAAGCCCTATTTTATTGTGGTTGTTTAAAGATCTACTCCTCCCCATCTCTCAGACCATGACCTTTCCTAACCAAACAAAAAGACTGTGAGCCAATAGGACACAGTGACACTTCTGCTGGGAACAAAGGCAGCTTGAGAGCATGATGGGATTGGAACTGCTGCAGCTACATTCCCACCACCTGAAGCCTGAGAATAGCACCATCACACCCATCCTGGTGCAGCCTGTCACAATATGCCTCCTTTTCTCCTTCCAGGGCAGAATCCTCCACAGCACTATTTCTGTTAAACCTGAGAAAAAGCTCTCTGTCATGCCAGGGGTTGTATAAAGCACAGAAAGGCTAACATGTCATGAGTGTTAGCCATGTTCACTTTTTATTTATATGCACAATTGCTGCTTGTTCCATATACAGCTAACCCATTAGTCTCATTTCCTTAAATATATAATTAGATGAAATGAGACATAATTTCAATTGCTGCAACAAGCAATTTCCATTTCTTTTCACATTACTTCATCAGTAGGTTAGATATAGTTTTACCTTTCAATTTTAGCTAAAATAGACCAATACAAATAGGTACCATGCTATACAGTTTTAGTTTTCATATCTGGAATTATTACTGAATGACTATTAAATCAATTATTATTGATTTTCATACAGTTTACAGTCTGTCTTTTCAAAATTTACCAGTATTCAACCTTGAATTAACTAATGCTTTCTTTTATTGCACACTCTATCAGTTTAAAAGCTTGTGCATAGCCCATCTTAAGTAACTGTCCAGTTTTAAACAATACAACTTATAAATATAGATATTTTAATGTGGATATTAATTATACTTTCAACATTTACACAATCTTCACATTTCTTTAGTAACAATTTTGTGCCACAAGACCACTAAGTCTCTATAAAACCAGTGCTTCTCAAACTTCTTTGCAGACATGAATTAGCTGGGGACCTTGTTAAAATGCAGGTTCTGATGCAATAAGTCTGGGTTGGAACCGGAGAAGCTGAATTTCTAACAACTACTTCCAAGGAAATAGCAATGCTGCTGGTTCATGGAACACACTCTGAGTAGTAAGTTAGTAGGTTATGAAACTAATATTAATTGTACTCCCAAATAACTTTACTATCATGATTTTATTTGGAATCTAGAGTTGAATTAAATATTCCTGCCTCTTAACTACAAGAGGCCTAGATATATGTACCAAGTTTCTTCATGTATGAAATAATATTATCATGTGTTATATTACTGCAACCAATGACTTGATAAATATGTTGAAAGTTCATTTTCAACATACATTTTTTTCTATACATGTGTACAAGTCCATAGATTATGAATTGCTTGGTGACATCTAAATGCCATTTTCTGCAGGCCAAGATAGGTAATCTAAAGATGCAATCTTTGAAACCCAAAGGAATCACGTAAGTCAATACAGCAGTTCCACAGCTAATCATGCTTCCTTTACAATGAGATGAAATTTAATACAATTTCTAAAATTCAGCTAAGGTATGGCAGAAAACAGAAAAATAACTCCAAACTTGTATGTTCTACCACTTAATGGTGAGCTGAGTCTTCCTTGCTCCTAGAAAGCAGGTTCAAAAAGCAAAGATTTAAGCCACTCCTCAGGAGATATATCTGTTGCACATTTGGCTAAGTTCCAGATAATTGCAGAATCACTTTCTTTAACAGAAATCAAAGTTTGCCTATCATCAATGTTCCTTTAAAATATTTAGATGTTTACTTTCTAAATAACCTAGGATTAAAATTCTCAGGTCTGCCTGAGTACTTCTGAAATATTTTGCTATTAAAGAAGCAAACCATTGTCACAAACTAATGTGTAATTAGAATTATAAACTATTATTTAACTTGTGAAAAAAAAGTTTTTGAAAGCCAAATTTATTTTAAATATCTTTTCCTCTCACCATCCCTCCCCCACCTCAAAAGAGCCAAACCGCTTGTAGAGATGTTTGATAGAATCAAAACCTTCCAAATCTTTGCTTACAAAGACTCAGAATTGCCTTACATGCTTCTAATTACTAGGTCATGGGTACTGATTTTATTTAAGAAGGTATAAACAAAAAGACATTTAAATATCATTGAAATAAGTTTACCTATACCTCTTTAAAAATTGAGATAGTCATTTATTTAATAGGAATTAAATGTATATTTCTAAATTAATAAAAATACTATGAGAGAAAATTTAGCTGGTTAATTATAATTATATAAATATAGATTTGGAAGAGATTCGCAAGCATTTCTAAACAAGTAGCAAAGCATTGCAAATTTAAAATACTTCATGAATGGTTCTTTTTTGGAAAGTTGGTTGAACAGAATAGACAGGAGAAAGAGACTGAAATGTAAACTACATTTTTTGCACTGTGCTGTGCACACAGTAGTGACATTTCTACAGTCAACTCCAATGACTCATTCTAAGAGGGCAAAGCAAGAGCAGAAAATACCAAATTGAAAATAATTCAAATATCATTTGGAATGCATGTGTTGCTTTCTGTTTGATTATAAATACCCTTGATGTTTTGGAATTTACGGGCAGGACTTCAAACTAAATAATGAAGCCAAGGTTAATATCTAATTCAGAAGCAGATGGAAAGTCTCCCAGATTCTTCACCCTCTACAGGGATCATTTACCTTCTGTGCCCCATTCTATCCCAGGCTGCAGAGACAAGGTAGTCTGAGCTTCTCCATAACTTCTTCCTAAGCTTTCAGTTCAGGGCAGAAAGATAACTGCACATTTTTGTTTAAAAAGATATTTGCTGGTAGCTAAATTAGAAAGTAGTCTTCAAACATCCTCGACTTTCAACTTTAATGGTTAATTCACTTATGAATTCAGTCACTCAGGCCATACAGTGTTCCAGAACTAGAGAATTAATGGTTCAGTGTTTTAAAAAATCCAATTTGCATACACTGAAGGCCTTATCTTTAAAGGGCCTTAATCCTATCTGGCATTACAGTGGTTATAAACAAATAACAGCCACTGTGGTCAGGTTGGTTAGGTGCTTTGTATACATCATAAAATTTAATCCTCACAGCTCTGACTGGGAGGTATTATCAGCTCCATTTTGCTGGTGAAGAAATTGAGGCTTGGGGAAGTTAAATAATTTACCTTAAGTCATATAGACAGAAAATGTCAAAGATGGAATTCAAACAAAGTCTCTCTAAATCTTGATGCTATTTTCAGCATACCAAACTGATTCCTAGACTTATTAAATTTCCTTTTTTCCTCTATTTCCCTTATAATAAGGGAAAGGACTTATTAAATAAAAATAAATTATAATGCCATCCAGGCCAACAGTCTCTGATAGAAATATACCTTTGGAGTAGCTATATCTCAGTATTTCATGGAAATGAGACAGCTGCCTTTACTAACTTAAAACTTACTAATTTTAATAACCTTTTTAACTCTTTAATAACTTAAAAAAAGAAATTCCTAAGAATGAAGAACATATAAGGTTATGAAATAAAGCAAAGAGTAGACACAATTAAAGTCTCATGTTTTCTACACAAGTTCTGATATAAAGCTTTGCTTTATTCACATTTTCTTAAGAGATGAAGTAGTCTCAAGGACTCCCTTCATTTAAATTTACCCAACACGTTGTGTTCTCAGAATTTGTACTAATTGGAATTATAGTCAGATGCACCCAGTCTCATGTCCCTACTGAACTTCAAGATCCTGAAGAGCAGAAATGCATCTTACTACTTCAGCAGTATCCAATGTCATCTGACAGGTAATGTGAGAACTCAATAACTATTTGTTAAATTTAGTTTTCTCTTATGTGCTTTAAATTGCTCAGAAGTGATCTTCCCTTTGAAATGAAGATTAAATAGTGGAACAAAATATGAAGGTTTAAGACAGGATGCCCTACCTGAAAAAAAAAATAATTCTGTAAGCCTACAATTTGATCTCATACAGACATAACAACTACTTAATTGCCTAAATTTCCCACTTCACTAGTTTCTTCAAAGGCAAATACAATGTTGAACAGGCAGAAAATTAACTACTGTCTTTTAGGTTTTTCTATTATGTAGTATTTGATGGTTCCAAAATAATATATGTTTATGTAAGTTACAAACCATGATTATAAAACTAACTCTTGTGGTCCCACCATTAAGTTAAACCCTAGGATGTTATTACCTTCCCCCCAAACCCAACTCTGCCTTCCGACTGGGGGCATTATCCTGATTTTTGCATTTATCATTTTTCTTGCCTCCTTTTTGAATATCATTTCGCCACCTATTTGTGTATTACTAAATAATACATAGCTTAGTTTTGATGCTATTTGAGCATTATAAAAATGGGACTAAGTCCTCTACAACTTGTATTTTTCAATCCATATAATGTCCAATAATTCTATTATTCATCTTCATTTTGGCTGCAATTCATTCATATTTATGTCCAGAGAATAATACTCCATTGTGTAAATATACATCTTCATCCTTTTTAGCTTTAAAATATTTTTTTAAACCTAAGTTCTGAATCTTTGACATTTCAAAAGAAACTTGGTGTTAACCCTGATAAGAAAATTCTGATGAAACCTTTAGTAGGAAATATTTCTAATATATGAATAGAATAATATCATTGGTCTGTTTAAGCACACAAGCAACAAATAGATACGTCTCTAAGGCTATAAGTTATATCTCTAAATCCAATTAATCAAGAGCATCTTCTGCTCCTTGGAGCAGCACAATGTATTAAAACAAAGTGTGCTAATTAAAGCACCTATTATGTGTGGTTTTAAAGAACATATTTTCCAAACTAAGTAATTATACATGTAAAGAATGTGACTTTCTGAATGAGTTTTCAGGAGTCAGTGTACGATTTCGAGATTCCAAAACAGTCAAATCAAATTCTCAAAGCCCATAAAAAATAAAACATCTGACCCTAACAGTCATGTTTAATTAGATATACAAAAGAGTTCGTGGGAATACAGTGGTCCTAACTGCTTCCAAGGTTCGTGGAAAGTTGCATGGTTGTCTCTCCTACTTTCCACATAGAGTAGTCTGAATAATTCAAGTGAATATCATTTTAATGATACCAAGGACAGAGGATTTTCATTGATTAATCATTCCAATCTTATTTAGGTAAATCTTGAATTAGTAAAACGGTTTATTTGGTATGAAAACCTAAAATATACTTCATATCAGATTCATTTCTGAAAAATATTCCTCATATCTTTACCCAATTCACAGCTCTTACAAAATATACACATAGGTGTACACTTTGAGATCTTAGAATGTATGATACTATTAGTCATTTAAAATATATCAGGGCCTCCCTGGTGGCGCAAGTGGTTGAGAGTCCGCCTGCTGATGCAGGGGATACGGGTTCGTGCCCCGGTCTGGGAGGATCCCGTATGCCGCGGAGCGGCTGGGCCCGTGAGCCGTGGCCGCTGGGCCTGCGCGTCCAGAGCCTGTGCTCCGCAGCGGGGGAGGCCACAACAGTGAGAGGCCCGCATACCGCAAAAAAAAAATATATATATATATATCAGGAGCTAAGAATATTGCAGCTGCTTTCAAAATTAGAAAGAAAAGCTCTATTGAGGTTTATCAATCACTAGTCTATCCAATCAAAAAATGAAAATGAAGACATCTGTAAATTATGGTTTTAATTGTATTTTCATGGAACTCCTATCTTTCTAAAGTGTATATTCATCTAGTATACATAAAGCTAAATACAAAAGTGAAAGCTGAAAATTTCAGTCCTAAAATCACGTATTTGGAAATATTTATATTTGAACTCTTTTTAACACCACTTTAAATAAATATGTTTGGAATCATTCAGACATACAGTACATATTCTCTATACTTCTACGTTACACTGAAGGACTAAGGCAATGAGAAGAATATGGTTTTGAATTTTCATATGAAAATATGATTTTTTAAAAAAAGAAAACATTTAGGCCAACTTCTTTCAGTTGGGAAGAAAAAAAAAAAAAAATCCCACTCTCTGAACCAAGTCCTAATTCCCAGGAAGAATGTTCCTAACTAAAGAGCAGCCCAGAGGGGAATTCAGCCTGTGGGCCTTGGGACCAGCTGCCCAGGCTTGGACCCCAGCTTTGCCACTTCATGGCTGTGTGACTGACCAGGGAGAAGGTAATGAATCCTAGTACACATTATCCTCCTCACCTGAAGAATGAGAATAATTGTAGTATAAATACATGTTTCATTGAACAAAAATGAGCATTAAATTAATTTATACAAAGCACTATAAGAATACCTGGCACATAGTGAGTACTCAAAAAAGGTTTGTATTTTGATTATTAATTGGCAATTTGTTAAGCTATTCCTAATAACATATTCTACCCTAATTTAAAACCTTTAGGTGATTTTTTAAATTTTATTTTTAATATATTTTAGTTAAAAAAACTTTTATCAAGAGAGTGATTAGAGATTGCCACTCCTTTTTCTCTACTTTTCAGACAAAAAATATAGTCTTCTGTTTTTTAAGTTTTTCAAGTAGTTGTCTGTACAAGAGACTGTATAAGTCTGATCTTCTTTAGGGTCTTGTCTTAGAAAGAAGTGAAAGTTGACAATCCTTCCCTCCCCTACTTCTTCTCACTTTAAATTAGTATTTACATTAGCTACTAATCCACTTGGGACTTTGTGAAGTTAGATCAACAAACTGAGGGAACTCACATGGATTCAGTAAGGAAATATTTATGTAATATGAATGGTATTATTATTATTATTTCGGTTTTCCGTGTCTGGTACAATAAGGCCAATCACATTTTCAGTTTACTGTTAATGCTAATAACTTCAGAAGTCACAGAGAATGGAAGTGTTGAAGGAGAGAGAGGGTCAGCAGGCTGAGCCAAGGTATGAAAACACTCTTCACATTTTTATAAGGAAGTACCAGACTATAGCCAGCTGATTAATATAGAAAAACTTCTATAAATCATTGGAAAAGGACATCAGTTTAAGCAACATTTTCAAAGGCAGCAACAAATGAACTTCTCTTGCCATAAAATGTGCCAGGTACTAAAAGACATGAAAGCAGAATGGAAAACTCGTAAAGATAATAAAACATAAAAATGTATGTTAACAGAATATGGGTAATAAAAACAATGCAATCCTCAGCAATCTAAGACATCAAATCCACTAGAGACTAAATAAACATAGTATTTAGAGCTGCACTTTATCAAATGAGGTTGTTCCCTAAAACAAACAAACAAGAACAACAACAAATATATATATATCCACCTAGTGTACCTATTTCAAAAAATACTGACTTAACAAGTATGACATTTGAATTGCAAAAACTAATCATTTCTCGTTCCTCTCTGCAACTCACCATGATTGCATGGGACACATTTTTTTCATGCAAATTTCTGACGGTATGTGGGAAATATACAGTTTACACAAGGGGTATCCTTGGCTATGAAACTAATAGGCACCTTCTTGCTAGAATAAGATTTTACCTTATTTTTTCATACATAACCTCCTAAACTCCACAAAGGATTTAAAATAACTTACAGTGAAAGCAACATACAACAAAACAGAGGATTTTTATATAATATCTGTTTAAAGATTCAGTTGCTAAATCCAGGCTTTTATCTACTGGCCCAGGGCACAAAAACCAAACTAGTATAATTCATATTGTTGTTCTTGTCCTGTGTATGACCAACACAAAAAGAAAATATCCTTTTGGTTTAAAGGCATTTCAAATAAAAAAAAAAGTCTGAAAGAAAAAATTACTAAAAATTTTTATAGTGATAAAATCTCAATTATGGTATAATGGATTTTTCTTACTTTTCTACAGTCCAGATTTTCCAGATTTTCTACAGTTATGTCTTAAATCACACACATACACAAAAACATCGAAATGTAATTCATTCACCTGGTACATGATTCATATCCTTATAACTGAGGGAAATATTTATGCAAAACAAATGATTCCTTTGCTAAGCACAACATTTTAAATGTATTTTATCTATGTCTCAGGGAAGTGTATAATATACTATGCAATATCTGGGTTGTTCCATGAATCAATACAATACCTTGAGTGGGACCAAAGATAAATATGAAATCTGGAATGTATTATCCATTTTACTATATATATATGTATACAGTAAATATATATATGTATTTATATACACACATCTCTAGTTTGTTCATCTATAAAATACAGAGAATCGTATTTAGACATATCTGGTTCTCAATTTTTTTATAATTTATGGAAGTCTGGGTTAAACCATGATGTTACACGTTGCTTTCTTCATGGCTTCCAGATATCCTCCACACTGCATTTCTAGGTAAGCCTATCTTCTCCTTGCTTCCTCCTCCCACATCCTCCTGCTGTACCATCTTGCCTGCTTCTACTTCTAGCCTAGTACTCTGGGATAGGAAAATGCATAGAGTTTGACAGAAAGCAAGCCGTAAGCAAAGCCAAAATTTTACGAATTAAACACTGAGGAGAGTGGCAAAGCACACAGGGAGTTTTGTTCAAGTCATGGAAAGAGAGGAGAGGAACACTCCAAAACTTACATCATGAAACATGAATGCAATAAATTTAAACTGGGAAATTTATAAGTTACTAAACACCCCTTTGACCATCAAAAATCTCAGCAAAGTGTCAAGAAAAATGTCATAATTAGAACAATATAACTTCTAAAAGCTAGTTACAAAATATATACCTAAGCAATAGAACTGATTTGATTTCCAGTGAATCATCTGAAGTGGGAATGTCTACCAAAAATGATTACTTACATTACCCTTCAAATATTGGTAAAATTGAGTACATCAAAGAGCCTCTTCCCTTTTATTCCCCCCTCCTCCCTCCCATTCATAGCCAGATGTCTTGAAAAAGAGTAGTCTATAATACCTGTGTTCTCACCTCCTACTCATCAATTTATTTTGGACTGGATCCTAACTTTCCCCTGACACCCCAACCTCCATTGAAATTTTTCTCACCAGAGTTGACAATTATCACTCTATACTTAAAACATTTCAGTACCTAATGGATCTGACTTCCCTACAGATTTTTAAATGGTTGATCACTCCTTTCCTTCTTAAAATCTGGTCTTTCCCAGATTCCGATAATGCTACCATCTCCAGACTTTCCCCTATCCTTTGTGTACTCCTTCTTCTTTATGAGCTTTTTCCTACGCGCCTTCCACTTAGACGTTGGGTTTTAGTTTTCATAGCCTGCTTCACCCCCATCTGTGAGTAGTATCACCTACAGCACACAAGCCCCACCTGTGAGTTATGCCTCACTAGAGAAGCTATCCCAGCTGAAAGTGAGGGAGATGGCAAACATAGCCTGAAAAAGACTTCAAGTCCTACACAGAATTTATTCACACTCTATAGAGTATTCTGTCTGTCCCACTTTGAGTAAGAATCTCTAGTGAAATAATGAAAATCCTGAACTAGAATGATGGCAAGGGGGTTTAAAATAGTAAAAAGAAGGAATTACATCATTTAAAAAAAAGTCTTTTTGTAATTACCTGTTTTATCTTTAGTGTTTCAATACACACATTACATATGAATGTATCAGCAGCCTCCAACACTCAGATATCCTAGCACTCTCCTCGCAAAAGGAACCACTATCAATAATTGTATAAATATCATTTTAGTTATCTTCAAAGTAATTATAATAGTATGAAGGAATTACATATTGCATTAATTAATATAGATATATAATTACATATTATCTTTATACACATATTTTTATAAAAATAATATTATACTTTTCACAACCTGTGATATATTTTTTATTTTTTGTATTCCAGAGTTCTTTTCATCTCAGTACTTTCTTTGGTGTATGACTCTATCATGATTCATTTAACTTTTCCCTAGTAATGTATATTTAAGTATTTCCAAAGTTAGATTATAAATAATGTTCTAATAAACATCCTTGTACCTAAGTCTATTTGTACCAATGCATTTCTGTAGAATATATTCCAAGAAATGGCATTACTAGGTCAAAGGGACTGCACCTTTTAATGTTTAATAGGTAATGTCAAATTGCCCTACAGATATGTTCTAATAATGAATATTCTCACCAATAGTGTATGAGAGTGACTATCTTCCTATATCAATGTCATTAATTTCTGCAACAAAATCATTGTTGTATTAATTATTATCACAATATTATAGATGAGGAAACTAAAATTCAGAGATGCTAAGGAACTTTCCCAAGGTCACACTGCTAGTAAGCATTAGAGCCAGGTTTCAAATAAGGTTAATCTAGTTCTTTCTACAGACTTTGCTGCTTTTAAAAAAGTACAGTTGAGTAAGCCAGATGTAGAATCTATAGGACATACTGACTGGTAAATGCCTCACTTGTCAATTTGAATGTAAAGCCCATCAGAATATGTCTAGACACAATGAAGTGTGATCATTGAGTAGACAAATGTGACATATATTGCCACTGAAGTATCTGTGCAGTAATTATGCAATCTAAAATTACAAGCAAGATAACTGGTATAAGTAATTTGATAAAAATCATTGCTTACTATAATGATTTCAAACCTTATATTATATGCATAATATTAACTGATCTTTGAAGTTTTAATTAATGGCATAGTCTATTAAAAAATGAAATTGCCTTCAATTCTCAGGTTCCCTAGTCAGTTTTGAAAATTATTTAAAAACAGACGTCTAGAAAAGTAATCCTCCCTATTTAATGGATTTTTTTTAAAAATCCACTTCCAAACATATTTACATAGAATCACATATTAATGCTGAAATACAGATTGAAGTGCTTGAGATTTTTCCCAGACCCTTCTTTTATTCAAGATGCTTTTTATGATTCTGAATCTTTTCTGGAAGTTTTATTTACCTTTAAATCTGTACTTATATGAGTATCAAGAGAATTGGTCCTTAAACTAAGAAAACATTCCTGTTATTAATATCGAAAAGGCAACTCAACTTCATACTTACCTCAAGATATACAACAATCTCCATTTTTTTGATAAAAGAACAAGCTAGAAAAGTTGTCAGAGCTTGTAAAGTATTGATAACAATAACTAGCATTTATCAAGCAAGTACCTCACCAGGCAGTGATCTAAACATCTGACATACCTTGTATCATTCTACATTAAAACCCTGAAAGTAGATACTGTGGTACTCAATTTACAAATATATTCAATCTGACTCAGTCAGAGTTGAATCAGGATCCAAACCCTGGTTTTGGATACTAAAAACTATACTACATTACTAAAATATGCAGAATGAATCAATAACATAAATAACCAATAACATGAATGCCAAGAAATATGAATAAAAGTCTTTGAGGGACAACGGTTTTCAAAAATATATTTTAGTGTTTCAGAGATGTGTTTTTGTATTTACTTTCTTCCCATCAATCATGTAGGATAAGAGTACTATTAAGAAAAAAATTGTATTTTTTCTAACATCTAATTTATCCATTTAAATTCATTCAGAATTATGCAGAGGAAATTCCATCAATATCTTAAAATTCATCATGATCAGGTTGAAAACCATTCACCAAGAGTAGTTTTTTGCAAAGTCGCCTTAACCTAAAAGTTAGTCAGCTGTCTGTTCCAACAAATTTAGTTCTATATAAAAACAATGAAGTTGCCTAGAAAACTCAGGTCACTCCAAATCTCAGCAATTCAAATAAAGATTAAGAAAAAAAAATTATCCTATGTAAATCCCATATATCTTTGAATCATAAATTCTAATTTATCATTATAGTAACAGACCTACACTTAGTTGAGAATTTAGAATCCCTGGACTTATTTGATTTTTTAAAATTCAATATGCAATGATAATTGGCTTTCTTGAAAAAAACCACAACTCTTTCTATGCATATAATCAATATTGACAGTTTGATAGAGGATAGAATTTCTTTAAGGTCTTTAATACAGAATCTACCATTACATATTATAGATTAGTTCCTATGTAAAATTATTTCACTTCACAGAGTTCATGAAAACCTAGAATACTCAATCTGATCCTTTCCTGCTACTTAAAGGAAGTATCAGTTCACTTTGTCCCTTCATCAATTAATTGAGGAAGGAAATAAATATTTGCTGAGCACAAAGTAAGTCCCAAGCACTGTCTTAGTCTTTGCAACACAGTTCCCACCCTAATGGATCTTAATATAGAGTATATGCCTTATACTATGGCTGTAAACCTGTAAGCATCAAGAAAATAGTCCAATTTGAAAACAACAGATTTTAGTGGCATATATGAGAAGAATTATCAAATATTGCAAATAAACAATACATTTATGTGAAATTCACCAATTTTCTCCAGAAAGAAATAAAAAAAGGAAAACATAAAAATAAAGGAGGAAACTTAAAGGAATCATGAAATCAAAGTACATTAAAATGTACTTAAATATCATTGCTACTTTTATAAACCAATACAATCCTAAGCTTTATTTGCTACAAAATTAATTGAATGTTCTAAAATAAATAGAACCTTCATATTATGACAGCTATAAAATGTACTAACATATCAATAAAAAGTGTAAAGTTTACTAAAGAAAATAGAATATTTTACTTTAAATTGAGCAAGATGTTTGCATTTGGTAAGTGAAAGAAAATAGTATTGCTATTTCAAATACTACCAACTTTTTCTAAAGCAAACTTTATCATCGCATATCAAAGTCTTTTGTAAACACATCCCATCTTTACAGTGTTTATAACAGTGTTTATCAATAAAAATGAGCTTATAAAAATAACTAACATTTAACATTTAAATTGGAACATTCAACTAGTGTAACTTAGAACATTTTAGCCATAAATTTCTATTTCTAATTTTAAAGTAAAATTTCATAACATTTTTAAAATGGAGAATATGAAGTTAACTTTAAATCCAGTATGAATGTGAACATATGGAACTTTTAGATAAGGAATCTTTATCTACTTTACTACTTTACTACTATCTTTACTACTAAGTATGAAATTTTATGATATTAGGTATGTAAAAAAGAATAAGCAATAATAGGTTCAGCATGCTTTTCAATTTCATACTCCCATCTGGTGGAACAAAAATGTTATTACCCCATTTTAAAATGTGAAACCCAAAGGTGTAAAACGTCATATTTCAACAAAGCTCAATAAAAAGTGAATAGAATCAACCCCCCAAATTTACATATTTCTGATTCATTCATTTGATCATTCATTTTACATTAAGTCAACAAAGTATTTATTGAGCATTTACTATGTGGCTGGCACTATGGCAAGCATTGAAAACAGATGGTTAAAAAGTTAGACATGATTTCTGACACTGTGGAGCTTATCATCTAATGCAGGAGGCACAGACTGAATAAGCAAATGGAAGATGAATACAGAATCCGAAGTTGTGGTAACGTCTATGAAGGAAGAAGAAAAAGGCGGGTATGAGGAGAAAGAACAGGAGGGGTAGCTTTCTTAAACTGGCTCACTCAAACAAGCAAATTATTGGAGAATAAAAAGGAGAGTGAATAAAAGAAAACACACTAAGAAGAAAGCAGCACATATGAAAGCCTTGAAGTGAAAAGGAATTTGGTATGTTTGAGAAGCCAGGAGTGGCTGAATCAGTGAGTGAGAAGGGCAGGAGACAGTGAATTAGATCCATCTAACCTCCTGAAAATTGTGTTTTTTACTTTAAAAACATTTTACCCTACTTAACCCCTTTTACCAAACATAAAATCAGGGGCCATCAAGTAACAAAGCTATTTCTTAAGCCATGATTGAAGCTATTTCAAAGGTTTATTTGATCAATCTCTCTTTAAATCCTTATGTTATCAGCTAAACTGAGTGAACTATATAGATAGATAGATAGATAGAAAGATAGATAGATATAGATATAGATATAGATATAGATATATAGAGGCCCAAAATGTAAGTGACCTTCAAGCTCAGGATAAGTACAGACTTTTTTTTAAATTGAAAGTACACTCTAACTCATTATTTGGGGACTAATGTTAGTAAGTGATCACTTAAAACTTAAAAAAAAATGTGAAAACACATATTTCTTCATTAAATGTAAATCTGATAAATTATATTTAATGTGTTTAGTTATTCTCCAAACTGTGTTACTTTAAAAGACACAGATTTTGTTTTTCTTAGGCACTGAAAAGAAGCATTTTTCTAGATGCCAAGTTAATCCTTGTTGGCAAAATACATACCGTGTATAGTGTTTGTGCAATTTGTAATTACAAACTGACACCCACTGACAGTACAGAATAGCTTCTACCCCGGCAAGTAGCTACAAATATTAAAGACCATTGTCTGATCCCATAAGGCATGTTATTAACTTTCATTATTACTAATGGGAGTTATGGGCACACTTCCAAAGTAAATCATAGGCACTGTCACAACACTGCTCCAAAAAAGGGCTTTATTTTCAGGTTGAATATTTTTGGCTATGCAGACATTTAACTATTTTATTTTTCCCCTTAGAAAAGTCCAGATATACAAAATACCAACACACATTTTTCCTTTCTCAGCCTGTTTTCCCTCTAAGTCAGTATATAAGTTAGGAGAGAAAATAGATCAGTAAAAATA
Source organism: Mesoplodon densirostris (assembly GCF_025265405.1). Lineage (NCBI taxonomy): Eukaryota > Metazoa > Chordata > Mammalia > Artiodactyla > Ziphiidae > Mesoplodon > Mesoplodon densirostris. Next base: position 57,472,537 of record NC_082672.1, read on the forward strand.
TTTACTTAGAAAAATATGATACGGGGCTTCCCTGGTGGTGCAGTGGTTGAGAATCTGCCTGCCAATGCAGGGGACACGGGTTCGAGCCCTGGTCTGGGAAGATCCCACATGCCGCGGAGCAACTAGGCCCATGAGCCACAGCTACTGAGCCTGCGCATCTGGAGACTGTGCTCCGCAACGAGAGAGGCCGCAATAGTGAGAGGCCCGCGCACCACTATGAAGAGTGGCCCCTGCTTGCCGCAACTAGAGAAAGCCCTCGCACAGAAATGAAGACCCAACATAGCCAAAAATAAAAATTAATTAATTAATTAATTTTTTTTAAAAAAGACAAATATGATGTGAAAAAAATGTTTTTGTATAACAGCACCCAGTGTTCGTAAGTGAAACGTATATTCCCATATACTCTGTTTAAGATACGAACTGTTACAACATTTATAGTAAACTGGCAATGTGAATCAGAAGCCTTAAAAACACTCCTAAACTTTTATTAAATAATTCCATATTAAGATATTTGTCATAAGAAAATAATCAGAGATGCACATGTGTCTAAGATTCAAACACCTTGGGGAAGTCAATGAACTTTGCATAGTGCACAGAAACCAATCCAATATTAACTACATCTTAAAGGCTGAATTATACAATTAATAAATGGGAATTTAGATAAAAGGTATGTAGGTAGGTAGGTGTGTAGGTGGTAGGTATCTACATAATAGATTATATAACATATAGCATATAAAAATATATTAATATGTTTATATATTGTAAGTTATATAATAGATAAAATAGAAAAAGGCCTGAAGAGGGTAAATCAGAATATTGACAATCTCTAAATAAAGAAATTACAGATAATTTTATTTTTTATATATGTGTATATATATATAGTTATAAGGTATATTTATAAGGTATAAGATAAAGTTTCTAAATCTCAGAGCTTCTAATATACATACTTTTAAAGAATATGTTCTTGCACAGGCAAGGACTGAAATCTCCTCAAGCTCCTTGGCTGGATGTCTGCTTGTCCCTGTAGATCCACTCTGTCCACTTTTCCCTATATACTTATTTCTATTATTTTCATGATTACCTTAGAAATTACAGCATAATAATCAATATAATGTAATTTTAATCAAAAGAACACAAAGATAATAGATACTTTAATTTCAGTCACTATTCCTCAGATCTATATGCTACTTTTGTCTAGTATTTTAGTTCTTGTTTATAGCTTTACAAATTAGACTTCATTACTATTTTATGCAACCCATGATTGTTTATATCTACACATATGTTGATCATTTTCTCTGATAATTCCTTTCTGCATCCCTGACATCACTTCAAGATTCTTTTTCCTTTTTCCTAAATTATATTAATTAAAATTTCATTTGGTGATGATTAAATATAGGTCAGTAGAAATTTCTCAGTTTTTGTGGCCTGAGAATATTTTTGTTTTGCCCATGTTTTTGAGAAGTAATATTACAAGGTATATGATTCTATGTTGAGAGTTACTGTCTCTTAGAAACCGATATCATTTCACTAACTTCTGGTTTCCATTGTTTCTATTCAGAAGTTAGCTGTCAGTTGAATTTTGTTCCTTTGTAGATCATCTGTATTTTCTGTCTGGTTGCTCCTAAGATTTTTCTGTTTGTCCTTGGTATTGTGAAGTTTCACTACAATGTGTCTAGCTATGAATTTCTCTTTTGTTGGATTTCCTAAATGTAAGGATTCATGTCTTTAATATTTCCAGAAACTTCTTACCCATTACGTCTTTGGCTATTGCCTTTCTTCTATTTTCTCTAATCTCATCTTCAAGCAGCCTGATGAAATGTATATTACGTCATTTTACTTTATCTTCTATATCTGAAACTTTTCTCTCTCTTTAACACCTGTACTGTATTCTGGATAATTCTGCAGATAATTTAGTTCACTAATTCTCTTACCTGTGTCTAATCTACTATTGAAACCATCTATTGTACTTCTAAATAAAAATACATATGTTTTTATTCCAAGAAGTTCTATTTACTTCTTTTTCAAATCTATCAGATTTTTGATAATCTTATTTTTCTTGTTCCTTTGCTAACCAACAATCCCCTTTTATTTCTATTAATATAGTAAACATATTTGTTTCTCTGAATATGATAATCGTAATATTCATATTATTTGAAAGTCTGATTCTAGAATTCATTTTCTCAGCTGTCTCCAGTTATACTTATCTCATTTTATATATATATATATATATATATATATATATATATATTGTGTATGTGTGTGTGGTACACGGGCCTCTCACTGTTGTGGCCTCTCCCGTTGTGGAGCACAGGCTCCACACACACAGGCTCAGCGGCCATGGCTCACGGGCCCAGCTGCTCCGCAGCATGTGGGATCTTCCTGGACCGGGGCATGAACCCATGTCCCCTGCATCAGCAGGGAGACTCTCAACCACTGCGCCACCAGGGAAGCCCCTCATCATATATTTTGTCTTTTTTTATTATTATTATTGTGAGTCCATGTTACTGGTAAAGTTATCCAAAAGAATTGTCTGTCTTTAAAGGACATTACTCTGGGCTCCCTGGAGAAGTGCCTAATTCCAGGTCTGCAGGGAAAGTGCAAGTATGGCCTAGGCCATCTTGTGCTATACAGAGAGAAAACTCTCAAGAACAAATGAGGGCATGTCAACAAGATAGAAGAGAAAGCTTAGGACAATGTGGCCTTCAAACGAACAATAACTGTAATTTATTATAACTCATGGAATAAATTTTTTAAAAATAAGTCCATAGTGATGCTCAAGAGAGAAAAAAAAAAGAGAGGAGGAGAGATTTATTTATTTGTCCTTATTGGAGGTGATGTTTATGTCAATACATTCCTCTAAGAATCAGCAATTGAAGAGAAAAAGAAAATCATTTACATTTTAGGAGGAATGGTAGTTCATTCCCAGTTGATAAAGGAAAAGTCAGCATTACAAAAGAACATCAGTGAATAAATGTTAAATATCAGCTAGAGAATATCAACTCTCAAAGTAGTTGATCCAGCTAGTATAATTTTAGGATGCTGACACTAATAGGTGAAAAGTCATTTGGAATCAAGGTATTCAACTTGGGGCAAAGTATCACCCTAAGGATAATTTGCTAATGGCAAAGAAAAAAAAAAAAAAGTACATTTACAAGGAGATCTGGTAATCACCACCTTAACCAAGAGATCAACCTTAGCCTCACTAAGAGCAGTATCTTAACTTCTTGTAACTCCAAAAGAAATGTAATATGAAATACATAATAGAAATAATTTTTTCCAAAAGAAGTTTAAACTTTACCTAATATGCATTTAGAACTTACTTTCAATTAACATATGTGTATATTATATATATACATGTGTATGATATGTGTGTGAATTATGATAGAACCCTAGGAAAAAGAACAATGATAAAGATGATTTAGCATCATTCATGGAAATTCAAATATACACTGGGCATGAGATAATATTAAGGAATTATTATTATCTTAGAAGTGGTGAAGATAGTAGTGTGGTATGTAAATAAGTGTTATGGGGGGATGTATGCTAAAATGTTTATAATGTAAATGTAAAATGTTTATAATGGGTAATGCATTATAATATCTGCAACTTACATTCAAATGTTTCAACAATGAGACAGAAAATGGAAAAGTAGAAACAGAGAAAAAAAACAGATATAAAGCAAATTTGGCAAAATGCTGACAACTGTTGAATCTAAGTGGTGGATATATGAGTATTCATTGTACTACTCTTTCAATATTTGTAAGTTTGAAATTTTTCATAATTAACACATTTTGGAATAATTAAAAAAATGAAACTACATTCCTCCAGAGCAGGTTTGTGTCTCCTTCTGCCATGTGCCTGGGGACCAACCCAGGACAACTTAGCTATATATATATATATATATATATATATATTTTTTTTTTTTTAAATACAGCAGGTTCTTATTGGTCATCAATTTTATACATATCAGTGTATACATGTCAATCCCATTCAGCACACAACCATCCCCCCCCACCACGGTTCTCCCCCCTTGGTGTCCATACGTTTGTTCTCTACATCTGTGTCTCAATTTCTGCCCTGAAAACCAGCTCACCTGTACCATTTTTCTAGGTTCCACATACATGCGTTAATATATGATATTTGTTTTTCTCTTTCGGACTTACTTCACTCTGTATGACAGTCTCTAGATCCACCCACGTCTCAACAAATGACTCAGTTTTGTTCCTTTTTATGGCTGAGTAATATTCCATTGTATATATGTACCACAACTTCTTTACCCATTCATCTGTCGATGGGCATTTAGGTTGCTTCCATGACCTGGCTATTGTAAATAGTGCTGCAATGAACATTGGGGTACATGTGTCTTTTAGAATTATGGTTTTCTCTGGGTATATGCCCAGTAGTGGGACTGCTGGATCATATGGTAATACTATTTTTAGTTTTTATAAATAAATAAATGTCTATTTTATCTGATATGAATATAGCTACTCCAGCTTTCTTTTGACTTCCATTTGCATGGAATATCTTTTTCCATTCCCTCACTTTCAGTCTGTATGTGTCCTTAGGTCTGAAGTGGGTCTATTGTAGACAGCACAAATATCGGTCTTGTTTATGTATCCATTCAGCAAGCCTGTGTCTTTTGGTTGGAGCATTTAATCTATTCACCTTTAAGGTAATTATCGATATGTATGTTCCTATGACCATTTTCTTAATTGTTCTGGGTTTGTTTTTGTAGGTTCTTTTCTTCTCTTGTGTTTCCCAGTTAGAGAAGTTCCTTTAGCATTTGTAGTAGAGTTGATTTAGTAGTGATGAATTCTCTTAGCTTTTGCTTGTCTGTAAAGCTTTTGATTTCTCCATCAAATCTGAATGAGATCCTTGCCGGGTAGAGTAATCCTGGTTGTAAGTTCTTCCCTTTCATCACTTTTAAGTATATCATGTCACTCCCTTATGGCTTGTAGAGTTTCTACTGAGAAATCAGCTGTTAATCTTATGGGAGTTCCCTTGTATGTTGTGTTTTTTCCCTTGCTGCTTTTAATAATTTTTCTTTGTCTTTAATTTTTGAAAATTTGGTTGCTATGTGTCTCAGTGTGTTTCTCCTTGGGTTTATCCTGACTGGGACTCTCTGAACTTCCTGGACTTGGGTGGCTATTTCCTTTCCCATGTTAGGGAAGTTTTTGACTATAATCTCTTCAAATGTTTTCTCGGGTCCTTTCTCTCTCTCTTCTCCTTCTGGGACCCCTATAATGCAAATGTTGTTGTGTTTAATGTTGTCCCAGAAGTCTCTTAGGCTGTCTTCATTTCTTTTCATTCTTTTTTCTTTATTCTGTTCCACAGCGTGAATTCCACCATTCTGTCTTCCAGGTCATTTATCCGTTCTTCTGCCTCACTTATTCTGCTATTGATTCCTTCTAGTGTAGTTTTCATTTCAGTTATTGTGTTGTTCATCTCTGTTTGTTTGTTCTTTAATTCTTCTAGGTCTTTGTGAAACATTTCTTGCATCTTCTCGATGTTTGCCTCCATTCTTTTTCCAAGCTCCTGGATTATCTTCACTATCATTATTCTGAATTCTTTTTCTGGAAGGTTGCCTATCTCCACTTCATTTACTTATTTTTCTGGGGTTTTATGTTGTTCCTTCATCTGGTACATAGCATTCTGCCTTTTCATCTTGTCTATCTTTCTGTGAATGTGGTTTTTGTTCCACGGGCTGCAGGACTGTACTTCTTCTTGCTTCTGCTGTCTGCCCTCTGCTTAGCTATATTTTTGAATTGATGATTTTCAGACCACCCAGATGGCAGTGTAAATCCCAGCCCCAAATGAGTGTGAAACTTTTCTTTCTTCCCTCATCTAGAAACAAGTTTTAGAATGACAAACAGACATACTTCTGTACTTGGACAGACAGGGTTTTTTTCTTTTTTGCCTTTTTCCCCTAAACTTAGTGAGAAAGTAGCCACTTCGGGGCCACAGGTATGGGGCAACATTTCCCACCCAACTCCACCTTGCTAGAGCCCAAGTTCTGTCCCCCTGACCTTCACATATGTGGCTAATTGAAGTTAGAGAGTCACCAAGGAGTGGCAGACCTCTCTGGATGCCAACTTTCTCACTCCTTCTGATCCCTGAGGATTTCTCTTATTTTTTCACAAGATCAAGTTTCTGCTTTTTCTTTTCAAGATGTGTGTTTGAGGTGTATGAATATGTGGCTGCTACTTTTTTCCATCAGCCAGTTCATCCTATTACTAGAAATGGAAATGAAGGTTCAAAAAACGTTTTATGAGAAGCACTTAGCACAGTGCCTATATTATGATAAGGATGTTCTTATTTTTGTTGTTTTTGTCATTGCCATCACTTTCCTAAGGCTGCTGTGCTGTAGTTTTACTATTCCCCTTGGTGGAAAAGTTACACTAGAGGCAAGCCAAATATCCGTAAAGAGAAGGACACCTAGTGACCTTATAAATAAACTGTTAAAATCAATGTGACCATGATCTCCTTTATCAACCTTTATCTTACAGTAATGCCTCTATTCAAGACAAACTGAATGCTAAAATTCATATGTTGAAGCCCTAATGCCCAATATGATGCTCTTTGGATATATCAGATGGGGCCTTGGAAGGTAACTAGGATTTAGATGAGGTTATAAGGGTAGACCCCCATGATGAGATTGTTGCCCTCATAAGAAGAGGAAGAGTCCTGCGCTGTCTCTCCTCTTCCCTGTGAAGACAGTGAAAAGGCAGCTGTCTACAAGCTACCCTTTTTCCCCCCAAATTCTCCTTCATCTATGAAACTGCCTGTAAAAAGAAAAGGGCATGAGTTAAAGACAAATTTTACCTCCTAGGCAATATGGTCCTGGGTGCCTGACTTCAAAGTCTAATGAGTTACAACCAAATATCTGGACAGAGTATTTAGAGGCTTAATCTTGTTCCACAGAACTACATCCTTCTCAGGACTTGGTGATACTTCATATACATGGTCATTGAGAGAGGCAACAGTAAATTAAAACATCTCACAATTACTATGAAGACTCATTCATGCAAGGATTACAAATAGATTACCTACGCATAAACAGTGGGTCCTATTCTTCTTGAGTGTTTCATAACTAGTAGACAGAGCTCCACTCTGGTTTACTACTGTCAAAACATGAAAATATAATTGACGGAATGGGTTTTTGAAGCCCACTTTTAGATTCAATAAAGAAAAATACAAACAATGATCTAATAGATCATCAAGGTTCTTTCCTAATCTGGTTTTCCTTCACCCACCAAAAGTTGGTCAAGGCAGCTCCAATGATTAAAGTAGAGTAAACACAAAGTGTCTTCTGGGCATTCTACCTCATTGAAGTTCCTGGCTTAAATGCCTTAGTAACTTCCTTTCATCTGTAGCTTGAAGTGAAAACCCTTTAATTCAGCAGGCTTTCCACAATCTGCTTGCTTACCTACCACTTCTCAAAATTCCATTTCCATCATGCTGATCCAGTGGTAATTCCATGGATGCCCCATAAGGAAGCCAGCCTCACAAACATTCAGTCACTACTGAGCCACAGACATCTTTCCTCCACACCCACTCAGACTGAAAATCTCCTTGGTGACATCACTCTTCCTTTTACCTCAAGGATGTTTTATGTATGTATGCGTGTATTTATTTATCACAAATTTTGCCTGTTAAAATTTTTAGGGCAAAGGAGACTAAAAACACTAGGGCACAGTTTTCCCCAGGCAACATCTCTCCCAGGGGAAACCTTGATACAAGAGTAAGGCTCACCAACACTCATCAATTTTATTACTAAGAGGTTGATAGATTGAATATCATATAATCATAAAACAGCATAACTAAAAGTCATAACTAGAAATCTATGGATTTCACATCATAATGCTTTACATACATATCACCAGCCCTGCTCTCAAAAGTAAAGCTATTTCACTAAATACAAAATAGCATAACAGTGTCTGCTAATTACAATTTTTACCAACCAGAAACATGGCAGCATAAACTGAAAATATAAAGCTCCTTTGGATCACATATTATAGTTCAAAAGAACTATAGCTTTTCTTTGCCTATTATGCAGAAATGTAGCTGTAATTGTGTTATTTTTCTAAAGCAAATATTCATATTAAAGCCTTTCATTTTATATTCATGTTTTATCATCTAAGTATATTTCAATATAATTGGCCTTATCCCTATAAAGCCTCTGACTTAAGAATTACTTTCAGAATTAATGACTGAAACAAAATGACTAATATACAAGGTTATCACCATATTTCATATAAATATCACAGAGCAAATTCCTCCAAAATGTCACAAGTGTATTTTGTACTAAATGATTTAGTTTTTTAAAGTTACACAAAGTTTCTACAAAAGGAAAGTATGTATACTTGAAAGATTAAAGAAAAATTACTGATCATTCAAATTAGTTTACTATGTCTAAAAATTAATTAAGTTTAATGCAATGCAAAAAGAATACTGAACTGGGCTGGAGTTATGAGTCCTGCATTATATCCCTACTCATTATAACCAACTGCTTGATCTTAGGGAAATCATTTAACCTTGAATGTTCTCATTTATAAAATGAAGAAACCAAATTATGTCATTGCTAAGGTACCTTCAAAATATATGATTCTAAAACTACAACTACTTTACATAATTTAGAGTAAGATATAAGATTTAGTACATGGATATTTAGACCTATTCTTTTTGCTGAAGCAAATGATCTGTGTTTAGTCAAGGTTGTTGTCATCACACTATGTAAAGTCAAGGGTATTTGATGCTATTTAGTTCTCCTGAGAGGAGAAATGTGTTTCAATTGAATTATGACATGCTTCTGCAGCCTGATTCCTGCAAGACAGCAACAGTCTGCTGTCTGTCAGCTATGCCAGTAAAAGTGATAAATGTTTCCAGCGATTAAGTTATTTGTCAATAATAGAAGAAGCATCTTGAACTCATAAATTCTGCACCTATAATTTCATACTTGTCTAAAACTGTATAATCTATTTAAGCATTAAAATCTAACAGAAATATCTGATAAAAACCAGAAGTACATTTTCTAGGTTAAAGAAATACAGTTTACTTCAAACTTCTCTGTTGCCTGAGAAATATCCCAGTAAGGGGATTTCACTGCCCCTTTGAGACAGTTGCTTGAATATCATCTAACATTATCTTACCAGATATCATATCCTGATATCAAAGCCATAAATATAAACTTCTCATGTCCCATACATTTAAATGTGTGTGTGTGTGTATATATATATATATAGAGAGAGAGAGAGAGACACACACACACACATACATATACATGTATATATATATACACACAAATATATATAATTTTTAATGTCATAGTAATACAGTGTAAGAATTAATTAGCATATTCTCCAAATAGAAAGTATTTAAAATTATTTTAAAAATCTGATAAGATTCCCAAGGAAATCTTTTCAGAAAATACAGTGGAGGATAATATGCTAAAGTAGTAATATTCAGGCTGTAGTAGGTCTTCGGGGAAATATTCAGTGCTCTCTTCAGCTTTCATTGAAAAACTAAACAAACAAACCACAAGCAGCAGGATAGTTTTCCCTTTGGAAGTGGATGGTTATAGATGCATTAAGGAGTATAACATATGCTATAAATATAGATGGTGAATAATTCATATGTGCTATCAAAACAGCCAAGCAACTGGGACTAATATCTACTCTGCTAAAATTCTCATTTTCTTCTTTGTTGTCTTTTGCAATCAGTAGGCTCACAGAATATCTAGTGTAAATGAAATAAGGTTGACTGCAAAGTTATAAAAAATAAACAAATTAAACTCACATTATAAGCCAATGCTGACACACTTCCTTTACTTGAGAAAATCCTCAAAACACTCTAAATAGCTGCCCAATATTTCTTATTATAACCTAAGTAATGTATTGTCAAAATGTCCATATCAATTTCTTTTTTTAAATAACTCTTTGGTTGAAGAGAGAGGGAAAGTAAACCAACAAAAAACGATACAGGGAAGCAGTAAAAGAAACAGTCATAGAAATTATATCAATTATGTAGGGTTTTTAAAGGTGATTATTTAAAAGGTGACATTCTGCTTAAAAGACATATCTGGATAAGTAAGAATGATGTTTAGGAAAGCATCTAGGTTGGTATGGACTCGGAGGGTCAGAAGTGGCATTTCTACACCCACTACTAATTGTATTGCAGATGATCTGAAGGAAGGGAAAATTGCTTATTTAATAAATGTTCTTTGATAGTAAAATCACTGTAAGTTACAACATTGTCTCTTGCCCAGCACAGCCTTTGTCATAATAACAGCCCTGAGGACAATTCTCAGAAAGTAGAATTCCATAAAAAATTGAATGCCATAATTCAAAGAGTCATGTACCACAATGTTCATTGCAGCTCTATTTACAATAGCCAGGACATGGAAGCAAACTAAGTGTCCATCAACAGATGAATGGATAAAGAAGATGTGGCACATATATACAATGGAATATTACACAGCCATAAAAAGAAACGAAACTGAGTTATTTGTAGTGAGGTGGATGGACCTAGAGTCTGTCATACAGAGTGAAGTAAGTCAGGAAGAGAAAAACAAATACTGAATGCTAACACATATTATTGAATCTAAAAAAAAAAAAAAGTGTTTATGAAGAACTTAGGGACAGGACAGGAATAAAGATGCAAATGTAGAGAATGGGTTTGAGGACAGAGGGAGGGGAGGGGTAAGCCGGGACAAAGTGAGAGAGTGGCATGGACATATATACACTACCAAATGTAAAACAAATAGCTAGTGGGAAGCAGCCGCATAGCACAGGGAGATCAGCTCGGTGCTTTGTGACCACCTAGAGGGGTGGGATAGGGAGGGTGGGAGGGAGATGCAAGAGGGATGGGATATGGGGATATATGTATACTTACAGCTGATTCACTTTGTTATACAGCAGCAAGTAACACAGCAACGTAAAGCAATTATACTCCAATAAAGATGTTAAAAAAAATTGAATGCCTACTATGAACTCTGCAACATTTTAAGATCTATGAAAAAAATAAATTGAAATTTAAAATCATGATGACTGCTTTTGAAAAATACATAATAAAGAAAGAATAATATAAGAACTGCTGTGACACATTTGTAAACCTAGTTTTCCTCAAACATCTTTATATCACACAGCTAATATATATAAAATTACACATTGGATGCAAATAATTGCTTATTAAAACTACCAAATACAAAATTATTCTTGGTTTCGATTGCACAATTTGTCAAAATAACAAGCAAAAACATCCTCTCATGAACATTAAAAACAGCTTTATACAAGTCGTAGGTAATGAAGGAGTAATTTTAAAGTCCTGCTTTCCTATCATTTATCGCTTTCCACTTGGTCTCTAAGTCATATTGAATCAACCATCCCATTCATTACTTCTTCTCCATTCCCACTCCAACTACTTTAGTGCAGGCTTCTTATTTTTCATCTAGATTATTCTAATGATCTCTACCTACCTAACCTCCCACTAATCCCACTCCCACACGACACACACATCTCAACAAGTCCATTGCTTCCAGAGTGATCTTCCTAAAATACAAATCTGATGCCATTCCTTTGCTCAAAACCCTTCCAAGACTCTCCATAACTTTTGTGCTGTCATTCATGGTCCTTAGTTTAAATCATAAAGCCTTTCCTGATCTCATTCCCTCCTGTCTCTGTAACCTGATCCTCTGCTCTGGCCTCATACATACTTTCCTCTTTAAGCAAACTGAATGACCTGATATGCCCTGATGCTGAGGGGCTGTGTCCCACCCTCAGACCTTTGCTCACAGTGATTTCGTTGCATGAAAATGTCTTTCCCTTTGTCCCATTTACAATAACACATCCTTTAATATCCAGCTGACATCACCTGCTTTGGGGAACCTGGAGTGCCCAGATGGTTAGGAGCTCCATCTTTTGAACCCCCATTTTATTCAGGGCAGCATATTTCAATCAGAGAAGTATCACTGGCAATTCCTGTCTCTCCTGTTGATAAAGTTGGGAAATCCATTGAGAAGAGACAACAGGACTAACTTTATCTTTCCAGTGCCATGCACAGGCCTGACAATAGTACAAACAGTGCTTAATAATGTTTGTTACATGAGGGAATCTAAGAAAGAAAGTTTAACTTACTGAGGGGAATAAAAATATTAGTACTTTGGCTTCACTGGTGTACATAATAACCAAAGACATATATCTGCACTCATTCACCTATTAAACCCCCAAACCAAGTACTTCTATGTGGTAAAATGTTTCAGAAACACTTTTTAGGTTAATCTTGGCCACCTGTAACTCAAAGAAATAAAATTGTATTTATCTGAAAATATTATGTATTTAATACTCAAAAATAATCTGAAACAAATCTGTACAAATACGTACAAACTTTAACTGAATAGTAAATAATTTTTTTGTAATTTCTGTAATTTGTAATCTTGCAATTTGTAAATAATTTGTAATTTTTAAGTTTTTAAATAAATTATAACAAAGCACTGTTTTATGAACGGTGTCTTCTTGGAAGCAATGCCTTCTTTAGTTTAGTTTACCAATAGCTAGAGACTTATCTCTTTGTCTCCAAGGACAGACTCCAAGCTTCCACATGTGGAATGAGAATTAATTGTTAATTGACAATTATGACTCTAATGGTTGCAAAATATAAAGATTCCTTTGAGATCTGCTCATAGTGTACTGGCTAAAATAGCCTTCCACATTGATTTCCAACACCAAACACAGTTTACATACTCCCTTTCCAAAAATCAACAAGGTTTCAAAAATTAAGCTATTAGTTTCTAATCCCAACTAGAGTTCTTGAAAAATATAAAACCAATCTATTTCCTCAGTTACATTAAAGAAAATCAATGTGTCACTAAGTTTATTTTTTTTAATTTCATGAACTTTAGAGTAAAACAAATCAGCTACAGAGCTATTTGGACATCAAAATTATATCTGGGTTTAAAAATAGGCTTGTCTTCTGATTTCAAAAATACATTTTCACAGAGAATCATTTCATACTTGCCAATGTCATTCTTGCTTATCAACGCACTATTCATCGTCCGCTTTCCTTACGTTACATAATTACTTCATGCTGAGGCCTTTTACTGATTTCAAGTCCTCAATAATTGATTCCATATGTTATTATCATTATCTGTAATTACAGTACACTTCTACTTTTTAAAAGGTTAATATTTTAAAGAATAACAACATGATTGAGTGAAAAGCAAAAGTAGGGGCCACTGGACAGAGCACTTAGTACAAATCCCAGTTCTTTAAAACCATCTCTTAGGAACAAAGTAAAAAATAAATAAATAAGGGGCTACCTTAACAGTTGGCACAAGAATTTCCATTAGAGATGAAACTTTCTTTGTTTGAAAAAATGCCTTATCAAGCTATAGAAAACAATACTTTTGCAGAGGTGAAAGCCAAAGCAAACAAAGCAATAGTGGGGCTTTGTAAAGTGTAGGAAAATGAGATTTCCTTTATGGTATGAAAATGAGATTTGTTTTCCTCCTGGCAAAAGAGAAAGAGGACATTAGATAGGATGACAAGAGGGAAGAGGAAAGGGGAGCCCAGTGGAATGCTATGAAGTCCGGACCAAATAAAATTCCTGAGAGATACACTAATAGCAAGGTTCCAACGTAAAGTCATTTGTATTGATGTGATATAGGCGCTCCTTGTCTTGCTGTCCTCAAATCAGCTACGTTTAATGCTATTGGGAATAACTGGTTTAAATGGTTGTTTTGTGGACACTGATGAAGAGGCTTGTTTCCCCTGTGGGTTGGTGCTTTGTAGAACAGAACTTTCCTAGAATGAGCAGAAATCCTTCTATGGGATGACCTTGAGCACACAACCTTTTCAGCACCCACCACACACCTTTATAAATCTGCAGAAACCATGTGGAGGGGATTGGACCTGCCTGGGGCATGGTCTGGAAGGATTCTCTGATGATACCTGTGTGGCTTTATAAGAGATTTGGCAAGTCCCACCTTTCTCCTTATGGAATGCAGTATGACTTTGCCTCTCAAAATTGCAATATTTTGAAATAAAAACTTTAGGGTATGCAATTAAAGGTACTGCCCACAAAGAATAACCCAAAGATCAAAAAACGTTCAAAATGAAAAATGTTTGAGTTTCATTCACAAAGTGAAACATTTTTCAGTGTCTAAAGGTAAAGATTAAAAAAACATTTAAGTGCTGATATTTGATGTTTGGTGTGTACAAATCAATTTCATAACCTATTTCATTAAATAGGGAACTTACATATTAATGTTAATAACTTATTTATTGTTCTAACAGGCAAGAAAAGAGTCAAAGTTAGCCAAAGATACCATATGTTGAAATTAGAAATAATAATAATTTTATCAGTAAAAGCTTTTAGAAAACTCAAAAATACTAGCATTATTTTTTTCAACTAATTTTTAAAATAAAATCATTGTTTTGTAGAACCCAAACTTTTTGTCTTCTAATCTGCATGCAGACCTCTGTACACACATATGGTAAATAGCCATGATGATAAATGACTTACTTGGCTAATTTTTCAACTATGCCAAAGTCATATCAATTTTAAAATACAAAGAAAAAAATTCTCCCTCAATGAGAAGGGAATACTTATATAACCGTCCAACAAATACCGCTTACAGCATCTTTGAAGTAGATATCCTCATGATCATTGCTAATAGAATTAGAATAAGTGGTACAGACTGCTAAGAGGTAAAGGCTACAGAAAAAATAAGGTCAAAGAAATGAGATTAGTGACCATAACAAGAGGAATGAGAGTTTGGATCTGTCTAGACATTCTCTCTATAATTTGTGTAAGGGTATAAGATCAAATTTTTTAAAACCAAAGTAAAATGAGGAGAACTTACTATCAACTTTGTTATTCATGATTACACATTCTTTTTGTTTGATTGTTTGTTTGTTTGTTATTCACATACTCTGTTGTATCTCATTTTCTTCTTCAACTGAAAAAGTCTGCTGATTTTGTAGCTTTGGACGGTATAATCTATTTCAATAAAAATGCCCATATATGTTTGCAAATTGAGGGTATATGCTTCAAGTAACATACAAAAGGCTAAATATGACCAAACAAGTTAAAGCTGGTGGAATGAGGCAAAATGGGTTACATTCATTAATATTGGACCCAGGCTCCAATTTTTAACACTATCTTTTAAAGCAGATATTATAGAAACACAAATTTAAAAAGAAAAAAAAAGTTCATTCCTTTGCATATAATATAATTTTTTTTTAAATCTCAACATTTTATTTAAAACCATTTTTAATTATTTACCCAGTCATCATTAATTGCACTTTGTTTATAGAACACAGTGAACAAATAAAAGTAAACATTCACTATAATACACAGGATACAAAGATATAAAAAAAGTGTCATTTAAATATTTTAGCTATCTTCTCACAATTAAATTCTGGTGATAGAATCAGATTTTTGAGTAGCTAATAATTTTTAAGGACTCAAAAGAAACCTACTCATGTAAAAATTTCGGTAAAAAGACTGCTTTCATTAACTTTTCCTAATTTTCAATGAATTTATTAATCATAAAATCCCATTCATGTTATACAGCCCCACTTAAAATGTTCTTTTTAGTAAAGATAGTTCATAGTCCATAATCTACCCCGACCCTATGATTAAAAAAAAATCAAAGATGCTCGCTCAGCCATCTCGGCTTAAGTTCCAAGCAGTGTCTGGCACAGACGGTAGATATCTGATTTTAAAGACATTCATATTTTTTTAAAGCTACCTGTAGTGCTATTTTTAGAAATGGCAAGCATAACACTGATAGATTTTACAGCTATTATAATGCAATTGACAATATAAAATGTAAATTATGGTCTAAACTGGTAAAGAGGGGAATCAATTTGTGCTTAATCTATTTAAAGTTCTTTCTAAAAGTCCCTAAGAATGAAAGACACCTTCCCCCTGTTGCTCATTTAATATTGGCATTTCTATGTGGCAGACGGTGGCCTTATCCCTGTGCTTCAGCTAAAAAGATTTTTATTAAGACTAAACAAGTGTGAACAGTGCTAATTTATTGCAGCAGGCCAATATGAATAAACCTCTAGAATGAGTGTAAATGCCCTGCCTCACCATATGGTTGAGGTCCACATCCTGCCAATAGAATGGGCTGAAAAGTAGCCAACATGCTTGAATCCTGCCCTGAGTACCATGTTTCATCATTAGCCACCCAATCAAAGAACAGCTACAGAGGAAGGGAGATCATAATGGATGAGAAACATAATCTGATGAATTGTTTGGTGGGCTAAGCTCTGAAGAAGGGCCAGCTGTGGGTGGACTCTGAAATAGGAAACAGTCACCTTTCAGTACCCCTCATCATCCTTACAATGCTCTTGCCACTTCTTTCCCTAATACCCACCTACTCTCCCCCTTTTAATAACCCAGAGGCCAGTGATGACTGATATTAATCACTGCTCTGGGCATACATACCACCAGAGACTGCCTCCCCAAGTGTGTGTTCCAAGCTCCCAAGGTGTGTCTCGAACTTAAAAACTGTATGCACTTCCTTTAAAGAACATATATTTTCACAGGTTCCTAGTCTTAACTTATTTTACAAGGTAACTTAAACATACACCAACATAAACTAGATAGAATCTTAGTATACTTTTGGTCCATAGGGGTCCTCTACAATTACTATATTTGAATTAATCACAGTTTGCTGCTGTGCTATGATAAATTGCTTGATATTTGAATATGGTATAGTTTCTTCTAGGTTGACTACACTACTACACCTTGGGCGAGGACCTAAGATCTCACCACTCTGTCTTCCTGGAACCATTGTAAAACTTACTCATAGAGCCTTGGCTTGATATCACTTGGTTTGAAAATGTGTGAATGAGATACTATATGCTTAACATCTGGTCATCTCAGTGCTTAACCAGGTAAGACAGATGATTATTTTTATAGATCATCAAAATAAACATTTAAAAATTAAATATTCTCATGAGAAACTCAAGGAGTATTTTAAGAACCACCACTCTAAAATTTCACCTCTTCTTTCCTCTACCGAAGTATAATTACCATATAAGTAAGATTTAGTGAACTCTTTCCATGTGCCAGACTCTTTATACATCTTATCTCTGGCAATCCTCCCAACAGTCCTACAAGGTAGCTACTATAGTCATTCACATTAAAGATTTTAAAACTAAGATTATACAATTAGGATGCAAATCAAGTCTTAGTGGACTCCAGAGCCTTTTCCCTTAATTACTACAATATGCCATCTACCAACTTGTTCTCAGCTAGTTGTCCAGTGGAAACGTTCCGAGCAGTTAACTCTTCTTAAAGAGCTGACTACCTCTTCTGAGAATATTTGCATTTCTCTACTTCTTATCACACACAAAATGAATAAAAATAAAAGTAAAAATAACAAAAGATTGGTGGGGAGAGAAACAAATCATTCTGTAACGGCAGAATATTTCAAACGGAAGATGAATGAAGATAATATAATTATATAGATAGCTACTTATTCTGTAATAATTCAATCTGACTGCACTAGGGAACACATAATAGCTGAATTCACTGCAGTTACGTTCTAAATTAATCTTTAGGTATTCCTGGGGTTAGTTGTATATTTACTGAATGAAAGAAAAAGATGGCAAACCTTCTTAATAGTTTTCAATGTCTTAAAACAAAGAAAATTGAAATATTTCATTTTATGACATGCTTGTATCTATTTTGTCCTTCCACAAAATTTCCCAGATTAGGCTGATCAAATATAGTACTTTCATAACTCCTTTCTATGTGTTTCACTCTGCATCTAAAAGTATCTACCCTTTATAGGCTCCTCTAAGATTCAACTACTCTTCTACTCTTAATCTGCACAGATTTAAAAATTTTGGTCAATTTGTATAAGTATTAATGAGTTTCATTCTCATATGTCTTCCTCTTAACTCATCCACAGAAACATGGCCTTTTTTAGATTTAAATTCCAAAGCTGTATAAATGTTGTCAGTAAAACATTTCATATCTACCAAATAGTGCCATACATCAATAGAAGATTACTGAATACTTTATGCAACTCTTTCCTTCCTTTTGCTTATAGAAAGACAGAAGAATTGTAGCATGCCCTGAACTCTTCATAAAGTGCAACGCAAAATCTAACAGAAACAAGGCAAAACAAACCAAAAACAGAAACAAAAGTTCTCATCAAAGACAAAGACACTAAAGTGATAAAATAGCTATTTATGGGCTTCCCTGGTGGCGCAGTGGTTAGGAATCTGCCTGCCAATGCAGGGGACATGGGCTCGTGACCTGGTCCGGGAAGATCCCACATGCCACGAAGCTGCTGGGCCCGTGAGCCACGGCCGCTGAGCCTGCGCGTCCAGAGCCTGTGCTCCGCAACGGGAGAGGCCGCAACAGTGAGAGGCCCGCGTACCGCAAAAAAAAAAAAAAAAAAGCTATTTATAATTTATAAATTTCTTAAATGTAATCCAACTTTAAAACTGACTAAAGCTTAGAGTCTACAACTTTTTTTTGTCTTAGCCAAAATAATTCCTTTTAACTACATTCTCTCTAACACATTTCACAAGCAATTTTAACATATCATTTTGATGGACTCAAAGAAATACAACATTTGTGATGTTAAAAAAAAAAAAAAAACTCAGTTATGTGTTTGCTCACCAAGTTGACTTTTCTAAATTCACTAGACACAAGAGGATGATAAAATTCTAGTCAGTGAAGGAAAGCATCAGCTCTCTAGGGTACAATACACCTTCCCTAAATGTGTGTCAATTCTAACGCATATTAGCCTTTAGATGTGTTATCAGTCAACAGAGAGAGTCAGGCAAAGCAGATAAGAATGTCTTTCAAGAATTACTTTTCTAAGGCCTCATGGTAAGTCTATAATTGATCAACACAAGTGTTACATCTTCTGGTTATCTAGGAAGCACAAATGATCCATGTAATGAAGCACTGAAGTGTTTCCTTGCATAGGACTATGGGAAGAAGAAAAATCTGCCAGCTGCAAGAGTAGGAAAGAAATCACTGTTATCAAGATTTACATTGTAGATTTCCCAAAAATTTATAATTATAGATATTGTGATACACAGTATTATGTGAGCTTTCTTTTAAACGGTATCTATCATACATAATCAAATAATTGTATTACCTATAAAAGTTATCTAATATCCAACTTGCACAATGCAATTTGGGGAGTGAAAGCACAAAATGAAGAAAACATGCCACTCTTCTATCTTGCTCCTGTGGAATCTGAATTTATTTCACTGACTTAGATTAACAGTGATACATGTAAAAGCTTAGCAGGAATATGAAATAGAGGGTAAGACTCTTGGAATATGATTATCATAGAAATAAGATTTTTAAAGCCATAAGTCCTTCCTAGTATATTATTAGAAAAATCCACAGCAAAATGCAAAGCACAATATTCAAGTCTGAAGTTCTCATAATAAGTCAAATATTTTAATTGACCAGATAACTCTTTAGGACATTTATTATATTAAAAATAAATAAGACTGACACTACGTAAGAAATATGTGTTAAAGGTTTTCCCCATATTCTGGCCATTGTGGCCCTCCTCAAACAAGCATCCCATTTAATACTCTGCATGGCTTAATAAACAAAGCCCTTGCATTTTGAAAGCTTCATTTCCAAATGATTAGAACATATCCTTTCCAATTGTAAATAAATTTTAAAGGTCTTAATCTCAAGATTTTTTTTCATTATGTGTTCAGTCAATTAGATTATTTTAAATGAACAGTCCAGTAGTAACATTGGATTCAATCCCAAATAATCACAGCTCTTTTGGGGGTCGCATTGGCCCAGCAAAGAGAGTTTTGCTTCTTTTTCATACCCCCTCACCCCAACCCACTCTGCAACTACCGTCTCTGCAAACACCCCATCCAGGATTCACTAGTAGGTCTATGTCGGGGAGAGGAGGCATTAAAATAACTGGACTATTAGCCATGCAGCTGATAGGTTAAAAAGAACTGGGCAGCTAGGTTTGTTTGGTTGTTTTGTTTTGTTTTGTTTCAGCTATCTAACAGTAGGAGTATGCATGGCCCAATATTTCTACAAAATTTTATACGAGTTTAATTTGTGAGATGTAAAACAAGACAACATGAGAAAATCAACATCTGCTACTCCTTTTTTTTTTTTTTTTTTCCGGTACGCGGGCCTCTCACTGTTGTGGCCTCTCCCGTTGCGGAGCACAGGCTCTGGACGCACAGGCTCAGCGGCCATGGCTCATGGGCCCAGCTGCTCCACGGCATGTGGGATCTTCCCGGACCGGGGCATGAATCCGTGTCCCCTGCATCGGCAGGCGGGCTCTCAAACACTGCGCCACCAGGGAAGCCCTGCTACTCCTTTTTTGTGCTTCCCATTTAGTGATCTATCACCACATCTATTCCTCAAAGCTATGAATATAAGTGCTTTACTTTATGACAGAGCAGACAAATAAAATGTGTTACGAACCTAAGGGCATCCAGTAGGTTGGAAAGATGGGCAAAAAAGAAGACCCATAACTAGTAATAGAACCAACTGACTTAGCTGTTATTTGGTTCTGAAACAAAAATACAAGCTGTCTCAAAGGCGTGGAGTAGAGTCTATGAGAGCTAGTCATTGAAAATGTTTAGTTCAGTTCTAATTCCTGCTTTGTTTGCTGAAAGAAAATTGTTTTCTAATAAATAGTGCCAGACCAACTAAAGCACTGTAGCAGACCAACGATTAGCACTGTAATTTAAGTCCAACTAAATGTTTTCCATAACTGCTATCTATGTTGTTCAATAACAAAGAAGCATTCTAATTGTTTACCAAATCCATGTCGTGTGTAGGGAAATAGGAAGACAGAGAAAAACTGGGGTGCCACTTGTGCTAGAAGACTTAAAATTCCTAAAATTCTAAAAGAAGCAGTGAGCGAATGAAACCTCAAAGCAGAAATAAATTATTTAATCCACCTTTCTGATGTAGTATATCAGATTCTGAATTAAACACAAGGACTTTTTAAAAAAATTACAGTTATTTTTGTCTGCCTGAAACTCAAAAAAAAAAAGCACTTTTTTAACTGTAGGGCTGAAGTCTCAGAAATAAAAGAAAAAAATGTATTGTAAAATATCATGCAGAGGGCTTCCCTGGTGGCGCAGTGGTTGAGAGTCCACCTGCCGATGCAGGGGACACGGGTTCGTGCCCCGGTCCGGGAAGATCCCACATGCTGTGGAGCGGCTGGGCCCGTGAGCCATGGCCGCTGAGCCTGCACGTCCGGAGCCTGTGCTCCGCAACAGGAGAGGCCACAACAGTGAGAGGCCCGCGTACCGCAAAAAAAAATCATGCAGAAGTTAGAGAACTTCCTTAAAATGGACTGAATAAACACAAGATATGATCAATTAGAGACAGTTTCAATTTTAGTTATTAAACCTCTTTTTCTTCCCTCCTCACATCTATTCTGAAGTTTCTATTAAACTAAAAAATTAAAAATGAATACTATTTGTTGCTTTCCAATTCTGAATATGTAACATTTCTCATCCTGAAATGAATATCATTCTTTAAAATTAGCAATCAAAGAACTTTGAAAGCGGACAGTGCAACAAACTGCATAATGATTTTAGATCACTAGAAGGAATAGCTGCCAATCAGCTAATTGTAATTATGTATTGTGCCTGCTCAAAAAGAACCTAAAATGGAAATTGTTTCTTATTCATACACTTAAAATAAATTTTGGTCTGCACAAACTTCATGAATTTTGAATAGTCTTTAGGCTGTACATTTTATCTGTCAAGCCACGGGAGGCTTTCCTGATTTTAAAAGAAAAAACAAAACAAAACAAAAAAACAGTACCTTTATATTTCTGTAAACATGTTATGGATGCATTCATTTTAAATGCATGTATTCAGTATGGAAAATCTATGATGTGTCTCTTAGGACTCTATACTAAATATTAAAGTCAAAATAAATAACCCTGGATATTTTGAAAAATACCAGAACAAAAGGTAATCTTCAGTATCACTGTTTCTAAACAGTATTATATCTCTATAGTGAAAACAAATTTAAACAAAAAATAAGGCACAAATGAAAGAATATCTTTGAAAGGGCAATCTTTTGGTGCTGAAATTCCCAAAAGGAAAGCTATTCCTAAAGAAGAGCCTTAACGAAAAATCCAGACACCATCAATCACAAACATACCATTAAAAAAAAAAAAAAAAGATAATTGATGAAGACACATTGCTCTATGGCAAACATGCTGTGACTAAATCTAGGGTAAATAACAATAAATATGCTTTACACTATAAATCCAGCATCTAAGTATCTTGAGAGAAAAACTGTATTTCAAATGTGGTATGACAACAGGAAAACATTCTTTATTGAAAAAAAATTTGTATAGACACCATAACTTATATGGAACATATAGCTCATCTTATATGCTTAAAATATTGGTCTCTTTTCTACTCATATAAATACATAATAAACTAAACTTGCATTATTAATGAAAGAGAAGCATACTAAGTGGAAAGAATTTCTCTCAAATTAATACAAACCTAAATAAAACAAATGAACAAATATAACAAAACTAGAAAAAGCCTCACAGATACAGATAACAAACTAGTGGTTACCAGAGGGGACAGGGATTGGGGGAGGGCCAAAACAGGTGAAGGGTATTAAGAGGTAAAAACTACTAGGTACAAAATAAAGAGGTTACAAGGATGTTTATGTACAGCACAGGGAATATAGCCAATGTTTTATAATAACTTCATATGGAGTATAATCTATAAAAATATAGAATCACTATGTTGTACACCTGAAACTAATATTGTAAGTCAACTAGACTTCAATTTAAAAAAAAACAACCTGCAGATATGCTTATGCTTGAGTTACATTAGCAAGCTTAAAGGTCTAATGATCTTTAAACCACCCAGTTAATGAATTAGGAAACTAAATATTTTAAAGAAATATATCACACTTCTCAAATAATAACTGCAAGACTGAAACCTCAATGCCAAATTTAATTTAAAAAAGAGGTAGATCCTGAACAAAAATCAAAGCATCTCAGTTTCATGTAAACAACTCTTTATAATGTTTAAAGTCATTTTTATGATTGGTGTTCAGCTGTAAGATATGTTTATCACTCTGTATCTAAGTTGTTGTATGGCAGTAATTTAGCTGAAAACATCTAAAGGTCTATTTTAACAGGATTGTGTAAAAGTTACAGACACCAAATCACTATGAAATTATCAGTAAAATCATGTGACACTAGGCAAACACTGAGCAAGCACATTAAATTATTAACTTAATAGTGTTTTCTAAATAATTATGATTAGTACTACATATAAAATGAGATATTAAGTAATCTCCCAAAGTGTTGTACATATGGATACTAAAGATTAAAGTCCAAAGAAGGTAAGGGAGTTGCCCAAAGTCACACAGCAATGCAGTTACCCAGAAGAGGCTAGATTTGAACTCTGGTTTTCTGATGTCAAGTCCAGGCCTCTTTCCAATGCACTTGCAAACACAGCATGTTGTTGTACATTAGTAGAAGAAAGTGAAAATATGGGACTGACACAGCCATAGCTATCGCTTTGCATAATGATATAAAAAGAATATATCAAAAGGTAGCATTTATATTTGAGTTACTGTAGTCAAATTAATAATTTCTTCCCAAAAGTATACTGGTGTTTATAACATCATGGTTGTTTATAACATCATGGTTTATAACATGCAGGCCACTAAATGTGTTCACATGTGTAAAATATCTGATAGACAAAACATGTTGAATATTGGCTATTGTCCTATAAAAAAAAGTTAGCTAAGAATTTGTTAGGCTGCTTTCTTCCTATTTTCCTTGTACAGTCTAGTGTCAATGTGCAGGAGTGTAGTGAATAGGGAATCTCCTCTTTCTCAGAAATCTGTGACTAAGCTCACAGACTGAGGACAAAGACTCACTGAGTCTGAAGATAATGACCCTCCTGCAGGTCTTGAGCCCACCTTTCCAAAAGAGACCATTCCCCTACCCTTCCCCCATCCCCAGGATCCATAAGAGCACTTAGGAAGAAAGAGGAGGTTTTCATAATCAGCATGAGAAAAAGGAGGAGAATTCTCCTTCCAAAGCAAGTGCTTGTGAATGTGTGAGGGCTGTTTTAAAGAGAATGACACCTAAAAATAGAAGCCTCCTCCAAGAAGAAAGACTGGCATCTTGCTCCTCACTTAGAGATCTACTTGGACAACAAACTTCCTGATTGTCCCCATACATAACTGAGCAAAGAAAAGAGACGTGAAAAGAGATGGCAGAGCAAAGAGAGAGGGGCTACGGTAAAGCATCTCACACTCCACCCACTGCCCTGAAGGGATGTAGGAGTGTCCCTCAGGTCAGGAGAAAAGAGCCACATTCAAGTCATTTTGCTGGCACTCTATCCAAGAGAGCGATCCACCAGTAAGGACACCCTAGAAGCAAGCTGCTCAACTGTCTGAGGCAGATCTAATGTGGGAGACTGGAAGAAGTCAAGCCTCCCTCGCCAAGGGCCTGTCCAGTGGGAAGGCCCCACGGAGCCTCTGAAGAACTTGGATGTGTATCAGCCACACAGAGGGCATGAGCATCCAGGTAGTGTTAGCCCTAGAACCACTGACCATCAACGGAAAGACTAGGACAGCAGGGACAGAAGAGGAGAGTGTTCATCGTTTTGCCTCTCAATCCTCTACATCCTGGAGGAGCCAGGCCTTAAAGAGAGGAAGTGTCTAGAAGCAAACTATACCCTAAGAACCTATGCTACTCCAAGAGACCACACACTCCTCCTCAAGTGTGCAGCAGGAAGACGGCACAGGATGAAGTGAGAGTGAGCATTACACTGGACTGACTTTAAAGTATTAAAGTGACTGGAAAGTTATGGAATCTATTCAAGGTATTATTAAAGGACGGAAAGGGAACACTCAATACTGAACGGTTAAAATGAGACCATTTTCAGTTTTATATCCCACCGTCTACTGAAGTCAGGGAGTTAAATGAACCTGCCTTTACAAATGTGTAACCTCATTGCTTTTGTACTTATCAATCAAGTCAGTTCTTTATCGGTAATAACAGAAATTCTATTTGGACAGTCTATTAACCTAAATGGGCCTAGTGAATTTACATCTTCTAGAAAGAAAAAATAAAGAGAGAAATGATGTCCTCTATTGTAAATAATTTCCTTTGACTGGGTTGAGTCTTGCATTAAGGAGTGTGAGGAAGATAGTTGTCCTGTCTTGCATGCCAGTAACAGTTTTCCCTTTTTTCATTTGCACATTGTTTCAATCTTATAAAAATGATAAATAGTATCCCATGTGTTAAAATAATGTAGGACATTGATCAACAAATCTGAAATCAGGGCTTCCCTGGTGGCGCAGTGGTTGAGAGTGCGCCTGCTGATGCAGGGGACACTGGTTTGTGCCCCGGTCCGGGAGGATCCCACATGCCACGGAGCGGCTGGGCCCGTGAGCCATGGCCGCTGAGCCTGCACGTCCGGAGCCTGTGCTCCGCAATGGGACAGGCCTGCGTACCGCAAAAAAAAAAAAAAAAAAAAAAAAATCTGAAATCATAAGTTCCAGTAGTCTTGACTTAACCTTCTTATTTTCTCTGGTATGGGATTACAACTACAGAATATTCTAGTTGGTGGATGACCAAAGAACATATAGTAAACTTCTCACTCATGTGATCTTCCTTTCAACATTTCTGAAACAGGACTATCCAAACTTTTTAAAATATTTCCAATTATTGCGTTCCAATGGTAGCACTGTAACTGGAGCAGTCCTCTGGATACTCACTCCTCACCCCATGGGTCTGCATTCACTGTTGTTCAACAAAACGAATGCAAATGATTTGTGCTGGGGGGAGAGGTAGAGAGAAGGAGCAAGTGAGAAAAGATGGGGGTTATTATGATATGGCACCTTATAACATATGAAGGTTTCCTCTCTTAATGGAACTTGGAAGAACATACTACCTAATTCTGCGGCTTGTTGGATTATTATGGTTCAAGAAGATCTCCTTGATTCTACCTGAAAAAGGTCTCTACCTTCTCCATTTCCTGTTACATTACATCAGGAACCAGTAAGGGCAGTTGTACAGAGGAATACATCCTAGTACCTGTTTCAAAAAGGAAAGGGGCTTCATACCTGTTTCCAAAGCAAACTAAAAACCACAGGAGGTAGCCATCCACCATTTAGAAGTTTTTTGTCTAGAACATTTTCAACATTTGTTTTATTACTAAACTAAGATCTGCCTAGAATTTCCATTGTAGTTCACATGGATAGTAACTGAAATTTTTGGTCCAAGTAAAGCAAACTATAAAAAGGTATGGAGTAAAAAGACTATAAAAAGTCATCTGGAATTAGAACTTAGAGTTGCATTTGATCTAGTCCTCCAATATAAACAGAAATTTTAAAACTGAATGTCTTCATTTAAAGTTAAGCTTTAGTAGAGAAATAGAAATTGAAACTGAACTAATGGAAGGAATCTAGGGGAAAAAATGAGAAAGGATTATGGGAGCAGCACTTACTGGGGGCCCATATATGAATTAATAATCTAGATTACTTTTCACTATAGGAGGTGCCATATGTATATTCAGTATGTAATGTATAGCATGAGGTTTATACATTTATATCTTACTATGTTGCTGAACTTGAATGAAACAAAAAGGTAGGAATAAAGTAGATAACATTTTAAAAATGTTATCAGGGGCTTCCCCGGTGGCGCAGTGGTTGAGAGTCCGCCTGCCGATGCAGGGGACACGGGTTCGTGCCCCGGTCCGGGAAGATCCCTCATGCCGCGGAGCAGCTGGGCCTGTGAGCCATGGCCGCTGAGCCTGCGCGTCCGGAGCCTGTGCTCCACAACGGGAGAGGCCACAGCAGTGAGAGGCTCGCGTATCGAAAAAAAAAAAAAAAAATGTTATCATTGAGGGTAACGATCTTTTACTAGCGGTGTCCTACCAGGAATTTTTTCCCCTCTTTTCTTCCACTACACTGGGTAAGGGCAATATTAGGTAATGGGAGCTAGAGCCCTGATTTTGTCAACTAGTAAAAATATGGATGAAAGACTCTAGCTTGCTCTACTTGACATTTGAATCATTGTGCATTTTTACCAGGCTATACAGAGGCACTGAAAACCTTGTCTCTGATCCAAACCTTGAAAGCTTTTAATCTTTTATAAAATCTTAGATTATGTTAATAAAACACAATCTATAATTGGCCTATCTATGTTACTTTAGCATCTGGCAGTTTTACGGACTTGACTAAAAATATATGTTTAAAGCCTACTACTGTATAATTAAATGAAAGTTTGGCTTTATTCAAAAATGCAAATGAATTCTTGGCTTCTTCTCTTATACACTTTTCAATTATTTATATGTATTCCCCATTCATAGTCTTTTCTCTGGTCCAGAAACAATTCAATTTTAACAAATTTCCAATTTGTTTAAAATTTTACAATAAAAGATGGCTTTAAATTATATAATAAAAGCATACTTCTGTTACTGGAAAAGGGTATAAAATGCATCTTGTGATATGCAACTTGCCAAATCAGAAATGAATGAATAGACATTTCATTTTCTTGCATCATCTGACACAACTAGTATTGTATGTATATTGGCAGGTGCTTAGATCAGATCTCAAAAGAAAGGAAATTATTTTTATAAGTTATTTGAAAGCAATAAATGAGCACCTTTAAATTTTATCCATCCTTTAAATTCTAATCGGTCAAGAAGTAAATGTTTCCAATTCCACAGTCAACAGCAAGTAGCCAACAGAGAACATTTCTAGATTTCCACCTTCATCATCTGCAAGGGTTTTCTTCTAAACATCCTGAAAGCACATTCACTCTTTCAGAGTACACCAGAGCTTTTGCAGTTGCCTGGAATAGTTGATGCCTCCTTTGCTCTCCATAGAGGTTGATATCATGAGTTATTTATCTTTTGGAAAATGGACGAATGAAAGATGATAATATGTGTCATCACAAGTTGAGGCAATGAGGCAGATTTTATTTTTAAAATACTAATATTTCAAAATAACCAACAAAGATGTTTCCACTAACTCTAAATGGTTTTATTTATACAGCAACTGACTACTAATTGTGAAGTAACTGGACGCTACAAGCTGCAGCACGCAAGGAACTCCTTATTGAGTTTTGGTCATTTTTAGCGCTGTTCAACTCATTGAAATGCTACTAACAATAATAGCATGTTGATATTAAGTAAGTTATGAAAATACAGCACAAATTTCATACTAGTTGTTTTCCTTTTTATGCAAAATTAAATTAATAAAATAGAAGCATATTAATGAATATTGTATTAAATCTTATACATTTATAAAGTATAACTGTGCTTCTCTGAGGTAAACAGAATAAATTCAATAATAGGTCAGTTTAATTTCAATGGATGAAGTTTGAAGAGTTTTCAAGGTGAAGAAACCATGACCCAGAAAGACATAATTTGACAAATTAAGAACACTGGCAATGACAGAAGCAAATATTTTGGAAACAACTGAGTAAGTGTGAACCATAACAGCCTAAAGTGTCAATGACAGCAACATTGACTGGAGGCCAAGATTTAAATAAAACCTGTCTTTGATTTATAGTTGTTCTTGCTGTTCTTGTTTTTGAGCTCATTTGGGAAGATGATCTTACCTCATGATTTTAGACATCGCTCCCTCTAGTGAAAACAGCACTCAACCTCCATAAGACTCTAATTAATCTAATTTTATTCTCCAAATTGAGGATAATTTTCTTTCTGTGAAATGCTGCTAAATACTTGACCTGACTGCAATCTTAATATATCTGAATTTCTTTGATTTAAATAACCCAAGTATCCTGCTTCATATTCCTCGGATAGAGGAGGGATATTTTTATTATCACAAAGGTTTCAGGACAGTTTCTTCGGTGGTAGTCTGAGTGGTCCCTGGGCCTCCTACCTCAGAATCATACAGGTAGCTCAACAAAAATGGAGAGCTCTGGATCCTACTGCAGACCTACTAGGTCAGACTCTCTAAATCTGGGGTCTGAGAATATGCTTTTATAATAAGTTCCCCAAGGAAAGCCAAGATCCTTTGCTTTCAGATATCACCTCCTTGGCCATTTTGCATTTCAGGACAATTAAACTGCTGCAGGTAATGAAACAGTGGAGAAAGAATTTAGGAGTCCTGTTATCAAGATTGGCTTATGGAGCTTCCCTGGTGGCACAGTGGTTGAGAATCGTGTGCCAATGCGGGGACACGGGTTCGAGCCCTGGTCCGGGAAGATCCCACATGCCATGGAACAACTAAGCCCATGCGCCACAACTACTGAGCCTGCACTCTAGAGCCTGCGAGCCACAACTACTGAGTCCATGCACTGCAACTACTGAAGCCTGAGCACCTAGAGCCTGAGCTCCACAACAAGAGAAGCCACCGCAATGAGAAGCCCACGCACCACAACGGAGAGTAGCCCCCACTCGCTGCAATTAGAGAAAGCCCACAAGCAGTAACGAAGACCCAACGCAGCCCCAAAATAAATAAATAAATAAATAAATAAATGTATTAAAAAAAAAGATTTGCTTACAAAGAACTATTGATCTAATACCCTACGTGTTCCAACTCTGCCAGGTGTAAGCCCCTTAAAAGGCATATGTTGTTCTACCTTGAAGAATCCACCAAAAAGTCTTTCTATAAAAAAGTGTGGTAAAAAATTTAACACAGTTAAATGCAATCGCCTTTAACTACAGGCAAGGTTTATATCTGTTCCACTGAGATTATCTCCTGCCCAAGAAAAAACACAAAAAAAATGTCTGACATCTGGAGTAGTAAGTTGCTTCATTAATCACGTTTTCTTTGCCCTGCTTCATGCATCTATCCCTGTACTGTGCATCACTTACTGAACCCCATCATTGCTAAGGACACTGACCTTCTCTTTTGGCTGACCTGATCTTGCGTAGGGTACCTCGTCCTCCTGCTAGTCTGCTTTCAGCCTGTTGTCTTCCTTGCCAGCTTCCAAACCTGTGCTGGTGCTTTGTTCCATGTGCACTCCTTTGCTAATCCTATCCACAGGCACTCCACCTAAGTGGGTTCCCAGTCATAAAATATAAATATCCCCACAAAAAAAGAGGGGGTAATATAATCAAGTACTTTTATGAAACCTTGTATACCTTATATCTTACCTTCTCTGAGAGATGTGCTCTACACATTAATGCTTTGAAGGAACTGAGAATTCTTACAGCAAGGAAAAGTCTATAATCTAATCTAATCCAGTATTCCAGGTGGACCCTTTTTTGGATTAACACAACCATAGTCAGTGGGACCAGTGCTCCTCAGAACCAACCTTAGGAAATACTGTTCTCTGTATATGTTGGAATCTCTTTGCCTTGTGCCCATGACCTGACTCTCTCCATATGGTGGAGGTTAGAACCCTGGAGTTGTTCTTGAATGGAGGCACATTCCCGGAGGTGTCTGCAAGAAAAGAACCTTCTTGTCTCATGTGGACGTGAAGTGGTTCCCTGAGAAATGGATATGGCATTTTAAACCATTCTCTCAAAATTGACTTTAAGAACTACTCCAAAAGACCTGGTAGTATATTGCCAGTGTAAACTGAGTTTTCTCATTTGATGTAAAGACAAGCAATGTAGAACATGAAACACAACTTATATTCTTCCAATTTCAGTCCCACTCCAAACATTATGTCTGGCATCAAGACACTCTATAACTCTTAATTAGGAAAACCAAATGACTTTTTTCATCACAAATTTCTTTTAAAAAATAGTAGTAACCATCACAATCATAAGAAGGCACTTAGCAAGTAATATGATGATCAACAAATGCTACCCAAAGATATTCAGGAATAGATTATTTTTTGTTGTTGTTGTTTTTAATTCATACATTTTATGTGGCTTCTTACAGACTGTGGAGACTTTGTCTTTAAAAAGACACTGCCTTTAAAATGTCCTTATTTAAGTTACTAGATTATTTTAATAGTCTTTGAAATGATGATTTGTCATAATGCTGTACTTCATTCAAATTTCAGACAAAACATTTTGATAGACAATTTACCAAAAAGATAAATGTCTGTAATGTTTAAAATGCCTAATTGCTAACCTATGGTGTTTTAATGGATCAGTAAAAAGGAAGGTATTTGCTTTTTTAACACAATAACCTTCAACATTATAAACTCTTGCTTATATAAGAGACTCTGGTCCTTAGGTAACACAGGTGTTCCAAGTTGCTAGAAGTCTTCTTCCCTGTAAGACCCACTTAGCAGTCCTGCCAGCCCATCCCCACCTTTCACTAACCATGCCTCCCATAGTTGTGGGAATCCCTGTGGGATATACGCATGGCTGTTAAATCAAGGCTGAATGTTAACTGTCCCCGTGGGCAGAAGCCCAGTCCAATCCCCTGCTCTTCTGCACACAACCTCTCATTTCTCCATTCTGCCTTCACTTGGGCTATACCAGCTAACTTGCTCTTAACAAATTCCTTAAAAACACTGGCATGGGCCTGACTTTAACTCCCCAGAGCACAGATAAAAAGCAGACCAGAGTGTAAAATGAGACATTTCTCTAGTCTTTGGGAAATTTCAAATCATAAACAAAGATTAAAATTGGACTATAGATATGCAGGTCCTCAAGGTCTATAGGCTAAGACTCCAGCCATCTCCTTAGTCCCAGCCTACCACGATGATGCACAAACTGGCTCTCCACTCCCCATGCCTGTCCTAACCCCATCCCAGCCACAAGCCCTTCACCATGGCTTTCTTTTCCCAAATTCTGGCCTTCTATTCACCCAGAGTCCCAGAAGAGACAACCTTGTTTTATTTCCTAACAGGAAAGATAA
The DNA here is from genome assembly GCF_025265405.1 of Mesoplodon densirostris. Taxonomy (NCBI): domain Eukaryota; kingdom Metazoa; phylum Chordata; class Mammalia; order Artiodactyla; family Ziphiidae; genus Mesoplodon; species Mesoplodon densirostris. The sequence continues at coordinate 57,504,322 of NC_082672.1, forward strand.
TTTCTAATATGCACCTGTACCTGTACCTACAATTTAAAAAAAGAAAAATTATACTGTAAAGCAGAGAAATTTTGTTGCTCAATATCTTAAAGATCTCTATTTTAGATCAGTATTTTGACTTTACTTTTGCCAAAAGAAAAAGCCAAGTGACATTTTTTTCTAAAAACAAAGGGACATTCTGCCCTCTTAGGTGAATTCAACCTTCTCCTGAGAAACAGAAAATATGCTGTCAACTTTAAAACAACAATTTCTCATAATTTTCTCCAACCAGCCATCAATTAAAAAAAAAAATTACTTGGATCCAGTTTCAGATACTGTTATATTAGAAAAAAAAACATCAAATAAAGGGCTTTAGGGTTACTTGGTAGCAATATATGGTTCTACAGTAATTATACATAACTCCTATACAGAGCTAGGCACTAATAATTCTAGCTGAACAATATATGAACATTAAACATCCCAAAATAGATACTATTAGTATCTCTATTTTATCTAAGTGAAGTTAGGCACAGAAAGGTTACATGACTTCCCATGATCACCCAGCTAGTAAGTCAGAACTGAGATTCAAAACCAGACAGACTTGGGAAGCAATTTTCAGCCTCACACATCTTGAGAATAGCTAAGAATGTCAGGGAATATAACACTCTAATATGTTGGTTCTGTAGAAAAAGTATTAGAAGTTCAAAAGACTTTAGTACTTACAATACTAAGTTTTTACTCAGTCCTTTTCTTTAGCCCAATTTAACCTAAACTGGTATTCTAATGCTAAAAGGTTTTTGGCAACTGACAACTATTAAGATCATTTTCTTCAGCATTGTGATAGTTAGAAAAAGAGCCTCCCAAAGATATGTGTCTTTTACCCTTGAACTTGTGAATATGTTATGTTTCATGGCAAAAGGAACTTTGTAGATGTGATTAAGAGTGTGTGTGGACCAGGTGATGTGGAAGATTATCATGATCCTCCTCATGGGCCCAGTCTAATGACACAGATCCTTAAAAGTTGAGAACTTTTCAAGGCTGTGTCAGAAAAACACAATATGAAGACTTGATCAGCCATTATTGGCTTTGAAGATGGAGGAAGGAGGCTATGAGACAAGGAATGTGGTGGCATCTAGAACCTGGGAACAGCTATCAGCTGATAGCCAGCAAGTAAGCAGGATATCATTCCTACAACCACAAGGAACAGAATGGTAACAACAACTGGGGTAAGCAGGAAAAGGATTCTCCCCTAGAGCCATGAAAAGAAATTCGGCCCTGTTGACACCTTAATTTTTGGTGAGACCCATAGCGGACTTCTGACCTACAGAATTGTAAGATAATGTGTTATGTCAGCAACAGAAAACCAATATAAGCACCCAGAGACAATATGTATGTGTCTACATGGCTTCATCTCCAGGATTTATGAACTGGGAAATGAGCTAACTCTTCTGCCTTAAAGTATATTAAAAGAGCTATCACTTCATCTCCACATTGTGTTATCCTGTTACATTTCCATGTCATATCATCCTGTTATATGTCTACAGTAATCCACACACAGTGGGCACACACACACCGGTACTAAAAGTACTGCTGTTAAAAACAGTTATATGTCGCCTCTAACTCTCATCATAAAATGATTACTGACATAAACTTCATTACAAGGTGTCAATTTGTTGTAAAACCAAAATAAAAAAGACAGATGACTTCTCATCAAAGTAAAACAAACAAACAAACAAACAAAAAACCTGACTTGTCGGGAATGTCCTCGTGCTTTCCCTCAGGCTCCTAAGGACACTAAATCTGATCTTAGAGAACCCATATTTAATACTTCCAAGTGTCCTTCAGAGAAAATGAAGGAATGATCAAAGACTCTCTACATGGAGATAACCCGCTGCTGTTCAAAGATTAAATGCTAATTTCTCCAGGATGGGGTTGTAAATACCTCTCTCTCTAGATGAACTGGGCCAAAGCATTGATGCACTGTATCATTCTTACTACATCAAAAAAGTAATCCAAACTGCAAAGGACTATTCTAGTTTATTTGCAACAGTTCCTGTCAGTGTTAAGAATGCTTGTTGCTACAAATTAGATCTTAAACTGGTGTTACATTACTAACATAATAAGTTTATTTTAGGATCTATTCTTCTACTCAAGAAGAAACAAACTTCAAGTTGAGGAATAACACCTATTCTCTACATTAGTTCTATCAGAATGTTCTATACTGGCTCTTAGGTCTATAAAATGGTTACTCTGGAAGAATGTCTCTTCTCCTTTGAACAAGTGTCCATGTATAAACAGACCTAAAAGGCCCCAGGGAGAGCACAGTGACACTCTGCTTTGGGGATATAAAGCTGGAGAGAAGCTAGGTAAGGCTTCACAGAGGAGGTGATATTTTAACTATGGTTTCGAAATTGTCACGGCACATCTAGAAAACTGGGAGAGAAGGAAGTGGCAGGAGGAATAGTAGGGGCAGAATTTGGAGGATGGCAGGTGAGGATAAGAGCAAGCAGTATGCAATCTCCATGCTTCAAAGCAGAACACCCCTTAAAGTGTGAGATAATAAGAGGCAAGCATTGAGGACACCCTGCAGGGAGCCTCTGTATTTTGGGACTTGCTCATTGGCCACCAGAAATGGTCCAATATAGTTGGAAAACTATTAATCTGAAATTTCCTATAAAGTTTATTTTTTGCATAGTTAAGATACACCTGGGGCTTCCCCGGTGGCACAGTGGTTGAGAATCTGCCTGCTCATGCAGGGGACACAGGTTTGAGCCCTGCTCTGGGAGGATCCCACATGCCGCGGAGCAACTAGGCCCGTGAGCCACAACTACTGAGCCTGCGTGTCTGGAGCCTGTGCTCCACAATAAGAGAGGCCGCGATAGTGAGAGGCCCATGCACAGCGATGAAGAGTGGCCCCCGCTTGCCACAGCTGGAGAAAGCCCTCGCACAGAAACGAAGACCCAACACAGCAAAAATAAATTAATTAATTAAACTCCTACCCCCAACATTAAAAAAAAAAAAGATACACCTGTAGGAATAATGATCACTACTATGTCCAAATAAGCTGTGCCTTCTAAAAAAGTGTTTAGTCTCTTTGTGAATAGAACTATAATGTGAATATACTATTGACAAAGATTGGGAAAGTTATTTCGATACAAACATATCATAATGGATTTTCTTAAGATGCATAGCAAATATATTTGTGCCTTCTAAATGGAAGACTAAATGGTTTCTTCCACATCAACAGAAATTATAATATATAATGTAATATATATGACATTACAAGTAAGTAAGTAACAGCTATTACTCTTTTTCCTCTTTGGACTGAGTCTCACATGCTTTAAAATGACAACATTAAAAGGTTCAATTCAATTTAGGTAATCATCAGAAATGTCAGCTGCCTTTCAAAGGACCCTTGGAGTCTGCCAAATTGGGCTAGAAATCACGCATGGATGGTTTTCATTACGTGTGAGCTGACAGTTGTACTTCTGGTCAAGAAAAAATCCATTCCTGCAAAGGTGTAGCAGGTGCCTTAGCCCCTACCCGAGAACAGCACAGCAGCAGAAGGCAGCAGACCAGGAAGGTTTTGTTTTTTCTATTATTAGGCCTCCAACTTTGAAAAAAATGACAATTTTGACACTTTGTACTTTTGTACTTTGTGAAAACTGGGGTTCTTAATTGCAAAAAAGATTCAGTTTAATATTGTAAACCAATGTCAACCATACTCTAGCTCTTCACAAGGCGTTCTTCCCGGGAACTGGCAAAGGCCCCCCCACTTTTTGCGTAAAGGCTCAGCCCAGTTACAGAGCAGAAGTGGGCCAGGTTTTACCAAGTGAACACCTGTGTGGTAGGCACAGAATACAGAGAAGGTCCTGACCCTGATGGAGCTCTGTGTCCGTGCTGCCTAGAATCCAGGCCCATCAGCACTCAGTGAGTGTTACCTACATCACAACTGCTCAACTGTGCACAGGTTGGGGGATGCCCCAAGGGAGGCAAAGGTGGCCCAAGTCCTGGGCCAGCAACCTTCACCTACCAGCATCCTCATCCTTCTGTCTACCCCACTCAGCCAGAGGTAATCTGATGATTTTCTATGTGTATTAAAATGTGAAAAATATCAGGAACACTGAATTAAATGAATGAATAGCCCTATCAAGGAAGTATCTAACAAACCTGGCTAAAAAAAGATTGGCTCACAGCTTTTCACATATTGTGATGGGATAAATCAGTTGCATAATAACAATATGAACAATATATAGTTTTAAAGTTAAGATTTTTCTGGAAAGTTTCTTTAAGAAAATCATATCTCCTCCCAGAAAGGAAAAAAATTATAGAATATAGAACAAAAATAAAATAATTTAATCTGATCATTTCAATAGTATTCCTATGTATTTAAATAACAGAAATCTATATTTTAATGTTTTAAAAACATACACAATGTTTTTATGGAATACTTATTTTTCACAAAAGACTCTTTAACATGATGGTTTAAGTGCTTTTGCATTTTGCCTTTCAAAATAAAATAATTTCAAAGTCTAACTATATTTTCATCATTTAAATAAAGAAAGGTTTATAGAAAGGTTTAATGATTTTAAACTTACTGTAAAACATTCTGCTCTGACATTGGATGCTCTTCACCTTTGCTTTCATTCAGAGTAGTTGCCACAGGATTCTGTGACATCCCAGGAGTTGCTGTTTAATCAAGCAAAGGAAATTATAATTTTCTAATTCCAGGTCAACTTTGTCATATGGAAAAAAACATGCAAAGGAATAACCTTTTGTGAAGCACTAAAACCTTAAATATTAATGTAGTTGAAATTCCTAATTTGATAAAAGGGATGAAAGAACCCATTGGAGCATTTAGCAAGTAACCAACTAAAACCTGGCTATGTTCAGAGACCAAAGAATCTGTTCAGAGACCAAGATGGACATTTATTTCTAGAAGTTGAAAGGCAAAATGTTAATTAAGATAGGATTGGCAGCACAACTACGGCACCTACCAGGCACCGGTGGGGGACCACGGACATCTAAGGGGAGGGAGGAAGCCCCAGCGACCAGGTAGGATATGGGACATGGGGGGAGTGAGGGGGGAGGAGAAGTGGAGGTGGGATGGGACTGGTGTCTCTGAGGGGCGACTAGGGGAGGGGAAGGGATCCCATGCCTGAAGAGGGAAATTGGGGGACCACTGGGAGGGCAGAGGATCAAAAGGGAGCATGGCCAAGTTTCCCCTGCCCACTTGGACCACCAGGAACCTGCTGAGATCCTGGGCCTGACCCTCTGCTCACCGAGGCCCCCTCCAGCCATGCAGGTCCTGAAGGAGTGGGAGGGAAGGAAGGGGGAGCAAAAGTAAAGGCCGGACCTACAGGACCAGCACCCCTGAGGGGCGGCTGGGGGAGGGTAGGAGTTCCTACACCCAGTGGGACCCACCCACGGTTGGGGGTCCAGCAGCGATGGGGGAGAACCTAGGGGAGATGGGGGTGGTGGCGAGGAGGAATGGAAGGGAAAGGGGCCAGTGCCTTCCCTGTCCACTTAGGCACCGGGAAGCCTGTTGGGCTCCCGGGCCTAATCCTCTGCCCCTGGAGCCTCCCTCCTGCTGTGCAGAGCCCAAACCCTGCAGCTACACCCCACCCAGGGCCCTACCTCTACACTCAGAGACCCCCTCCAATGTGATGGGCCTAAACTACACCCACACATGCTCACTCAGGGCCCTACCTCCAAACTCTGGAACCCCACACTCCAGAGGCTCTCCTTTCCACACGCTGCCTCTCTCCTTCTGTGCAGGTCCTAAGCAGAGGCCCCGCCCCACGCTTGAACGTCGCCCTGCCTAGGCCCCGCCCCCAGGGCCTTTTCCGCTGTGTGGGTCCTGAGCCTAGGCCCCCAACCCACACTCAAACGTCACCCCTCCACACGCCTAGGTCTCACCCTACCCTAAACCCCTCCCCTGCCTAAGTTCCACCCCCCACCTAAACTCCGCCCCCATAGCCAAGGCTTTTTTTTCTTTTTTCCTCTTTTAGATTGGGATTGTGTTTTACCTCGTTGATTCGCTTTTGTTGATTCATTTATATTTTTTTTTCTAATAAATCTTTTATTTAACTAATTTTATTTTATTCTTTATACTTTGTTATTGTTCTCTCCTTTTGGCTTGTTCCCCGCCCCACTTTTTTTTTCTTTTTTCTGTTGTGGTTTTATTTTACCTTTTGTAGTTGTTTCAATTATATTTTTATTCTTCCTAATATATTTTTTATCTTTCTAATTTTATTTTGTTATGTATTCTTTGTTATCGTACTACTCCTTTTTCTCTTTTCTTTTTTTTTTTTTTTTTGCCATGCCACGTGGCCTGTGGGATCTTGGTTCCCAGGCCGGAGGTTGGGCCCGAGCTCCTGTGGTGGGAGCTCTGAGTCCAAACCACTGGACTAATAGAGAATCTCAGACCCCTGGGAATATTAATCTGAGTGAGGCCTCCCGGAGGTCCTCACTTCAGCCCAAGACCCAGCTCTATCCAACTGCCTGCAAAATCCAGCGCTGGATGCCTCAGTCCAAACAACCAGTAAGACAGGAATACAGTCCCACCATCAAAAAAAAACAAACTGAAATGACAAAAAAATATGTTACAGACAAGGGAGCAAGGTAAAAACCTACAAGACCAAATAAATGAAGATGAAATAGTCAACCTACCTGAAAAAGAATTCAGAGTAATGATAGTAAATATGACCCAAAAATCTCAGAAACAGAATGGAGAAAATACAAGAAACATTTAACAAGAATTTAGAAGAACTAAAGAGCAAACAAACAGTGGTGAACAACACAATGACTGCAATTAAAAATACTCTAGAAGGAATCAATAGCAGAATAACTGAGGCAGAAGAACAGATAAGTGACCTGGAAGATAAAATGGTAGAAATAACTGAAAGGGAGCAGAATAAAGAAAAAAGAATGAAAAGAATTGAGGACAGTCTCAGAGACCTCTGGGACAACATTAAATACACCAACATCGAATTATAGGGGTCCCAGAAGAAGAAGAGAAAAAGAAAGAGCCTGAGAAAATATTTGAAGAGGTTACAGTCAAAAACTTCCCTAACATGGGAAAGGAAATGGTCAATCAAGTCCAGGAAGCACAGAGAGTCCCATACAGGAAAAACCCAAAGAGGAACTCACCAAGACACTTATTAATCAAACTATCAAAAATTGAATACAAAGAAAAAAATGTTAAAAGTACCAAGGGAAAAGCAACAAATAATATACAGGGGCATCCCCATAAGGTTAACAGCTGATCTTTCAGCAGAAACTCTGCAAACCAGAAGGGAGTGGCAGGACATATTTAAAGTGATGAAAGGGAAAAACCTACAAGCAATATTACTCTACCCAGACAGGATCTCATTCAGATTCAATGGAGAAATCAAAAGCCTTACAGACAAGCAAAAGCTATGAGAATTCAGTACCACCAAACCAGCTCTACAAAAAATGCTAAAGGAACTTCTCTAAGCAGGAAACAAGAGAAGAAAAAGACCCACAAAAACAAATCTAAATCAATTAAGAAAATGGTAATAGGAACATACATATTGATAATCACCTTGAATGTAAATGGATTAAATGCTCCAACCAAAAGACACAGACTGGCTGAATGGATACAAAAACAAGACCCTTATATATGCTGTCTACAAGAAACCCACTTCAGACCTAAGGACACATACAGATTGAAAGTGAGGGGATGGAAAAAGATATTCCATGAGAATGGAAATCACAAGAAAGCTGGAGATGTAAAACCCACATCAGATAAAGAGACTTTAAAATAAAGACTATTACATGAGATAAGGAAGGACACTACATAATGATAAGGAATCAATCCAAGAAGAAGATATAACAATTATAAATACTTATGCACCCAATATAGAAGCACCTCAATAAATAAAGCAAATGCTAACAGCCATAAAAGGAGAAATCGACAGTAACACAATAATAGTAGGGGACTTTAACACCCACTTACACCAAGAGACAGATCATCCAGACAGAAAATAAATAAGGAAACACGAGCTTTAAATGACACAATAGACCAGATAGACTTAACTGATATTTTTAGGACATCTCACGCAAAAGCAGAAGAATACACTTTCTTCTCAAGTGCACACGGAACGTTCTCCAGAACAGATCAAATTTTGGGTCACAAATTAACCTTGGAAAATTTTTAAAAATTGAAATCATATCAAGCATCTTTTCTGACGACAATGTTATGAGATTAGAAATAAACTACAGGAAAAGAAAAGTATAAAACAAAAATACATGGAGGCTAAACAGTGTGCTGCTAAATAACGAAGAGATCCCTAAAGAAATCAAAGAGGAAATCAGAAATTACCTACAAACAAATGACAATGAAAACACGATGATCCAAAACCAATGAGATGCAGCAAAAGCATTTCTAAGAGGGAAGTTCATAGGAATTCAAGCTCACTTCAAGAAACAAGAAAAATCTCGAATAACAATCTAACCTTACACCTAAAGCAAATAGAAAAAGAAGAACAAAGAAAACCCAAAATAAGTAAAAAGAAATCATAAACATCAGAGCAGAAATAAGTGAAATAGAAACAAACAAACAAAAAAAACCAATAGCAAAGATCAATAAAACTAAAAGCTGGTTCTTTGAGAAGATAAACAAAATTAATAAACCTTTAGCCAGACCCATCAGGAAAAAAAGGGAGAGGACTCAAATCAATAAAATTAGAAATGAAGAAAGAGAAATTTAAACTGACACAGAAGAAATACAAAACATCATAAAAGACTACAACAAGCAACTATATGCTAATAAAATGGACAACCTAGAAGAAATGGACAAATTCTTGGAAAAGTACAACCTTCCAAGACTGAATCAGGAAGAATTAGAAGATATAAACAGACCAATCACGGGTAATGAAATCAAAACTGTAATTAAAAATCTTCCAACAAACAAAAGTCCAGGACCAGATGGTTTCACAGGTGAATTTTATCAAACATTTAAAGAGTTAACGCCTATCACTCTCAAACTCTTCCAAAAATTACAGAGTGAAGAACACTCCCAAACTTGTTCTATGAGGCCACCATCACCCTGATATCAAAACCAGACAAAGATATCACAAACAAAGAAAATTACAGACCAATATCACTGATGAACATAGCCGCAAAAATCCTCAACAAAATACTAGCAAACAGAATCCAACAACACATTAAAAGGATCATACACCATGATCAAGTGGGATTTATCCCAGGGCAGGGATGCAAGGATTCTTCAATATATACAAAACAATCAATGTGATAGACCATATTAACAAACTGAAGAATAAAAACCATATGATCATCTCAATAGATGCAGAAAAAGCTTTTGACAAAATTCAACACCAATTTATGATAAAAACTCTCCAGAAAGTGGGCATAGAGGGAACCTGCCTCAACATAACAAAAGCCATATACGACAAACCCACAGCAAACATCATTCTCAATGGTGAAGAACTGAAAGCATTTCCTCTAAGATCAGGAACAAGACAAGGATGTCCACTCTCACCACTATTATTCAACATAGGATTGGAAGCCTCAGCAATCAGAGAAGAAAAAATAACAAAAGGAATACAAATTGGAAAAGAAGTAAAACTGTCACTGCTTGCCCATGACATGACACTATACATCAAAAATCCTAAAGATGCCACCAGAAAACTATTAGAGGTAATCAATGAATTTGGTAAAGCTTCAGGATACAAAATTAAGGCACAGAAGTCTCTTGCATTCCTATACACTAACAACGAAAGAGCAGAAAGAGAAATTAAGGAAACAATCCCATTTACCATCGCAACAAAAAGAGTAAAATACCTAGGAATAAACCTACCTAAGGAGGCAAAAGACCTGTACTCAGAAAACTATAAAACACTGATGAAAGAAATCAAAGATAACATAAATAGATGGAGAGATATACCATGCTCCTGGATTGGAAGAATCAATATTGTGAAAATGACTATACTACCCAAAGCAATCTACAGGTTCAGTGTGATCCTTATCAAATTACCAATGGCATTTTTCACAGAACTAGAACAAGAAATTTTACAAATTGTATGCAAACACAAAGGACCCTGAATAGCCAAAGCAATCTTGAGAAAGAAAAACGGAGCTGGAGGAATCAGGCTCCCTGACTTCAGACTATACGACAAAGCTACAGTAATCAAGACAGTATGGCACTGGCAAAAAAAAAACAGAAATATAGATCAATGAAACAAGATAGAAAGCCCAGAGATAAACCCATGCACATATGGTCACCTTATCTTTGACAAAGGAGGCAGAATATACAATGGAGAAAAGACAGCCTCTTCAATAAGTGGTGCTGGGAGAACTGGACAGTGACATGTAAAAGAATGAAATTAGATCACTCTCTAACACCATACACAAAAATAAACTCAAAGTGGATTAAAGACCTAAATGTAAGGCCAGACACTATCAAACTCTTAGAGGAAAACATAGGCAGAACACTCTATGACATAAATCACAGCAAGATGTTTTTTGACCCACCTTCTAGAGTAAGGGAAATAAAAACAAAAATAAACAAATAGGACCTAACGAAACTTAAAAGCTTTTGCACAGCAAAGGAAACCATAAACAAGATGGAAAGACAACCCTCAGAATGGGAGAAAATATTTGCAAATGAAGCAACTAACAAAGGATTAATCTCCAAAATATACAAGCAGCTCATGCAGCTCAATATCACAAAAACAAACAATCCAATCCAAAAATGGGTGGAAGATGTAAATAGACATTTCTCCAAAGAAGACATACAGATGGCCAACAAATGTGTGAAAAGATGCTCAACATCACTAATCATTAGAGAAATGCAAATCAAGACCACAATGAGGTATTACCTCACACCAGTCAGAATGGCCATCATCAAAAAATCTACAAACAGGGGCTTCCCTGGTGGTGCAGTGGTTGAGAGTCCGCCTGCCGATGCAGGGAACACGGGTTCGTGCCCCAGTCCAGGAAGATCCCACATGCCGTGGAGTGGCTGGGCCCTGTGAGCCATGGCCACTGAGCCTGCGCGTCCGGAGCCTGTGCTCCGCAACGGGAGAGGCCTCAACAGTGAGAGGCCCACCTACTGCAAAAAAAAAAAAAAAAAAAAAATCTACAAACAATAAATGCTGGAGAGGGTGTGGAGAAAAGGGAACCCTCCTGCACTGTTGGTGGGAATGTAAATTGATACAGCCACTATGGAGAACAGTATGGAGGTTCCTTAGAAAACTAAAAATAGAACTACCGTATGACTCAGCAATCCCACTACTGGGCATATACACTGAGAAAACCATTATTCAAAAAGATACATGTATCACAATGTTCATTACAGCACTATTTACAATAGCCAGGACATGGAAGCAACCTAAATGTCCATCAACAGATGACTGTATAAAGAAGATGTGGCACATATATACAATGGAATATTAGTCAGCCATAAAAAGGAACGAAATTGAGTTGTTTGTAATGAGTTGGATGTACCTAGAATGTGTCATACAGAGTGAAGTAAGTCAGAAAGAGAAAAACAAATATCGTATGCTAACGCATATATGTGGAATTTTAAAAAGCGGTACTGATGAACCTAGTTGCAGGGCAGGAATAAAGACCCAGATGTAGAGAACGGACTAGAGGGCACAGCGGGGGAAGGGGAAGCTGGGATGAAGTGGGAGAGTAGCACTGACGTATATAGACTACCAAATGTAAAATGGATCACTAGTGGGAAGCTGCTGCATAGCACAGGGAGATCAGCTCGGTGCTTTGTGACGACCTAGAGGGATGGGATAGGGAGGGTGGGAGGGAGGCTCAAAAGGGAGGGGATACGGGGATATATGTATACATATAGCTGATTCAGTTAGTTCAGCAGAAACTAACACAACATTGTAAAGCGTTTATACTCCAATAAAGATGTGGAAGAAAAAAAAAAAGACAGGATTGGCTATGAAAAAATTTAAATATCCTGTAAGAGTAAAATATGGGTAGACTATCTTAGCTAATAAAGATTATACACAGATTATACACAGATTTATATAATATAAACATATAAATATTCTATTTATATATATAAAAATATCAGGGGGCCTCCCTGGTGGCGCAGTGGTTGAGAGTCCGCCTGCCGATGCAGGGGATACGGGTTCGTGCCCTGGTCTGGGAGGATCCCATATGCCGCGGAGCGGCTGGGCCCGTGAGCCATGGCCGCTGGGCCTGCGCATCCGGAGCCTGTGCTCCGCAACGGGAGAGGCCACAACAGTGAGAGGCCCGCATACCGCAAAAAGAAAAAAAAATAAATAAATAAAAAAAATAAAAATATCAGGGGTGTTAAGTGCCATATTGTTAAGTTATATTACCATCCTGCCAGAATTTCTAAAAGCAATTTCTCCATTAAATATGCATTAAAGATATCAAGAATTTGTTTGTAATCAATAAGTGACTTCAAGAGGTACAAACTGATTAACATATGCCTATGCGTCACCAAGTTTCCCATACTGTTACAATTACCTAGTTTATAATATTGATGCTGATATTAAAATTATGTACACAAGGAAAAAAACAGATATACACTCAGAATTTGCTCATAAGCTATACAATGCCTTAATTACTGGCAGTTACATATCTGAAGCTTAATAAGCATGTCATTTTACTCACTCATATACTTAGCTTCTGCTAATCATACATACATACACAAACACCAGAGTGTTCCCTTTAGAATTGTTTGGCAGTTCAACAATTCAGCTAAATCAAATGCCACATTTTTATCATAGCTTGCTTCAATGATGTGATTAACTTCACTATGTTTTGGGTATCCCCCAAATAATCCAGAAATAATCATCTAAACTCTGAATTTGTTCTCTAGCATTTTGTTTGTTTTGTTATATTTTATCTATGAAATTCATATTTTTTTCTTGTCTGATTTAAAAACCTGAAAAGATGAAAAACTTTTAAGATTTAGATATAAAAGTAGACATAACTGAAAATAAAAAGTGTTAATAATGCAAGAACCCAAGATTTATGAAATAAAAACTATAGTAAGTAGCTTACATTCTTCTTTAACCTCTATTTTTTTTTCCAAATTAAGGTTGTATTCAGACACAGATGCACACATGCACATATCAAATACACATTTGAAGCTGAATTATTATTTGCAATCTCTTAACAAAAATTTTGAGCAATTATTATGTGCCAAATACTGTTCTAGGCATGGTAGATACAGACAATGTTTATTTCAGATAATTACTGGTTATTTGACTAAACTTAACTACTCTGCTTTTTGGAATTTGATTTTCTGAACAACTCTAACTAAAGGATCCCATACCTCCCCTCCCCACACAGTCCCGCCACTGAGTAGCGTCCTGGACGAATAACATTCAGCCTAAGCAAGTTTGACCATAAATTTTTCCAAGAACAACATTCTATCTCAAACTGAAAATATTTCAGTATCTAATTCTGGATTCTACTAAAGCATCTCTGGTCCTAGGCATTCATAATATCCTTTCCTATCAATTCAGGCTATATACAAACATTATGATGCTAATGAAGTTTTCCTTTAGTGTTTCCTCAAATGTGCATGCACCTATCAACAAACCTCTTTTCCTTTTTAAAAATATGCCACTATTCCTGCCATTGCCCAACAAGCTAAAGGTATCTAGAGCCCCCAAGACTTGCTCTATTATAGAATTATCTTGTATTCCAGATCAAGTTCATGAATCAAACATGCCAAATCATCTCCTCTTTCAAATAATGGGTGTGTTTATTAAGGGCCTGTTCTGTGTCAGGCCCCACACCAATACCCCTCTGGGACATCTCTGATGAATGGCAGCTCATCTGAAAAACTAAGCTAATGTGTTAGTAGGTCCTACTGGGATAATGGATTACCTTCACAATAATATGTTACATGTTAATAAAAGCTTCGTGGAGATAGTACCTTAATCCATAGAAATTACTGCAGTAGTTGAAATTTCAGGTACCAGGGCAAGCTTACATTTAAAGATCATTTCAGATCCAGAATGGACTTTCAGGACAGTCTAGTCAAACTCCATTTACAGAAACCCAAAAGTGTTACATGATCTGCCTAAAATCTGACACCTGGTTCTTGGAAAAATCAACATTTAACTTTCAGTTTTCTTGTACCCTAGCCTTTAGAGTTTCACTTCTCTAAAGTCTTCACTTCTCAGGATAAACTACCAGCTTTTTAATTCAATTATATATCGAGCAGACCCTGTGCTTATGGAGCTGTAATTCTGATTCTGATGAATCACATCCACCACTCAAAGTACTATAGTACAAGCAGATCACACACAGACATAAAACAAATTATCCTATCAAGTCATAAAGAGCATTATTTTCTTTCCTACTAAACCCTTAATATATTTACATGGGACCACAAGATTAATGTGGGCTTAACGTGTTTATATGAAGATGTTCAAATCAAACCATTATTTACCTGTATTATCCAGGTAGATGGACCACTAAACAAGAATTCAGAAAAATTATTGAGCCCTCAATCTCAATTTATAAGGATTCCACAAAATGTTCATATTCTATTGAAATTAACTTGGGAAGTATAAATTTAACCTAGGTCTAATTATTTTATGACATGGTACCTATAACACTGTTATAATAATGTAGACTCGCCCATGGCGTGCTAAAAGCAGGGAGACAGGAACAATTCAGCAGAGAATTGGGGCAATTAGAAAATAAGTTTTAAAAAAAAATGACTTCCCCCTCCCAGCCCCAATCTCTTGAGAATTTTGCCCTCATCCCATTCCAGTCATGCCAGAAGCACGTCTTGAATTATGGAATATTGTTTGGAAAAAGGGGGCTCAGTGTACAAAATACAACATATTGCTAAAATCATTGGAACAAACACAACCAGCCTTTCTAGACACATTATCTACCTTTTGTTTTTTCTTCTTTTTAGACATACAAAACACAGAAAGCAAAAATAAGCAATGAACCCACTTTGCCAGAAAAAAGTCTCTGCTCCCTTTCCTTACCCAAGCCTGCTACAACCTCACCAATCCCCTGCAGCTCATACACAACTCCCCCAAACAATAGCTCTATGCCTATTATCCCTAAATAAAGTATGGAAGACATTAATAAAATAGTCTTATGAAATTATTTCAAACAGCAATTAAAATTCAGAATTATATGAAAAAATAAACATTAAAGAAACAACATTATTAAAAATAATACATTTATTGCATATAAAAGTTAGGGAATGCTCAGGTATGTCTGAAGAAATTCCAGGATCCTCAGCATAACTTGAAGTGTTTGTAAGAAAAGAACCTCCACAGTTTAAGACTATGGAAAGTCTAAGAGAGTGTAACTAAGCATAAAACAAACCATTTAATTACTCAGACATCCTTGAGTATCCAGTGAATTCAATAACTTCAATTTGCAGAAATAATTTTTAATATTAAAATATCAATGCCAGTTATCACTGGTACCTGCTCATTGATGGACTGGTGTATCTTGGGCTGCTCCCCCTTCAGTTATTAGCTTTCTGTTAGCTTCTGGCCAGATACCTTCCTCATTCTTTTTTTTTATGAAGAAAAAGAGGTTCCACAGTTAGAGCTAAATCTTAATCTTGGAGTGAATCCTGGACTTCTAATCATATGAAACCGACCATAAATTAAAGATAACTACAATATTTTTAACCTAAGAAATAAAAACAAAAACAAAAACCTAATGGCTATAAAGATCTTGTAGTAACATGGGAAAATGTGTATAATTTAATCTTATGTGAAAAAGCCAAATACAAAATTGTTTATGAAAAAATAAATGTATGAAAATTGGAAGAAAATAAACTAAATTGCTAATAATTATGTTAGCGGGTAAAGTTATAAGTGAGGCAATTTTTTTCTTGTTTCTATTTTCCAAACTTTCTGTGATACCATTTCTATAATGAAAATGTTTAATTAGAAAAGTATACTAAATTATTAGTATATTATTAAAACCAAAATTTCCTTTAGGTTACCTTAAACTGATTATTATGTTTTACATAAAACACTATCCATTTAGTACAGAGTACTTTCATTCTGACTTAGTAATGTCACCATATTATTTTAAGAACAGAGAAATTGTTCACTCTATTTCACAAATGGGGTATGAGTTCACACCTTGAAAACATACTTTTTAATTTAACAGGTTGAAAATAGTTCTGATGATTGGGCATTGTTGATCTGATTTTGAATCCTAAGGTAGAGCTAACACTGAATGTCAAAGAAATGTAGCTCTTATCAAATGAAGAATTACACAAATGTTCATGATCAATGTCTAAAAATGTTCAGACCCCACCAAATTTATACCAATAATACTAAATTCCTCCTTAGCTATCATCCAAAACACCACAAATAACAAATGTTGGTGAGGATGTGAAAAAAGGGAACCCTCGTACACTGTTGGAGGGAATGTAGATTGGTGCAGCCACTGTTTTTTTCAGACACAGTATGGAGGTTTCTCAAAAAACTAAAAATAAAACTACCATAAGAACCAACAATTCCACTCCCGAGTATTTATCTGAAAAAAACAAAAACACGAATTCAAAAAGATACATGCACCCCAATGTTCACAGCAGCATTATTTACAATTGTCAAGATATGGAAGCAACCTAAGTGTCCCTCAACAGATGAATGGATAAAGAAGATGTGGTATATATGTGCATGTAAATATATATATATATATATATATATATATATATATATATACACACACACACACACATGCATACATACAGTGGAATACTACTTAGCCATAAAAAAGAATGAAATTTTGCCATTTCCAACAACATGGATGGACTTGGAGGGTTAATAAGTCAGACAGAGAAATACTGTATGATAGCACTTATTTGTGGAATCTAAAAAATAAAACTAACTAGTGAATATAACAGAAAAGACTCACAGACATAGAGAACAAACTAGTGATTGTCAGTAGGAAAGGGGAAGGGGGAGGGCCAAGTTAAGGGTAGGAGATTAAGAGGTACAAACTATTATGTATAAAATAAATAAGCTACAAAGATATATAGTGCAACACGGAATGTAGACAATATTTTATAATAACTATAAATGGAATATAACCTTTAAAAATTGTGAATTACTATGTTGTACACCTGAAACTTGTGTAATATTTGTACATCAACTATACCTCAATTTAAAAAAATTTAAATTCATCCTCTTTGCAGAGCATTAAAACTGATGCTCCTATAATCCTCTCAAGCTCTGCCCAGTAGAGCTCAGGGAAACGAATAAATACCAGTGGTTTCTCCACAGAAAAATGTATTGGAACTTTTCTAGCACTACAACATACAGAGTGGAATTCAGTAAAAGCTAATGGTTGAATTGCACCCTCCAAGGATTTAGTTTTCGAAATTCTAAAAAGAGCTCAGTATAGGGCACATTATACTAAGCAGTTTCATGGCTGGGCCCACTGCCGTAACTGGTTAGTCTCCTATGTTGAAATGTGAACATTTAAACAGAAGGCATAATACAGCACAAGTGGCTTGTCTGGGACAGCTGCACTAGCTTTCCCGGTCTCCCCTGCTGGAAAGAGCTAGCATGCTTGGCCATACTCATGTGAGGGCTAGAGGTTGGACACTGGCAATCCTCACTGGTATCTCATGAATTTATATTAGGATCTCACAGAATGCTTGAAAACTGTTCCATCCCATATATCATAGATTATTCCACTGACAATAAAATCCATGATTATAAACAAATAGCTTTCAGTATTCTGGAATTTTTAAAACTCTGTAGTGTTTCTTTCTCTTGAAGGCAAGTCAAAGGAACAAACCTGTTTTATATAAAATCAGATGCTTTAAATCTGCAGTTGGTAATGCTACCAATTTAAGAAGATGAAGGAGGAGACAGGAATGAAATACACCTGCTTGTGTCTGTCTGCAGTAGGAATAACTCAGTTTTGCCGCTCATACAAAGGTGAGTTCAGCTTCTCCTACTCTGCTTCCTTTCTTGTTTCAAGTAACGATTATTTGGTGTTTAGCATTTCTTGATAATTTCCCTTTTGATGTCTTATTCTTTGTTTAAACAGTTGGGACGCCTCAAAGCCTGTTACTGGGAAGTAAGTTGATGTTTTATAGAAAATTTCTAAATTGTATATTTTTGAAGGAACATGTCAATGAAGCAAGAAGGGGATTTAATGCAATAAAATTTAACATATATGTGCTAAAGGGGTGCTTATAAAATCAAAGTATAGACATAGAGCACATGCACTGGAAGGGTCTACACATTTAATAACATAACCTTCTGGGAAGCATGCCCAATATGTATTTCTGATGAAAAAGATTACATTTGTATTGCTCTAGTGACTGGAAAATCACAAACAAATTAGACATTTGGAATGCATCATAACTAATAAGACTGTGGAAACCTTTCCTTATTAAACGAAGTTAACATTATCAATTTAAAGCACATTTCTCACAGTTCAAATACACTTTTTTGGCCATGTAACAGGTTTGCAAATATTAATTTCACATTTCTCTAAACCATAATAAGAGCATAACATGAATATTTAAGAAGCTTAGCTTTGATTTAAATATATTTGCTCAGGATACGCTGGCAGCAACCGAAAATGTAGTGTAATACCCTCAAAGCTGGCAATTCCAAACTCATTTAAGAAAGCAGATAATATGGGTTGGCAGCATTAAAGCAAATAAAGTCAATTAATTTTTTTCTTAATTTGTTTCTTCTAGCTTGAAATTGCCAGGGATGGATCAATCTCAATCTTTTTAAATTGAGATGAATAAAAAAAAGAAATTACTGAGAAGGGGCCAAAAACAAACAAACAAAAAGGATGAAAAAAATCTAAAGCTGCTATTTCTTATTCTGATCTTAATAGCAGGTTACAGTTGAATAATAACCTTATCTATTGGAGGTCACTGAAATGTAGAGGGAAATCCATTTTGAAAACTTTAATATGAAGAAAGTTGGTACATCATTTCACAAGCAATACCCTAAACAGAAAGTTTTTTTAGCACTGTTATGTGAGAGAAAACCGCAGTTTTATAGTAACTGAAAAATGCAAACTTACTGCAAAAATAAAACTGTCATCTTCTTTTATTACCCTTAATCATATGATTTGAAGTGTGATCCTTTGTTGAAGCTGAGACTAAGTGGTGAGATATTTCTACCAACCACACTCAGACAGTATTCTTAATGTTTCACCACCCTTCTCCAGCCCATTTTGGTTTACAATGGGACTGTAATACTGTTTTGCAGAAATAGGAAAGCAATAAAGAAGCACATTGAAATGGAATCCTAACTTGCTTTCCAATAAAAAAAGTTTGCATTATTTAGTTTCTGCTTGAAGGCACTTCAATTTTTGATGCTTAGATGACTCAACTTAGGTGTTGAGCGAACATATCTTTCATACTATCACTGCCACCTTTTTAGGAAAAAAAAATCATAGAGTAAAGCTGTTTTGGAGGAACTTAAAAGCAATGTCTTATTTGATACTTTGAGAGCAATAGTTCTCAACACCGACCACACATCGGAGAACTTAAAAAAAAAAAAACCCAAACTCGGGTTTGCACGGCAACCCCAAATCAATTAAATAACGATGCCTTTGGGTGAGCCCTCAGGCATTAGAAGTTTTTCAAAGTTCCCCAGGTGGTTCTAATATTTGGCCACACTTAAGAACCACTACTTTAAGAGTAAGTCATTCTTAAAACATTAGTAAGGCTTTTAGTACTGCTAAATGAATGCCTCTAATCTTTAATTAAATCAGGGCATCATACCACACTGATTATCAATACTATAGCCATGTTTCTTGAAGAAAGTGTTTTAACATATGGAAATCTGTATGCTACACTTGCATATCCATATGCTCTGTTTCTATGTATATTTTTCAAAATACCATTTTCTCCTTTGTGTCACTTTCACAAGAAACATGTCCTCCATATTTTATGAATTGATTAATAGGAGGGTATTTATTTCTATATAATGATTTTAAATTAATAAAAATATTATTTCAAGCTATAATTCATAGAAAACTATTTATTGAGATAAAGTATTGGATATTAGTTTGAATATTAGTGAATACTTGTTTTATACTTTAATAGGTAAATTGGATATCAAGAGTGCCTCCATAGGAAGGTTAAACTAACATAAAATAAGCAGTGCAAAATAAAATTTCTAATATTTACTAAAAGAGTAATAAAAAGAAAACTGATGTTTGGAGGGCACATCCTCTGGCCAGTCACATTAAATATATTATTTCATCTCTCTTTTCTTTTTGCTTTTTTAAATTAATTAATTAATTTATTTATTTTTGGCTGCTTTGGGTCTTCGTTGCTGTGTGCGGGCTTTCTCTAGTTGCAGCAAGCGGGGGCTACTCTTTGTTGCGGTGCGCAGGCTTCTTATTGCTGTGGCTTCTCTTGTTTCAGAGCATGGGGTCTAGGCACGAGGTCTTCAGTAGTTGTGGCACGTGGGCTCAGTAGTTGTGGCACACGGGCTTAGTTGCTCCGCGGCATGTGGGATCTTCCAGGACCAGGGCTCAAACCTGTGTCCCCTGCATTGGCAGGCAGATTCTTAACCACTGCGCCACAAGGGAAGTCCCTCACCTTTCTTTTAAAAAAAAAATCCTGGGCTCCCTGGTGCTGCAGTGGTTGAGAGTCCGCCTGCCTATGCAGGGGACACGGGTTCATGCCCCAGTCTGGGAGGATCCCACATGCCGCGGAGCAGCTGGGCCCGTGAGCCATGGCCGCTGGGCCTGCGTGTCCAGAGCCTGTGGTCCACAACGGGAGAGGCCACAACAGTGAGAGGCCCGCGTACCGCAAAAAAAAAAAAAAAAAAAAAATCCTGAGAAGTAGGTAGCACTCATCATCAGAGTTGAATAATGTGGTCTCAGAAAAATCAATAATTTATCCAGGGTCACACAATAATTAAGTTCAAACAAATTTTGGAAAATTTGCTTTGGAAAGCAAATCCAGATTTTATCTGTACTTTTTTCCTGCCACTCCACGCTATCTTCAAGAAAGGGAGCTTTGGTATGGCTAACTTCCATAAGACAACCGAAACAAATGTCTCAAAAGAAATGCCATAATTAATTCAATTCCATTCAACTAATTTATTGACTGCCTAATATAATCAAGAGCTACTAGTAGCTATCAAAGATATAGGAGTGAAACTCATTTGACCCCTGCCTTCAGATATATTATTACACAAATAATAATGGATGATAAAAATATATTAAGAGCTATGAGAGAAGTATAAACCAGGAAGTACTATAGTAATGCAGACAGAGGAGAATTTTCCTGCATCAGCAATCAAGGAAGCAAAGGGAATGACGATTGAGATCAACCATGAAGGTTAAGTAGAATTTCTGTAGGACAAGGGGTGTGAAAAAAATGTGCAGTGATTAATCTACAAAGGGAGATGGTTTAGAATGGTTTAGAGACTGGTAAGAAGTAGTGAAATCTGTCTGAAGTATAGAACACAAAAAAAAATGGAGTGGGAAAGGAGACAGACATTGTCATGGTATCAAAACCAAAAGGTCTAAGAAAAAAATAAAAAATAAAAACAACAAAAACCAAAAGGTCTGAAAGCCACTTTAAAGATTATCAAGTAGTATATCCTCTCTTTTTACACTGAGGACACTGCAGCCCAGTGATGTTGAATGTTTCACCAAACATCACACCAGTAATAAGTGGTAGAGCTATACACAAAGATAAATCTCTTACTAGCCTTTTCTCTGTTCTCTACTCTCTTCCATTTCAGCCTCCCTCTCTTCTTCCCTCACTTTCTCCCTTGCTCCCTTTCTTCATTACTTTACATTTTTCTTTTTTCTTTCATTTCATTTTTTTTTCTTGTTTTTTTTTTTTTTTTGGTATGCGGGCCTCTCACTGTTGTGGCCTCTCCCGTTGCAGAGCACAGGCTCCGGATGCACAGGCTCAGCAGCCATGGCTCACGGGCCCAGCCACTCCGTGGCATGTGGGATCTTCCCGGACCGGGGCACAAACCCGTGTCCCCTGCATCGGCAGGTGGACTCTCAACCACTGCGCCACCAGGGAAGCCCTTTCTTGTATTTTTAACAACACCATATATAAAGTACAGTAAAAAACATAATAAAAGGGTTGACCTAAATTATGTAGGCAACGATGAAAAGCCTGAGTAATTACTGCCACACACACAGACGCCATTTACTTACTAGCAAAATAGTGTTTTCTCTTGTAGACACCACATCTTAAGCCAGCTACAGTCTGGATCAGAAGCTCTGAAGCTGACCCTGAAATTACACTGACCCAGAATCCCATCCTTTTTTTTTTTTTTTTTAATATTGTCTGTAGAGTTTATTCCTCTTATATTCTTCACAGTCCTGTTTTTTTTTTAATATCCATTTCCCATGCCAGCTGCCTTTATTTGATTTTATTCCACTTAGGTCTTCATTGATGTTTCTTCTCTTTTTTTTTTTTTTTTTTTGCAGTACGGGGGCCTCTCACTGTTGTGGCCTCTCCCGTTGCGGAGCACAGGCTCCAGATGCGCAGGCTCAGTGGCCATGGCTCAACAGGCCTAGCCGCTCCACGGCATGTGGGATCTTCCCGGACCAGGGCACGAACCCGTGTTCCCTGCATCGGCAGGCGGACTCTCAACCACTGTGCCACCAGGGAAGCCCCAGAATCCCATCCTTGATGTGGTCTTGAGACCCACAAATCTCTGGAATATTCATTGGCTTTCAATCTGCCACTTTTTAAACTTCATGGAATTAATAACAGCAACAAAGAAGAAATGTTACAATAATATATTACCATATCTTAATAAGGTTAATTCCCAAACTTACTGTGAATTCATTTAAACAAAGACTCCATAATGCCTCTTGTCTTTTTTTTACATTCACTCTCTAAATCTATTGCTACTAGAGCTGCAAAATTTCATGCCATCTGAATGACGTGTGATTTCCCAGATTTCTCTTATTTTCTTCATTAGAAGGCCATGAACTATATACTCTCCAAGTCATTACATACCTTACCTGAGTTCCAGAATGGCTTTCAATATACTCAGTAATATTTTGGAGCCTATTAGTCAATGTACTGAACAGCAAATTTACCAGAGCAATTTATAAAGAACAAAGAGTGAAAGTTGGGACTTTCCTGGTGGTCCAGTGTAAAGAATCTGCCTTACTACAATGCAGGGGATGTGGGTTTGATCCCTGGTCAGGGAACTAAGATCCCACATGCCATGGGGCAACTAAGCCCGCGGGGCAACTAAGCCCGCGCGCCACAGCTACTGAGCTCACGTGCGTCAACTAGAGAGCCTGCCTGCTGCAAACTACAGAGCCCATGTGCCCTGGAGCCTGCGCACCACAACTAGAGAAGAGAAAGCCCACACGCCACAACTAGAGAGAAGCCCGCGCACCGCAATGAAGAGCCCATGTGCCTCAACAGAAGACCCTGCGTGCCACAACTAAGATCCAACACAGCCAAAAATAAATTAAATAAATAATAAATAAAATCTAAAAAAAAAACAAAACAAAGAGTGGAAGTCATGAGAATCATAATTTTCCTCATCATTTTTCCAAATTGGAAAATGTTCCCATTTTTCAGCTTTTTTCCAAAGTTTTATCTTTGTATTATTAGCCCCTGTGCTTCAAGAAAATCATGTTCACAATCTTCCTATCAGATAGTTCTTTTTTAAATTTTGAAATATTTAAAAAAGGCAACTGAAATATCTGGAAAGAATTATTTGATTAACAAACACAATATATTAATTGTTCCACCACTGACACTAAGCAATATAAATTTTCAAACAAAAATACTTTAAAAGCCTCTCAGTTTAAATAATTCAACTTAAAAAGCTGTTATTTTCATGATTAATTGTATTTGCAGAAAATTTATTAGATATTTTGATTCATTATAAAATATTAATTAAAATAATTTATCCT
The DNA here is from genome assembly GCF_025265405.1 of Mesoplodon densirostris. Taxonomy (NCBI): domain Eukaryota; kingdom Metazoa; phylum Chordata; class Mammalia; order Artiodactyla; family Ziphiidae; genus Mesoplodon; species Mesoplodon densirostris. The sequence goes on from NC_082672.1 coordinate 57,528,199, forward strand.
AAATCTAAGTTATAATGGTTGTTAATCAACAGCATAATTTCTTAAATTTTCTCACTTTGGCATTGTTGGTGTGCCAAACATCCAAGTAAAACAACAGAAATTCAGCTACTAAAGGACCTCAAAATATTCAAATGTGAGATACGTTGACAAAATATTTGTATATGTAATAAATCTTTTTTTGGCATAAGCATTGAAGTAAAATTAAGAAATTTTGAATATATTATATATAGATCATATACATACACTCACACATTCAGTACATAATTTCAAAATTGTTAAGTAAATTTTCACCGTTTTGTTAGGAAATACATCTGTGTATGGCTGAATACAAATTCATAATACAGGACTAGACAGAATATGTCAACCTTTTCATAATCATAACACAATTAAAACCCCCTCAAATCTAAAACCCAAGCAAACTGATCTTCCTTCAATATCAGAATATCTATATTCCAGGCACTCACCAGAAGATCTACCCCTAAACTGATCATTATCCAATCTTTGTCAAAAATGCTGCTGAGATAGTTGGCACGTCAAAGGGCCGGGTCAGCCACCAAAAATTGATATTGTCAGATAATTAATATTGCTCTCACAAAATCCCAACCCCATTACTTTTTAATATTAAGTCCTTGAATTATTAAAGGGAAAAATCTAGAAATTACCAAAAGTGTTCCCAATAAAGCCATTGTTAAGGCTGTTGTCCATTCTGTTGTTACTATTTCTTATAAACACCCTTTATACACATACATATATACAAAAAAAGATGTCTTCATGTATCAGATTATTATATTACTGCTAAGTGTTTCATATTGCCCTGGCTTCCAGGATGCCTAGAACTAAATTATGTTTTGTGTTGATTTCAATTATAAAAAACATTAAAAAAATAGAGTAACATTAAACAAAAGGTAAACATCATTTTATACTCTTACAAATAAGGAATACACTCACTACCACTTTGTTAGTTAAATAACTATATATTGGTTTTGTTATTGGCATTTATTTGCTTACTAATGAGATTTAAAATATTATAGTAAATCAATGTCATTTTTATTCCTTATTAAGAAAATTTGTATTTCTTGGTATGGGAATTCACTTTCTTCATGTCCTTTGTCAATTTTTCTAATTCTATTTAAAGATTTTCTTTATAAACTTGCAAGAACACTACACATAATGGTGATATTTGATATACTTCTTTCAAATATATTCTCTGCTTGCTTATCTTTTACCAGGCATTCAAATGTCCCATGAACAATTATTTAATAAGCAAGCTTCCCTTTTTCTCACCAAATGAATGATGCAACTTTTCTTACATATTCATTTTTTTTAAAACTAAGATCGGTTTTGATTTTATGTTCAGTTATGTTGATTTAGCATAAATCAAATGTTTAATTGCCAAAACTATGTGAACATGGATGATAGAATACTTATTTCTTTTATTTCCTAGACAAATTTTAATGTTTACTTTTATTTTTAAAAAGTTATTATAAGAAAGCCATTTAGGTAATTCAAATAAGTAAATTCTTATTAAAATATTCTATTAAGATACAAATATTTCAATACATGTATTACTATTATCATTGCTATTATTGTTGTCAAATCTTAGGTATTTTTTTGCCAAGAACTTTACAAAGATTTTTTTTTAACTAATTACTTCTCTCATATGGGAATTATGAGGCTGTTACTATATTAACGCATGACCACAAATAATAATTGAGAAGTTAATAATGAAAACAGACAATACTCATAACTTTTTATTTACATAAACTGACCTACTGTTTCAGTCTTTTTCTCTCTTATATCACATACCTGAGTAAGGACTGTATATTTTAGAACTGGAAAGGACTTTAAATCATTTAGTCAAACTAACATTTTTCTGATCAGGACTTTAAGACATTGCAGTTGAAGTGGCCACTCTGGTAGAATAATCTCAGAACGAGAACCCACAATTTCCTTAGACTCAGTTTTCTCCCCACTCCACCATTAGCCCTGTCAATTCTACAAAAGAATAAAAAACACTGCAGTTCATGTGTTAAATTTCCAATTGAATCATTTAAATTGGTATTTTATATATATAATTTCTCTAACTGCTGATGTTGTATGAATTATGATTAACATCATTAATATAAAAATGTTATCTTTCTCAGCAAATAATTTTGATTCTTTGCATATCAAGAATAATATTTATTTCTACTATAGTGTAAAAAAAAAAAGTATTAATGTGTCAGCAAACTACCCTAGCCTAGGAGATATATCTTTCAGGTTCAGTCAGTTGAACCCTGATTGTCAATGTCATGTGTATGATATGCAGTTACTTATCTAAATTTAACATTATATTACATTTTAATTATTTTGTTTTTACCACTAGAAAGTAAATTCTATGAAAGCAGGGGATCAAAACATATCTGAGCCGTTTTCTACTGTAGTCTCAATAACTAGAATAGTATATGGCACACAGTAGGTGCTCACTAAGTATTCATTGGATAAATCACTAGTACTTTGATTTTTATTTTCCTTGACTATAAAAAACATAATCTAATATATAATTTTATCAGTTGTCCTAAAAATCACTCATTTCTCTATTTCATTTGAACCTTATGAAATGCCTTTTTATATGTCAAAAATGGCCAAATATTAGTAATTACACATGGTTCAGTCTAACATAAATAAGTAATGGAAAATTGTTTAAAATTTTTGGTATTCTTTATGTAAGCAAATATGTACCCATTTGTCAGCTATTTGGGGAATTAAGTATAAGTGAAAATCAAACAATTTCAAATCCAGTTTTTTTGTTGGTTGCTTGCTTTTGCCTTTGGGGTGTGTGTATATGTTAGAGAGACAGAGGGAAAGAGAGAAAAATAATCAGGGTTGATTACCTCCATAAATAAGAAAGCTATATATTTAATACATCCAAAGCTTTAAGAAGCTTAAGTAAACTTCAATTCTTAGAAAATCCAACTTTAAACTAATAAATAAAATGTAAGCATTTGGATGGAAATATTTTCACAGTGTAGTTTCCACTGTGCATTGCACCTTGGTAACCTATTGACCCTAGCTCACCTTTTCTGCTTATTTGGAGCACTCAGGAGGAACCTGAGAGGGTGGACCATACTATAAGACAGGGATGGCCTCAGGGCCTCCTCAGATTATAAAGAGCTTTCTAGCCTTCCACTGCTAACTGAAGCCCAAGCTATTGAGTCTTATGTCGGTTTTTTAAATGAGTGCACAATTGTATGTTTGGGGGAAGGGGGGGAATTATGTCTGCTCCCTTTTCTCAGGCTATTTCTGTGACTTCCTGCCAATCTTTCTGTAGCTGTCTATAGAACCTGCTTCTTCCCCTTTCCTTCACATACTTCAAATGGCTCATAAACAGAAAAATCAGGCTTAATAAAGTAAATATGTTTCAGAAGTGTTTCTTTAATGGATAAACTTTGTGCCCAGCCATGTGATTACAGAGATAAAGAAATTGAGGCCCAGAGAATGAAGTTATTCCCCCAAGATTACTGCCTACTAACTTCTGGCTTAGTACAATTTTGGGAAAAGGACTGGTTCATGCAGTTTTGATTAACTAAATGTGGTTGATATTTAGCTCCTTTCTCATAAATCACTAAATAGTGCTTCAGCTCTCAGGCTTAGATGTTCGTGCAAAATATAGTTATCAATTTATTTTGGTGCTGAGATATATGGAAAGTTTAATAGTTAAGATCAAAAATATATCTGACAAATAACTTATCATAAAATATAAAATACAAATTTTGGAAATAAAGAGATCAGTGTCCAAACTCTTGTTAAGGAATTTGAGGACTACCTATGTAAAACAAAATAACCACAGCATATTCCATATCTGGTAGGCTAAATCTAAGCCATGCCTCTAGTTGACCTCAAATTCAATGAGCCAATGCTGGATCTGGCTTCCTAAAATAATTCAAGCCTGAAGTATAGTATATAATGTCATGCTCACATCATGGTCACACTATACTTTGTGCCAGACTATTGGGTTCACTTCTAAGAACCCATTTTTTAATTGGGACATTGACAAAATATTCAAAGGAAAAAGATAGGATGACAAGAAGTCTGGGAACTATTCTATCAAATGGTTTAATTAAAAATCTTAAGTAATTAAAGAGAAATAATATTTAAACAGCTGTTCACATGCGATTGGGATTAGTCTTATTTGGCCAAATGTCAATTTGAGGATTTAGGGAAGGATTTTCTAACAATATGAATTGCCAATAAAGAATGGGCTCTAAAATAAGTAATGTCCCACCCATAGATGTATACAAGATGGACTTAAATGAAAATCTATCTGTGAAAGGTATTATAGAGAAGATATCAGAACTGAACTACATAGCAGGCAAGTTTCTTCTAATTTTGACATGCAATTGATAGATTTCTAGAAATCTGTAAAACTTACATTACTACATATGTTAAAAAAAGATCCGAATATGTTAGGTACCCAGTAACGAACCTAAACAAGTAAGATGTAAGACTACAGCTCCCAAATTATCTATTTAAACTATTTCTAATAAAAACTCCTGAGAGACCCATTGTTCCAAGAATATCAAGAAAGTAAATACAGAGCTCTTGGTAAACCTCTGTTTTGAAACAGATGTTATCTAAAGAGCAAAAAATTGGACTGTCTAAGAATTATTGGGTCAGATCGGTTCAAATATATTTAACTGGGAAGAGATCAAATTTATAACTTATAGTCTTCTATTGGAAATTTGTGTAAGGGGCACAACTTCCTTGGAGAACATATTTATAAACCTGAGAGGGCTTTTTCAAAGAATTTCCCTCCAAGTTTCTAAGATTCTGATTCTCCTTTGGCCCTCTCCTACAGCAGTGAGAAATCACTGCTTCAAGAAGCTACTCTTCAGCAACGAAGACCCAAAAGTAAATAAATAAATTAAAAAAAAAAAAAGATCAGTAAGGAAGCTACTCTCATTGAAGGAAATGTGTTAGATCACTCAGTTGTGTTGAGGAAAGAATAAAAGTAGAGAACCACTGTGGCATACATATAAAGTCTTTTCCATGTTCAATGTGTCACAGTTAAGAGCAGAGACAAGGTGAATGAAGTGATTCTAGTAAGGCATAGGTGGCATTTCATAAATTCCCCTACAAAACTACTAATACAGTCATATGTTTAGATTGTTTTTAAAATTGTTTTGACATTTAATCCAGTTGTCCTTCAAGGTTCAGGACTTCTAAGGACAATTTTGAAAATATACGGTTAGTTTAAATGAAGTTATTCTTCCAAAGAGGTAATGATAAAAGTGATCTATCCCTGTTTTCCTTTCCAAGTGTTTATTCAGAAATACGTCTTGCTAGCAAAAGCTTGATTACCTGACGTGATTAAGCTCCTTTACAAGACAGACCATCTTATGCTACTAAAACCATAAGATTCTTAGTGTACAAAAGAAAGATAACACCAATGAAGATGACAGGCATCAATGCCACTTTATATCTGTTTATAATAACACTGTATGATTTTACTCTCTGTAAAAAGGATTTTATTCTTTGTAATGAAGGATAATAATGAACTGTATAGATAAAAAGGATGAAAATTTCAAAAAAGCACCATGAATAACTCATAAACCCACAACCTTGTGCTATGAAGAGCATGCTTCTAAATTGGCAAAGTTTATCATTTATTTGAATTTGGTTCAGCAAAAATGCATTCTGCTTAACTAGGTACAGATCACCAGGTTAACTACTACAAAGGATACCAACACGATAGAATCTTGTAGGCCAGATTATCAGAGATAAAGATTTACTCAGCAAAGCCAACAGAAACAAGCTGAGTGCTAAGTGGGAAGAGGTCACAAAGAAGAGACTAGTGTTTAAGTCTTGAAATTTGGAGAAGGAGATTACAGCCAGAGATCAGGGTAAATGACACAGAGGGGGTGGTAAAGCATGAGATGTGACCACGGAATGACAACAATACTAAGATCTTACAAATGTAAAACAGTGTTTATACATATTATCTCAATAAGTCTTTACAATGTCCAGTAATTTAAAGAAGGAAAATATTTTGGCCTCATTCAGAGGCAAAAAATCACATAGCAATAGTTTCTATGTGTGCCATGACAGGAAAAATCCTGCAAGCCCCGAACCCTGGAGAGGTTTATCACAGCTACATTAGTGAATGATTCAGCTAGAGATGGGAAAAGTGGCTATGACCCAACTGCCATAAAATTGCAAGAATCTGACTGCAATGAGTCAGTCAGCACTCATTTGGTTCCACAGCCCACATCAACTAAATTTTTTGGCCCATTACAAAAGAGGAAACAGACACAGGAGAATAACTACAGTTATGGAAAGATGAAAGAAAATTGGTAAAAGATCAAAGAAACAATGGATTCTAAAGTGGAAGCAAGTGCCCTTTTGAAATGGCTGTCCCTGGAGTACAAGCTGAACATTTAAGCAAATGAATCAGAATGAGTAAGATGTAGAGGGCATATGAGAAGGACAGAAGGACTCAGGGGAGGAGATAAATAAGAAGTTCATTACAGGGGCGGAAGGGGGAATGGAGAATGGAAAAGAGGATGGGATAAGATGTAGTGTTCACAGAAAGTATGTTCAAAGTTAGAGATATTGAAAATGATACTTCCAAGTAATGATAGAAAATGTAATCACAATGAAAGGCAGTTCAAACTGGCTGAAACGGAATAGAGACAATGCTACTAGGTTTTAGGAGGTGAAAACAGTGAAATACAAAGTTAGTCAAGGGTCATCAACATGAGTACCGTCTCCAAGTAAAATGTCAAGAGAAAGCCAATGAGGAAGACTAAACCAAACCCTTAAGTTACCAAGGAAGAGGAGAGCAAAACAGTAGAGATCAAGGATTATGCTGAGCCTGCTTCTTAGTTCTCAGATTTTTAGGGAACTGATGGAGAAGTAGGCTGCACTGGAAGGAATCCCAGGGATGTTGTCACATATGGGGTAATTTAAAAAGGAGAAGGAAGAAATGTCTGAGAAGTTCAAGTGTGAGGATTAGTTTGTTCCCAACCGAATGAGACATGCAGGTAGAAAAGTAGAGGCAACTGATAAATAGCAGATGGGGTGAAGGGATCCTGAGGGCTTATTGCTGAGAAAACAAGAGGATATGGAAGTAAAACAGAGAAGTTTCATCCACAAGGGGCAATGCTTATGGTTCAATAATAATACAGGGAGTGGTGAGTAGACTGAAAGTAGTTAATGAAGACTTTAGTACCATCAACCATGTGGGTCAAGTTTGTACCTTTTTTTTAAATCTGAAAATGTACAGATTTTCAACAAGAGAGAAGGATTGCAATTTCCAAATTGGAAATTCTTATTTAGTGAGCAAACTGTGTGGTTCCAATAACAAAATGCAATTAAGGTAAACTTCACATGTAAATTGAAGGGATTTCGTAAATTTGGATCATTACCACCTTTAACACCAAAAGTCATCAGAAGCTAATATAAAACAGTTTTCTTTTGTAATTCAGAAACCTTAATACATTTTATGAATACCCTGTAGTATTTTTTTAAATCATATGGTCAAATTGCCAGGGTTTCATTAGAGATGAAATATTTTGACTAAATTGAATATATTACGTAATAGAAACCTACAATATTTCTAAAAATTATTAAAGTAACAACTAAATGAATAAAAACAAGTAAAACTTCCATCTAGATTCCATTCTGATCTCAGAATACAGGATATGTTCTTCCTTGAGATGCAAAAAAGTAATTTAAAAATGAAAACATTTTCAGACTGAGATACTGAAAATTACACTGTAGTACAAATGGCTTCAGGTAGTAATCATATTTTTAGAGTAAGTAATCAAGAAAGAGAGAAAACTATTACCTGGCTTTAGTTTGGAGTTTTCCAACTATATGCACATATTCAAAAGATTCATCCTACTAAAAGTTTCAGAAATAATTTTCATTGCTATATAATAAATAATAACCATTTTTAAAGTGATTTTCAAAAAACTTTCCTTGCATCCAAAATTTACTTGCCCATTTTAGCTTTTTGTTGCCTCAGAAGATAAGGCTGAACAAAATTAAATTCTTTGATTAAAACTCAGAAACATGTATCCACTCATTTGTTTTGAGGAATAAGCACAATACAACCACATAATTTGTTTTGATATTTAATATATTTTGTTTTTTCCATCAATCACTGTATATTTTTAGTGCTTTTCTATATGACAGTATTCCTCTATGTAAATGGAAATTCAATTCAGTTTTTGAGATACATATTCTCCAAAATTTTTAGACACATTTTCCTCCTTTTATTTTCTCTTAAGTGAGCTGTTTGATTCTTGGGAACAAAAAGCAATACTGTTGTTACTCACTTTTTCAACTCCACATAGGATGTTATTGGCTCCCCTTGTTCCTTAAGTATGTACATCTGTACCTTTTATTGAAGACCCCTTCCCTACTTTAGATATTTATAAATGGGAATAGCCAATCTCAAACTGATCACTCTGTGATGCATTCTATTACATGAAAGAGTGAGGAAAATGAAATAGTATAATGCAAAGAGAGGTAGTAGTAGAATCGAAAGCATTCATGTCTAATTCTTTTATAAACATTATAAGAAAAATAGTAAAACTGGAAAAATCTCATGTGTTGTTTCTTTGCTAGTTCACTCATGACTTGCTAACACCAGGCACGGTAAATATACTTAATCACAGAAATCCGGGAAAACAGTCTACACAGGAGGTGAAAACTATCACTCTCAGGCCAAATCTGTCCACTACTTGCTTTTGCAAATAGTTTTATTGAAACTCAGCTGTGCCTATTAATTTATGTATTGGCTGCTTTTATGGTACAAAGGTAGAGTTGAGTAGTTGCTACAAAAACCTTATGTCCTAAAAAGTTGAAAATATTTACTCTCTGGCCCTTTACAGAAGAAGTTTGCCAACCCCAGGTTTAGGTTCAAAGGGTTCTCCATTAATCTGTCCTCTCACCACTCTTTTTGTCTTACACTTCCTTCTAAACCCAATGGTAGCATATAGAAAACATAAGTTTCTGGTATGTCTTTCAAGAAATCTGGCAGCATGTCAAACAACTATCAAGCTTCAGGCCATATCTGTGGCTAAAGCCAGGCTCCACGCTATATCCTTTCCTACCATCTAGCAGACCTTGGAATCTCAGCCAAACTTTCTTCCCTCTTTAAAATTATCCTCACCCACTCTTATCTCTTGAAGTTACCCCCTCCCAAGAATTAGAAAAACTCTGCTCTGCTCATTCTTTTCTTACATCTCCTAAAAGACAAGTATTGACATCCTTTCACAACAAGAAGTTTCCCAAGTCGCTTTCTTGTACTCCATAGTTTCAGCAACAAAATGAGGCCAAAGAGACTTCTTACTTCATAAAGCTTTTCCCAAGCCTTAAAGCCAATCAAGGCAGAATTATTGGCCATCCACTGTTGCAGGAGGGTAGGTCACCTCCTAAAGTGGGTAACACCATGTTCTGGGTGGCACAGCCATTTCCAGTGTTAAAACGGAACACAAACTAACTAATTGACAAACAAACCAAAAAAGATCCTGTTCTCTCACTAGGAAAACAACCTGGAGACCTTCTAGAAATACAGGAAACTGTGACCACTTTATTTTTTCCTAGTCTTATGGTACTGAAATAGAATCTGATTCACCAGACTTCCAGGAGGTGCAGACTGGTTGGGCAGGGCCAATCCCATCTAAAGCAGGAATCCACTAGAGGTAGGAGACAGACACTAGACTACACAGAAAGTGTCACTCAGTGAGAATTGATATGTGGGGATACTGGTTTTTGGAAAGGGTTGAGCTTAGAGAACATCTAAAGGTATTAAGGTCTGCAAAATGGAAGAGAGCTACAAGTCCTACAGTCTAACATTCTCCCTGCTGTGAATCTTCTGAAAAATTGAAAACAAAAACAAACAAACAAAGAAACAAAATCAAGCCAAACCACAGCATTTCTTGTGGAACCTGGCAAAGAGGGTGAGTCTTTAGGTCTGAGTCTGATGAGGACTGGGTTTTAAAGTTCCTTGCAGATTTGGGAGCGGGGGCTGGGGTGGAGGTTCCAGGGCAGACAACAGGAGGAAGTAAAACACTGCAAATCTATGAAAAGGGCTTTGAGTTGCTCTAGGCTCTCAAACACAAATATGGGTAAATGTGTCAATATGTCCTAAGGTAGACAGGGGCCCCCAGTTGGAACCTGATCATCAATTTTAATTTCTTAAACTGAAAAGAACTAGGAAATATAGTCGTTGGACAGGCTGCATGGTTCAGGTTTTATTACACAGGCAGAAAGATATACGGCTTTCAGTTCTTCAGTCCAGTTACTTCCAACTGGGCATAATAATCTTCCTCAAATGATTTTCCTTCAAAGTTGACTGGTCTTAGAATTGGCTGATTAACCAGATTGACTTTGCAAGCATTTGTCCTAGGGCTCTTGTGGCTCCAAACCACTGGGTAAAGAAATAGAGAGTCAAGTGCCTCAGCAGGATTATTTTAATTACTGATTAATTTAATGCACTGAGCTAAATTGCAACTTTGTTCAATTCTTCATAAAATCTAGTATTTCCCTCCAGTTTTTGTTGACATCAATTGGCCCCTGTCAAATAAGATTTGGTCCATGCTGTGCTTTGTACCTAATTCTGTTGAATTTCTCTGTATCTAATTTCACCTTGATTATTTCCTGTTGTTTTAATAAAGTCTTTTTCAAGGACTTTTCCATGAAAAGGTCATCTTTACTTGATATTTTTTCTGCAGCTGTGTATGGGTGATTTTATATATATGTATTTCTTGGAAGTTATTTTTTCCACTGGCATCTACTAACATTTGTTCATTCCCTAGCATTTTCATAATCTCATTGAAATTTTCATTTTTCAATAACAACGTTATTGCCATAATTGTAGTTTTTAATCCCAGAGTCTCACTAATTGTCATGAACAAAATGAATATTCCCTCTCAGGAATCTTTTCAAGTATCTTCTTTACTCAGGCCTCTATCTAAGGCAGAACATTGCTTTTCTTTACAAATTGTATGTAAGTCAAGGTAACTAGGTATACCCAATTAACTCAAAATTTTAAACTAAATGTTCTTCTTAACATAATCTCATAATAGATAACGACCTATAATACCTACATCTCAGAGATTGTTTGTTTTTGTTATTTCAAGTACTGTACATTGCATTTGCATTTTTAAATAAATGTTCAATATATATATTCACCTGTATAATGATGACTTTAACAAAGGAAGTTGAAAAGAAGAGAAATATTTATTAGAGTCAGTAGAGTATAATGGAAAAAGCCCATGTGTTTGGAAATCAAAAAATCCTAGATTCAAATGCCTATTTGCATGAATTTAAGTAATCTTGCTTTAAAATTTAGTTTCTTGATCTAAAAGATGAGATTGGGGATAATTTTCTTATAGGGTTGTTGTGAGGATTAAACGACATATATGTATAATGGAGCCTATGAAGAATTAAGCGGCTGCCAGAACTATGGCTTCCTTCCAAGGCTAGAAGTCTCAAGATGTTCTTTCTGCATAAAGTTGTTACTTTGATCTATGGGTGTCCAGTGAAACCATCCCTGTTTTCTAGAACAAAATTAACTGGGCAAGGGATTGGTGGCCGAACTACAGACAAATATAAGTAGCTTATCTCTGAGATGGGTTCCATGGAACAGTGAACAGTAGGAATAATCCATATGATATAAACATATGTGAACCCAATGGGGCCCACTTTCAGGAAGTAAACATGCTCACTGCAACTGGCGAAGTGGTTACCAAGCTCCACTGTGTGCTGAAAGCAACTAAGCAATTGTTTAACATACAAATGGCCTATTTTACATCCCAGGCTTAGAAGTTCTGAGATAAAATTCAGACTCAAGGTAAATGAAACCAGGATGACTTAAAATATGCTAAACCTCATTAATTCTATACGCTTATCAACAACCTCAATAGTCATTGTTATTGTTGTCACAAAAATCAGTAGAGCTACTGAAGTGTATACTTCCTTGTAAACATAGATGTGTCCTCTTTAGGCCATCGAATCTATTCCCAGGGATTCAATTTCTATCTGTATGGTGACAACTCCCAAAGTCCCCTTATTTGTGACTTGGTTGTAAAGCCTAATTTATTCTATCAGTTTACTGAGAAAAACACTAATAACACATGACATGTCACCTTTAAATGTTACTGTATCTATATTTACTGGAAAGTAATGATGTCATACATCTATAAATTACAAATATGGACTCATTGTAAGAGTGTGCCAGGGACAAAGAAAGATGTCGATCACATGTTTGTTGATGGTGATCTCACAATGCGGCTGCATTATTTTGATCTTTCCAGAGGACCCTGTAATAGAAAGACCTATGTTCCATTCAGGAGTTCCTCACAAACAGTTATTTGTAAGTGCAGTAATGTGCCTATTCACAGGATACATTAGCCGTTGTAATTTTAAATCTCTCAAATAAAACTCATCTGAAGGACTAAAGCAGTTAAATTAATGGCCAGTGTCACTTCAGAACAAATTGTTCTGATCAATTATGTCATTCCGTGAAAAATCAAAACCTTTCAGTTGGCTAAGATCAAAACAACAACAAATGAGTGCCTTCCCTTGAACTAACCAAACTGTAATCAACCTCTAAAGCTCACTTCACATTCCCCTTCTTCCATGATACCTTCCTAATCACTTACTTCAGTCCGCGAGGACCACTAACTTTATTAGAATTACAATAAACCTCACTGCCTCTATAACAAATTTGGCACTTAATCAAAGAATACCCAGGTAAACCTTCATCTGATGCATAAATGGAGACATGGAAAGACTTAATGATCAAACCAAGGTCTTACAGCTGTTTGTGGAAAAATCAGAAAGAACTACTAGAGTTTATGGGGCTTCATGACGAGCTTTTTCCCCACTACATTGTATGTTCTCTACCCACTGCTTTGTATTGTATTTCCTTTTCAGTATGTTTTTGTCTCTCACAATGAAAACATAAGTTATTTAGAGAAGAAGGATGGAGTGTGGAGGTGAGCTGGAAAGGAGATAAACGGGAAAGTTTCAGGCATCTTGCTAGCTTCTTTACTTCTATTGTTTATTTTACTCACTACAGTATTCATATACTGTAGTGAGTAGAATAAACAAATAAATAATTCTCCCAATTTTACAGGTAAGAATTTGAGGCTCAGAGAGATTATATTAGTTGGCCAAAGCTACTCAGATGGCAAGATGGACAGTATGGTCACTTTGGGAAAATGATTAGTGTTATACTGTATGTACTGTAAAGAAATCACTGTCCTGTGCTTTCCCCATTCTCTCACATGTTAAGAACATGTACCCATTTATTTATAGCACTCTCTCATTCCTAAGAAATGTCCTATTAAATTACAATTTCCTCAAGGCATACTAACAGAAATAACAGAGAAATGGAGTAGGAAATTTTTAATCACAATATTTACTGTATAGCAACAAGGCATATAAAAGGGGGCTTTGAAATAAATGGAAATGGAACAGTCCTTTTTGTTCTAATTGGCACTGTTTCTGGCAGTTATGAAATACATTAGATGCTCACCACATAATGCTTCTATTATGTAACTAGACCATTATCAATAAAAGGAAAAAGGACATATTTGCTAAGATTTCCATTAAGTAAATAGGCCTCATGAAGGAAGGCAAATGGACATTTTTGCTAATGCCTTTCCTTATGTAGGAATGGAATCAAACTGAAGATTTTTTGGCTACAATAAGGACACTGAGTTTTGTTTGGTTTCATTTTGTTTACAAAATACAATATATATGTCCATATAGGTAGTTAAATCTGAAAGTATTTATATAATTACATGCACTATATTACACAATTATAAACTATATGAAAAATCTCTACTTTAAAACTATAAGATAGTCCATTTCTAATCTTAATTTAGAAGAAATTTACAATATAATTTTAAATCATCTGGGACTCTTTTACTTTAAATGATTATTGATGTTTACCGCCCCCCCCCCAAAGTCCCTAATTATTAAAGAACAAGAAAAACTACAAGATCTTAAATTGGGTTATTTAGTTCTAGGAAAAGATTATACATGATGAACCAAGAAGAATCTGAAAATTTGCAGAAGATACCAATTCCCCAAATTATATATTCTCTATCCAGACTAGTACTTGCTCCCACATAAAAATCTTGCTCCAGTAAGAGCAAGGGTAACATAAATCATAGGATCTAAATATGGAAGAAACCTAATTATTCACCACAACCCCCCTATATTCAATCTTTGCCACAGAACATCTTTCTCACAAGGCAAATGCTAAATGTCTCTGTACATAGCCTTGCAGCTGGAAAAAAAAAAAAAAGTACCAATGTCATTAAGAGTTCAGTACAGGAAAAAAAAGCCATCATCATTTCAGTCAAGCTTTCTGTTTTGTAGAATATTCTAAGATACTCAAAAAACATACTGTAGGAATATAACATACAAGAGCCTTCAAAAACACAGCTTGAAAAAATTTGTTTATCTCATAAAAACTAATACATAATTAGCAAAATGTAGCCATATAAATGTATAAGTATTATATAAATACATCAACTTGTTCAAAAGTTTTACTCCTGAAGAATTCTGGGTAGAATCTATTAACAAATCTTATTTGAAATGAACTAGGCAAGATCACACTTATAGAGACCCTTAAGTTGAATTTTGAAAAGGATAAACAATAGATCCTAATTTTTAAAAAAATCAAGTGTACATTTTAATATTTCTATATGAAATAAAATAAGAATGGCAAGAGACAAATTGGGAGCCCACTCTAATCATCCATGTGAACAAAAATGATGAGTATCTAACTATGGATGTAAGAATAAACCAGATCCAGGAGGCACTGAGAATAAAGAGTCTTCAAGGCTTGGAAAACGTTTAGACTTGAGAGTAGGGATAGGAAAAAATCAAAGACAAATCCAATATTCTGAGTCCAAGTAACTGGCATTAACAAAGGACATGGATTCTGGGAAAAAGAAAATGAATGCTGTTTGGGCACACGACTCGATGTGCCAGAGGAAATTTTGATGCCATGAAGAGAGGACAGGACTAGAGACAGATTTAGAAATCATGCATGTAAAGGAAATTGTTTGAGCCACTGGTATAGAAGCAGTGGAAAAAGGAGAAAGTAAAAAGAGAGGCCTAGAGGTGTCCCACCACAGTGGGAGAGAAATGGTTTCCAGAACACAAGGAGAAAACTAGGAGAGTGGCTTAGTTGGGGTAGGGGTGGCCAGGCCATAGCTACATCCTGCTTTAAGATATCCGTTTTAAACCCTCCTCTGTTGCAAAAAATAAATAAAAATCACTAAAAATCACTTGTGTGTCTTCATAATGTAGTTAATTGGAAATTGTCTACTTCTTGGCACAGTTCAATCAGGATAGGTGGAGACTGAGTCCTGAAGGAAATGATCCCTGCTCTGAACAGCAGGAAGTGTCAGCAGACAAAGCTGAGTGGTCCCATGGCTCACAACAGCTACTGGGGACTTAAGCACAAGACAGCATTACCACTGCTGAGTCACAGTATATTAAAAGAGAAAAAGAACAGAAAAGTACTTTCATGGTTCTGGATGAAAGCACTCAACAATCTGATCTAGAAACTGTTATACAGCAAAAAAAAAGAAAAAAGAAAAAAAAATGTCACTGATAAAAAAGAAGAAACAATTTTAACTCTGAGAGCTGGGACTATGTGATCTATTTTTTTATTTGAAAATGCAAGCTCAGTTTGAACAACCTAAATCTCTATGGACAGAATTTTCTTTTCTCCTCAGATTTCTCCTCAGGAGCTAAAACAGATTTGCCAAGTACGCAGGGTCCTCACAGCGTAGTTGCATAGAAATAAGCAAGATATTGTCTCTGTCCTGTGGTTTTTGTTCTCCCTTCAGTGATCATGGTGACCAGCTGGGGAAAGAAGTACCCCATTTGCCATGGTGCCTTCACTGACATGTCTGACAGACCCTCAAGAAAAAAGGGCAGCCCTCCACAAGGGATCAAGTATGTGATATATTAGATAATCACAGAGAGGTTAGGAAAATCCCCCTTCACCTATGAAAGGCTTTATCTCATTCCAAAAAGTGGTAGGAAAAGAATACATTTTAAATCTCCACATCCAGAAGGTGATGTTCAAACCATTAAGTTAAATTCAATAGAGCTATAAAATTTTACCCAAGATTCACAAACTTCTCAGAAAGAAAAATATATAAATGACTCAACTTTTTCTTGTCTCTTCTCATTAAAAAAAAAATCAAATTAGTGAAAAAAAGAAGTCTACATGTTAGCTCTTCTGTTCACAGAATCAGCCACCTACAAGGTACTTTAAAGTTTGAACTAGATGTCCGCTGATATTCAAAGTCCCTTCAAGCTCTGATATTCTAGTATTCTGAGTTTGCCTGAGAAGAAGAAAACTTTTCTGAGAATCCATTTCTAGGGAGGTGACCAAGGCCATGTCTCCCCTTAGGCTTGATTATAGGCATTCCCTCACAAATGATCCCAGGACATGTATTCCATTGCATCCTCTCTTCCTGACCTCTAGTTGGAGCTTTTGCTGAAGCCTCTAGAATTCTGCAGCCAGTGGGCCATCTCACTCACAGGAATAAGAAGCAAGCATGCAAACCCCACTTTGTACTGTTTGCTTGCCATTGCCTAAAAAACCCCACAGCCCACTGTTTTTCCATATTGAAGGGTGATCTATAAAGCACATATATACCCCTGGATCAGTGGGCCACAGTAAAATGTAGGGCCACCATGTTGCTGTGACTGGTCACGCACTGTTTCTTCTAACATAGTAAAGAGGGACTTCTAATCTCTAGTCACTATTTTAAGATCTATTCCTGGCCTGCAAGATTTATAAAGTGTTCCTTAAACTACTCCTGGGAGTAATTTGCATAGGCAACTGGTGATCATTAATTAGGTGTCTGCAAACATAGGCAATAGAGGATAAATGAATGTAGAGCTTTCTCTTTTAATCACACCGCTCACCTCTAGGTTCTGAGTGAAAAAGTTCTCATCCCCGTGGACCACCTGCTCTGTTGTGGAATTCTAAATAGAAAGCTGTATATCTTGTTCTTCAGCACACAGAAAACAGAGTTAAAACAATAAGGAAAAGAAAAGTACCCGAGATAGGTAACTTTTGATGAAGAAAAAATTGAAGCTAAGTTTAGACACATAGAAACATAGAAGAAACAAAAGTATAAATCTCTATTCTCAGGCATAATAAACATTTATTACACCCTTACCACATGCAAGTCACTGGGCTAAGCCCATTTTATACCTTGTCTCTTTTAATCCACATAACTGTCCTACAAAGTAGTTGCTAATATTACCCTCATTTTATAGATGAGGAAATGGAAGCTAAAGAGGGTAAGCAAATTGCTCAGGGTCACACAGCTAGAAAAACAGCAAGCCAGGACAGTCTGTATTCTTCTAGTCTTTTCAAACCTCGAGAAGTTAGATTGATTATTCAATCTGGCCAGAAGGCAAACCGGAAAGAAATGGAAGCAACGTGTACTTCCCAAGTATTTTCTAGATGCCAGGTACTTTACTGGACAGCTCATATACTTTTTTCATGTGACCCGTACAACAGCCCCCAGAGTAGTCATTATTGGCTCCAATTTACAGAAAAGATCACTCGGGATTCCACCAGCCCCAAAGCCCTTCACAGCCTCTCTCAGGTCACCTTGTCCTGCCAGGAAAGACCCTCAGCTCTCAACTCTGTCTGTGCCTCAAACCTCAACCTCTGGCTCATTGTGCCATCCAGGTTTCTCTCTCCTCCTCTTCCACCTCCTTAAAATCATAGAGGCTGGAAAGGGGGTGTCTTTTTCTTTCTTTTTTTTTCTTTTTCTTTCTTTTTTTTTTTTTTTTTTGCGGTACGCAGGCCTCTCACTGCTGTGGCCTCTCCCGTTGCGGAGCACAGGCTCCGGACGCGCAGGCTCAGCGGCCATGGCTCACGGGCCCAGCCGCTCCACGGCATGTGGGATCCTCCCACCCGGGGCACGACCCGTGTCCCCTGCATCGGCAGGCGGACTCTCAACCTCTGCGCCACCAGGGAAGCCCCCCTGCTTTTTAATAAAGAATTATATTTTGTTGGGAATATGAACATGGCGCATTTACAGGACTCCTAATACCAACTGTCCACGTCTGAAGACAGTGTGCATGGGATACACTAAACAGGCAGTGCTGTCATGTGCAGGAAACCTTATGCCCCTTAACCTAATTGAGTGTTGGAAAGTTCTCCTCTTTACAAAGAATGTTCAATCAATAGTTATAATGTATCCACGGCAGGCCCAGTAACAAAGCAATGACATGTATTCTCATTTTTCAAATGGCCAAACTGATGTTACAGACAACTTCTACTCTGGTAACTAATAACACAAGTTAAGTTTGTTTAGGTCAAACACTCTCCTCCACACATACACAAACACTCCAAGTACACACACATAAGATAAAACCCTCCTTTCCTTGAGGAAGTCTGTTCTCTTTTTCTCCCTTCTTATAGACCTGAGACCTTTTTATGGCTCCTGACCAAGAATTTTTCCAGGTTGCCACTGAGAGGAAAGATGTTAATTATCTACTTAGCACTTTCTTTTTAGACTCTCAGTAGTGAATGCTCTTCATTTCTCTGCCAAGGTAATTCTTGGTCTATTATCAGAGCTCTAAGGTCCTTATGCCACCATTCTGACTCGCAGCTGTGAACTGCCCTGCTCAAAATACAAGGTAAGAAAGACGGCACATACATAGTTAGGGTGGGCACTACGTCTCTTTAGTTAAGTGTTAATGAAATATTTTAGAGTGACAAGGGTATAAGTTTTCCTGGTCCTATGTGAATTCTCTCTTTCATCTGCAGTACTGCTGTCTTCTTAACGTGCCACTTACAAAAGCAAGGTTCTTGTGGTTCTTGTATTAGAAATAACAGGCAAATAACTATTTTTAAAGCATTTTGACCAAACAAGATCTGATCCTGTTCACACGTGTCACTCCCACTGGATGCTGTTGGGGACAACAAGATCACTAAGACTTTTACTGTTCCCAAGAGAACTTACAGTGAAACGACAATGCACACACAAAATTAGTATTTTAGACGTGGGGTGAGGTGCAAATATATATATGTTTAATTTTTGGTAAATAAGTCATTTGATTTTTCATAAGGCTTTATTTTAGAATTTCAGTGTAGCAAACTCTAATAAGAAACCTAAGAATTTGAGAGGAGAAAGAAGAATCATAAAGTAAATTTGAGAGAATGATTTTGTGATGCAGTGGAAGAGCTGGGAGACATAGTCCAGTGCAGACTAACACTGATCGGTGACTAACACTCACATTCCTTATGGGAGGAAATGAGGGTATTGGATGTAATGGTTTCTACATTACACTCTGCTTTTAAACTCTATGGTTTTATGGATTCTCATTATATTTGCTTTTCGTAAAAAAACTAACACATGGATTTTCATTCCTGCTTCGTTCTTTATAAAAGTGGAAGTTTTCAAATTGCTTGATCATGTTAACAATTTCCTTATGTAACTACAAGAAACTCTTTCAATTTCAATATACTTTCTTGTATTTTATCAAAGCCACCATAGGCTTTTAAAAATCAAAAAATAGTAAAAAGTGATACTCTCATCCTACAAAGATTTAAAAAATTATTTTCCAAATGTTAATTTTTTGTAGTGACCCAAGCTTTAAGCTTGTTCTTTTGTGTTGACAACTGACTGACAAAAGGCATTCTCAGTTTTGCTCTTCTCATTTAATGCTGTGAAAATAGCTACCATCAGTGAAATGCATTTTCCTCACTTCAAAATGGAGGGAAACATTAAAACGCTGCATGTTAACAAATGAAAGCTGTACTAAAGAATTCTCAGGGCATAACTAGCCAACAGAGTTAACAACAAGGTAATCATCAGGCTCAAGAGAACCCTTGCTTTTTTTTTTTTTTTTTAACATCAGTGATTCATGTTCAGAAATTATCACTGTGTGTTGGTTGGGTTCACATGAAAGAAAATCACTGACATTTTTGTTTATGGATGATAAAATGCAGACTATTACTTCCAACAGAAGTATTAATTCTTAATGAGCTAATTAAAGAAAAACGGATCATAGCAGGATGTATTGAGCAAAAGATGTCTCCAAAACCACTTCCTAAGTAGATAACCCTAAGGGTAAAAAATACTACATTTTGCCTCTGTGACCCATTAGATTACCCCAGAAATTTTACAACAATTTAAAGACCACCAATATCTTTTAGTTACAAACTGTTGGCATTCACTGAATGAATAAATGAATGATAGACAAATTGACTGACAGACTAAAGACAAAGAACCCACTAACAGACTGATCAATTCACTTAAATGAATCATTTAATTTTACAAAACATTTCAAATTTGTATTTCCTCACAGAATTCACAGATAGAAAATACTACCATAACACAAACCTGGTCATTTATTTGCAATTGGTGTGCAAAAGTACTAGAAAGCTTAGGTATTTACATTCTTTTCTGGGAAAAAAAAAATTGAATAGTGCTGGTTCAAAGTTATTCACTCAGCAAATATTGTCAGGCTGCCTACTAGGATAAGAGCACCAGGGTATGGAATCAAAGATGAAAAGCTTATGGTCTCTACCTTCAAGCAGGTTTTCTAGTTATTTAGAAAATCATACATAATTATATGTGTTCATGTACAAGATAACTATAAAAAAAGGCAGACAAATGTGTAACTTCCAAAATAGAGATATTTAGGAGGGCAATGGGATTTCAGAAAGGTAGAGCAATAAGAGTGAAGGTGGCATGTCATCTAGGTCTTCCTCAATATGCAGGAATTTCAACAAAAGCTCAATGAACAACAGGAAGCAGAGTCAAGAGGTAGGCACGTGGCCAGGGCTGACATTCTATCCATATGCCTCAGTTTGAATATGGAAGTTGTTAAAATATTGAGATACTTCCATACTAGGTGGTAACTGGAAATATTTTCATTTCTCCATTTTTATTTTTTCACTACATATGTAATGACACATAACTTTACATAGATACATAAGTATGCTCATGTTGCTTCCTCCTTTTTTCCCCCCTTTTCCTTTTCTGTCTGATTCCTCCCTTTGGTCTTCCCATTCACATCCATATTTCCCACATATATCCATGCCTTTTCTCCTCCAGGCATCTGTGTTAACAAATCAATAGTCCTTCTCTGTATTCATATAATTTCATACAGAGCTATACCTAAAAATGCATGGGCACACATACACACATAGACTCATTCCGAACACACACACACAGATATAACATGTGCACATATATTTACACATGCATTTTTGTCAGTTTTACCAAAAAAAGGAGGAAAATATTATGTATATATATTATACTTATTGTTTTCTCATTCAACAATATCTTTGGAAAACCCTCTAAGTCATCTGGTATAGTCCCAATTTACTCTTCTTAGTATAGATAAAATGTTACATGGCATGAATATATAATTTATTCAATGATTCTCCTTTTTCTTGAATTTTATTTATTTTTTTATACAGCAGGTTCTTACTAGTTATCTATTTGATACACATTAGTGTATATATGTCAACCCCATTCTCCCAATTCATCCCACCATCACCACTCCCACCCAGCTTTCCCCACTTTGTGTCCATACTTTTGTTCTCTACATCTGTGTCTCTGTTTCTGCCTTGTAAACCGGTTCATCTGTACAATTTTTCTAGATTCCACATATATGCGTTAATATATTTGTTTTTCTCTTTCTGACTTCCTTGTCTAATGTAACATTCTTTATTTTAAAGTCTATTTTATCTAATATGAGTTTTGCTACTCCAGCTTTCTTTTGATTTCCATTTGCATGGAATACCTTTTTCATTCCCCTCACTTTCAGTCTGAATGTGTCCCTAGGTCTGAAGTGGGTGTCTTATAGACAGCATATATATGGGTCTTGTTTTTGTATCCATTCAGCAAGCCTGTGTCTTTTGGTTGGAGCATTTAATCCATTCACATTTAAGGTAATTATCGATATGTATGTTCCTATGACCATTTTCTTAATTTTTTTGGGTTTGTTTTTGTAGGTCCTTTTCTTCTCTTGTGTTTCCCACCTAGAGAAGTTCCTTTAGCATTTGTTGTAGAGCTGGTTTGGTGGTGCTGAATCCTCTTAGCTTTTGCTTGTCTGTAAAGCTTTTGATTTCTCCATCAAATCTGAATGAGATCCTTGCCACGTAGAGTAATCTTGGTTGTAGCTTCTTCCCTTTCATCACTTTAAATATATCATGCCACTCCCTTCTGGCTTGTAGAGTTTCTGCTGAGAAATCAGCAGTTAACCTTATGGGAGTTCCCTTGTATGTTGTCATTTTTCCCTTGTTGCTTTTAATAATTTTTCTTTGTCTTTAATTTTTGTCAGTTTGATTACTATTTGTCTTGGCACGTTTCTCCTTGGGTTTATCCTGCCTGAGACTCTCTGCGCTTCCTGGACTTGGGTGGCTATTTCCTTTCCCATGTTAGGGAAGTTTTCAACTATAATCTCTTCAAATATTTTCTCAGGTCCTTTTTCGCTGTCTTCTCCTTCTGGGGCCCCTATAATGTGAATGTTGGTGTGTTTAATGTTGTCCCAGAGGTCTCTTAGGCTGTCTTCATTTCTTTTCATTCTTTTTTCTTTATTCTGTTCCATGGCAATGAACTCCACCATTCTGTCTTCCAGGTCATTTATCCGTTCTTCTGCCTCAGTTATTCTGCTATTGATTCCTTCTAGTGTATTTTTCATTTCAGTTATTGTATTGTTTGTCTCCGTTTGCTTGTTCCTTAATTCTTCTAGGTATTTTTTCTTTAATTCTTCTAGGTCTTTGTTAAACATTTCTTGCATCTTCTTGATCTTTGCCTCCATTCTTTTTCTGAGGTCCTGGATCATCGTCATTATCATTATTCTGAATTCTTTTTCTGGAAGGTTGCTTATCTCCACTTCATTTAGTTGTTTTTCTGGGGTTTTCTCTTGTTCCTTCATCTGGTACATAGCCCTCTGCCTTTTCATTTTGTCTGTCTTTTTGTGAATGTGGTTTTCGTTGCACAGGCTGCAGGATTGTAGCACTTATTCTCACTCTTGCTGTCTGCCCTCTGGCGGATGAGATTATCTAAGAGGCTTGTGCAAGCTTCTTGGTGGGAGGGACTGGTGGTGGGTAGAGCTGGGTGTTGCTCTGCTGGGCAGAGCTCAGTAAAACTTTAATCCACTTGTCTGCTGATAGGTGGGGCTGAGTTCCCTCCCTGTTGATTGTTTGGCCTAAGGTGACCCAGCACTGGAGGCTACCCAGCAATTTGGTGAGCTAATGGTGGATTCCGGGAGGGCTCACGCCAAGTAACACTTCCCAGAACCTCTGCTGCCAGTGTCCTTGTACCCGCGGTGAGCCACAGACACCGCCCCCCAACCTCTGCAGGAGACCCTCCCAACACTAGCAGGTAAATCTGGTTCAGTCTCCTATGGGGTCACTGCTCCTTCCCCCTGGGTCCTGATGCACACATTACTTTGTGTGTGCCCTCCAAGTGTGGACTCTCTGTTTCCCCCAGGCCTGTCAAAGTCCTGCAATCAAATCCCGCTAGCCTTCAAAGTCTGATTCTCTGGGAATTCCTCCTCCTATTGCTGGACCCCCAGGTTGGGAAGCCTGACGTGGGGCTCAGAACCTTCACTCCAGTGGGTGGACTTCTGTGGTATAAGTGTTCTCCAGTTTGTGAGTCATTCACCCAGCGGTTATGGGATTTGATTTTGTTGTGATTGCGCCCCTCCTACTGTCTCATTGTGGCTTCTCCTTTGTCTTTGGATGTGGGGTATCTTTTTTGGTGAGTTCCAGTGTCTTCCTGTCAATGACTGTTCAGCAGTTAGTTGTGATTCCAGTGCTCTCACAAGAGGGAGTGAGTGCAGGTCCTTCTATTCCACCATCTTGAACCAATCTCGATTCTCTTAATAGAAATTTACTGTATTTCCTTTTTTTTTTGCCACAACAAACAACACTGAGATAAAGAACCACTTATTTATGTCTTTACACATAGTGCATTTATTTATGTGGGATAGGTTCTTATGAGTATATTGCTTGTGTGTATATATTTAATTTTAATAGGTACTGCAAGATTGCTTTCCAAAAAGGCTGTAATGCTTCACATTTCCACCAGCAATGTATGAAAGTACCCTTTCCCCCACATCCTAGCCAGCAATACATGCAAAAGCTCTATTCTTTTTCTGCCAGGCTGATGAGTGTGAAGTGATATATTGCCTATTTTCAATTTGCCTTTCCCTGACTGCTAGTAAAGTTGAACATATTTTCATATGCATATTGGCCAAGAGCCCTTAAAAATGAAGTTCATTTTTTCTTCTTTTTTAGGGATACCCCATAGGGCTTTTTAAAGTATACCCAAGAACAAGCTTATCTAGCCAACCCATGTGAGTAAAATGGGATTTTCTCCAGATATTCAAAACTAAATCAGTCTGGAAAAGATACTCAGCTGTATTTCATATAAAGTCATTGAGGATTTCCCTAGTTCCCACCTGAAGTATCTAAGTGTTCAATTTGGCCAAGGGTTTGTCTTGTGGGGTTGTGGACTGAGAGAAAGAGAGTAAGGCATGAAGACTGAAGTTCATCTGTGGAGTCAACTGGGTAGTCAGCACTGCCTTCAGACTTTTTATATTTAGCATGTGTAATAGTACATAAGCCCATCTGCTCTCTGGCAGGACACATCCCATGTGGTAATAAATTAAAATCAAGACAGCACTGAGGTATTGTGGCAACATGAAAGTTCATATGTATTCCCATAAGAGCCGTAAGAAAAAAATTCAAGGAAAATATAAAGAAGACTCTATACTGAGTTCTAAGAGGTGTCCACATATATTCACAGAATTGGTTTTCCTGGTCATGTTCTAATGTTGAAAAATTCAGGGAGGAATATACACATGACATTTAAATCATGTCATTTGATTTTTAATGGTAAAGAAATATTTGTGAGCACTATATTGAGTTTATATTCAAAAGCGTCTTTTTTTTTTTTTTTTTGTCTTTTTGTCTTTTTACTCAGGAGTAGGGGTGGAGTAAATATGAAAGGCTGGGATTATTTCCTTCCAAGAATGTACTCGAAATTTTAAACTTGAATTGTTTCTCTAAAAGGACTGAAAAAGAAAGGAAGACTTCATCAGGTAGGTCGTAAAAGTGTTAAACATTGAGAAATCAGAGCCATAATGATGCTCAAAATTAGCTTCCCTGAGGAGGGGATTCTGGCCACAGCCCTTGTTAAGTGCTGTAATGTGTAGTGAGTAAAATGAATTATTCATGTAATACTTGAACACACTCTGGGAATTTCTGACAGACTCCAGGAGAAAAATATGAGTTGTCTTTCAGGTGATAAGAAGAATCTGGATCCTGATTTCAAGCAAATAATACAATTCAAGAGCAGCTTGCATTGATTTCATAATCTTTAGAATCCACCCCCCTCCCCAGTAAAAGCAGAGAAAATATAATTTAATCAATTGGGTAAGAACCTGTGCTGATTATCTGAGCACTCTTATGATATTCTCAGAGATAGGACTGCCATTCCTAATGCAGGATTTGTATTCAGCCTGCCTTTCTAAGTACACAACTGCTGTTATTTGTGTATGTGAATTATTTCTTCGATAACAAGGCTGGAATTACATTTGGGAATTTAATTCAAATTAAGTATTAATAATAGGAGCAACTTTTTTAATGTCATAAAAAGTGCCATTGGTACCCAAAACATAAATTGTCACAAAGCATCCTCCCTCTCCCTGCATACCTTCAGGTTCTAATCCCATCATTAAATTTTCTGTCAATTTATTTTCTAAGTTATTACCAATGGAATGAAGGGAATCCAAGTGAGAGTCAGTGCTCATTTATTTGAAATTGCTTTAAAATTCTGTTGTTTTTTTTTTTTAAAGAACATTCAGCTAATATTTACTCCCTTTTCTTTGGGAACCTGGTGGCACAAATGGCCTAAGGATGCTTTCAAAAAGAGCAGGGATTTATTCAAGCTGCATTACTTGTACTTAAATGCTATTTATTAAAAGTTGGCTATTAAAGAATTAAGGAAATGAACCCAGGATGATAATAACTTCAAATAGTACTCAGCAAGGTAATGTTCTTTAAACTTTCAGGACTCATGCTTTGGTAAATGGAAGAGTATTGGGAATGTCTCCCTTTGAGAGGACAAAGAGTTAATGAACACAGATTAAGGATCCACCCCACCCCCACCCCCGCCCCAGACAATGGAAGGTCCCAGTCACTGCTCTTCGTACCCACTGACCCTGCCTCCTCCTCTTCTGTCTGGGTGACTATTCCATAGACCAACCTCTAGGCTGCTAAGGGCAGAGCCATCCTTTATGTCATGCTGCACAGCTCATTGAAAAGACAAAGTTCTGGAATAAAGCACACCTTGCCATCTGCCCCAGAATGACACTCCTCAGAGCAAGAGGTAGCAGCAGATCAGTAGCTGGATGAACCAGCTGGCTGAAGGCTGACCAAGTCCTACCTTGAACATTCCTAGTTTTCTCATGCTGAAGAGTGGACTTTTGTACTCCTCCCACCCCCAGTAAGGTCTCAAAATGCAAGAGAGCCACCCCTAGAGGCAGGGTGAGGGGAGGGGCAGAGAAGGGGCCCAAGATGCCTGGATTCGACTGCACTAAGCACTGCCCCCCCCCGCCCCATTCCCACACACTCGTCCCTGGATCTGTTTTTGTTTCACTTGGTCTTACCCTCCCCTGTGATGAGAAGACAACTCTTTTTCCATTCTAATTTTGCCTCTGAAGACTCCTGTCTTTTGGCAGAGATTTAGAAAATCTAATAAAAATATAAATATCACTAAAAAGAATAACTCAATTTTGTGAAAACTCTGTCCTTTCCAGTAAGGTATAAACTCTTTAAGGGCAGGAACAATGTCCATTTCTGTTCATGCTGTAAACCCAGTGGCTAAAACACAGCACGTGACACAAAGTAACTGCTCAATAAATATATTAGGTTAACCAGTGGTTTTAAATTTGCCTGGGTAAATTTGAAAACCACCTGGAGGTCTTGTTAAACCACAGGTTGCTAAGCCTCATCCTCAGTTTCTGATGCAATAGATCTGGGGTGGGATCTGAGAATTTGCATTTCTAATAAGTTCCCAGGTGGTAATGCTGCTGGTGGTCCAGGGACCACATTTTCAGAAACACTGCATTAAACCATATGAAATTATCATTTTGTTGGTCCAAAAATGGCCAAATATTAACAATTTCACATGACTTAGTTTAGCATGTTTATGAGTTAATAGATATGAATAGATAGATAAATATAATGTAGGCATTTATATTCTTTCTTGAGCTTATTGCAGAAGCCAGCATAAATGCATACAGCATGTTAGAGAGCATGGGCTCTGGAGCCAGAGAGACCTGCATTTAAATTCTCACTCTGACACTAGGTGTAATGCCCCAGATAACTAACTTATCTTCTTGGAACCTCAGTTTTCTTGTCTCTAAAATGGGGGTGATGGACTTGCAGTGAGGAATGAATGAGATAACATATGAAAAATACCTGCATTGTATCTGGCCTGCGACAGATATTCAATAAAGAGTAACCATCATCATTATTAATTTCACCATTATTATTATCATCTTAACATTGGGCCACACTCCAGAAATTAGAATAACTCATGTTCTTCTATGCATTTTCTCTCTGTAAGAAGTAAACCAGAATTGGGAAAGGCTGCTTGAGGGTTATTTCAGAAGAGCAATGGTTCTTCATGCTGAGGAAAATATTCTTGTTATGGCATGCAATGCCTGCTCTAGGTTCAACAGTGGGCTTGGAGAATCCCACATCCCAATCATAGAGCAGCAAAATTCAACTAAATTCTACCAAAATTTATTGAAATGAAAGGATCAGAAGACTTACTATCAGTCTAACCCAGCTTCAAACTCCTCAATATCTGGAACATTTGGGAAAAGTTATTTAACTTTTCTCAGCCTGTTTCCTCATCTGTGAAAGGAGACTAAGAGCACCTACTTTTTAGGCTTATTATAGGAATTAAATAAATATTGTGTATGCAAATGCATACAAAATGCAAACCATTAAACAAGTATACCTGTGCAACATGCAATAAGACAGTCCCAGTTTCAACCACACTATCCCACTGTCCCTATAAGTCCACCTGTACATGTCATACCTGTGTGTTGATTTAAAGTTTCTAAAATGTGGTCATTGTAGCTGTACAATCTCTAATTATCTCAGGACCTCAGCCATCCTTCAATGTTACCAGTGAGCCCAAATACCTCCACCACCACCCAGCCCCATTGCACAGGCCCGTATGAGATTTTGGTAATTTAACAAAGCCACTAGTTACACAAAGAGTGAAAGAGATACATTGAAAATAGGATGATTATGAGTAAAAGGAAATGGAAGTGGGTCCTGCAAAGGTGGGAGGGTGATGGGAAAAGATCCTACGCCCCTGTGAAGAATAGATCATATGATAGAACCAAGTAAAAGAAGGGAGTAAAACCAGCTTGCTGCCTAGGCTGAGGAAGATGAAAAAAGACAAGGCATTGGAGCTGTCCACAGGGAAGGAATGAGTCCGAGAAATGTAAGTAAGAGGGAAAACAATGTAAGTTGTATGAGGCTTTCTTCTTTCCTATCTTGGGTGCAGCTAACTGACAGTCATCTCTGCTCTTAAAGGCTAGGGAAATCATGTAGACATGACCACATTAAAAATAGTGCATTCAAGACTTTCCAGTAAAGATTTGAAATCTCCTTGGCATGTCAGGGTGACCCTGCTACTGGAGCTCTCAAATAAATGAGAGGAAATGGATAATAACCTGGGTTTGGGGGCTCGTTCTCTTCTAGAACGCATAGCTGTCATTTTGCAGATGCTGTTTAGAGTAGCTATTTCTCATTCAATTGATGTTGAGTACACTGACATTTCCATTATAATAATTTAAGAAAAGAGGAACAAACGGTGATTGATGAGAGGGGATTAGCAGAGAGAACAAAGGCGTCTCCTCTCCAACCTTCCCTCACCTGCCCAACCAGCACCCTCACAGAAAGCCCCAACCACCCATCATGCTGCCTTGGAAAGACCACATGGACAGCTGCCTTTTTGGCCAACCAGTGTGAAATGAAACAACAAGGAAAGAAGTGAAGCACAAGAGACAAGCATTTGCAACGCTTAGTCTCAGACTTTTGTAGGGTAGTATTTTGCTTCATGGAAACTTGAATACAAAATTTTACAAACTTTAGTGGAAAAACTATCTTCACCCCACCCCTCCATATGTAGTCTGGTACCAGTCCATAAAAGGGTTGTTAAACTCTGCATAGACCACTTCATAAAAATAGGCTCTTTTATCTGCTGCCAGAGAGCAACAAAAGAACTCTTGCGTGTCTGTGGAGATTCTAGGATGATGTTAGGATGGATAATAGAAAGACAAATACTTGCTAAAATACTGTCTGTTACTCCCAGAATCACTATAGCAATACCCAAGCCAAGCAGCTGAGAAAAGCTTTAACACACTATGCAATTCAAATGCAACCCATCACTGCTGCTGTAATTACAGGCGCCTGCCTTCCTCCTCTCAGATCTGGGGATAAAAGCCTAGGGCTGAATTTGTATCTCAGCTGCACAGAAGCCGAAGCTAGTAGTCAATAAACACAGAGGACTCTGCGTTTGACAGACAGGCTCTTGTAGGATAGACAGCTAACCTATTGTTCAACAGTTCGTCCACACTCAGATTATCAGGATGACAGAAAGGAAAGGGACGTTTTTGGATGCTCCCTAAATGCAAGGACTTTCATTTAAGCCCCACAACCACCATAGAAGTGGGTGTTATTATCCTTATTTTTTAAATAAGAAAAATGAGGCTCAAAGGTTGAGTCATTTGCCTCAGGTCGCACAGCTTTGTAAAGTGTGGGATTGGCCCTGGAATCCCGATCTTTCTGACCACGCTGTCCATGTCTTTTCCAGCTCAGTCTGGAATTGGGCTCCTGGCAACAGTAGGTTATTAGCAATGGGCTGTGGTGCTCATAACTTGTAAACTCTCAAAGGCTGATGCATGGCAATTTTCAAATGAGAATTCTGCACCTCCATCCTTTTAGGGGAAGGTAGAGTGATCAAGATTTAAGATTCCACCGTGGCTATATCCGTGTGCTGGCGGATCAGAAAATATTGAATGTAAGGGCAATCTAAACGATTAAAAAGAGCACATCAGGGCTACTAGAGAAGGAATACTTAAGAAGGCACAGAGAGGCAAGACTTCGAATCTCTAGAATCTCTGTCTTCTTAAAATGGGACTGCAAACATCTGTGCTGAGGTTACATAGACTCTATTAGAGGATGGGGGAGAGTGCCCACCAGCCACGTGGAAATTTTCCTTCGTACACAGAAGTTATTCTCAGATTTTTGCTGTACTAACATTGAATCCACTTCCTTCTCTCTGAGCAGGCCAATAGGGATCTCCTTCCAGTGATGTAGGCTCCTCTCAAATATAGATCCCAGGAGAATCACCTCCAATTTCCCACTCTGTAGATCACAGCATTAGTCTATCTCAAAGGCTCCAGCCACACGTTTTTATACCACTTTACTAGGAATTTATGAAACCTTCACATATCCAGTTTTTTAAAATATGGTCTTAAATACATAGAAAAAAATAAATCTACTATTGAAAAGTATGCCCTTTAAAGAAAAAATTGGGTAAACCTAGCAACAAACCCTGAGGAATGACCCATTTCAAAATGTTGTTATGTGGAAGTGGCTTTGAAGTTCAATTTAATTTCCTGGAAGCCCCAAACAACTCTATTTCCCTACAGAAAATAATTAAGCATCAGGGATGATAATGTGATTAGCAAGTAAAACACCTGGAATTTGCTTAGCAAATCAGAAAGCAAAGAGAGGACTGCTGTGAAACTGCAGCAGTTCCTGCCCTGCGCAACCTCATCACCAGCGCTGAAGAGCCATCCTCATCTTCAGAAGTAGGCAGGGGGGTCAGGCCTGCCATCGTAGAGAAATACCCCACTATTTGTCACCTGCCTAAAGGCCTATTGGGTCCTGGTTGATCGTCTGGCCCCTCATGTTCCTGAAGGGCACCCCCATGGGCCTGAAAAAAACCACATAGGACTTCTGGGATGTGGGGGGGTGTCCAATCATCCTTCTGAGAATAACATAATATGTAGACGCATCTGATCTAAATGAGCCTGAACCAATTACAGAAATCAATACTTTGTGTTGCAAAACTAATTAAATGACTGACCAATTGATTGATTAAATTAACATTTAGGTTCTTATACGCCAGGCCCTTCACTAAGCACTATATGTGTTATCTCTTAATCCCAAGAATAACTTTATAAGGTGAATAATATTATCATTCCCATTTTATAAGTAAGGAAACTAAAACTTAGGAAGATTCAGCAGCACGTTCCAATCATATAGCTCAAAAGCAGCAGAGCCAGGTTCAAATTCAGATATGTGTGTATCCAAAAGCCAAGCTCATGACCTTACAACAGAAGAACTGGTTAATAAATAACAAACATCTATACAGTGGAAAGTTAGACACTTAAAAAAACGTTACACAAAAATACTTGAAAGGGCTTCCCTGGTGGTGCAGTGGTTGACAGTCCGCCTGCCGATGCAGGGGACACGGGTTTGTGTCCCGGTCCGGGAAGATCCCACATGCCGCGGAGCGGCTGGGCCCGTGAGCCATGGCCGCTGAGCCTGCCGCGGAGCGGCTGGGCCCGTGAGCCATGGCCACTGGGCCTGTGCGTCCAGAGCCTGTGCTCCGCCACGGGAGAGGCCACAACAGTGAGAGGCCCGCGTACCGCAAAAAAAA
Organism: Mesoplodon densirostris; assembly: GCF_025265405.1. Classification (NCBI taxonomy): domain Eukaryota; kingdom Metazoa; phylum Chordata; class Mammalia; order Artiodactyla; family Ziphiidae; genus Mesoplodon; species Mesoplodon densirostris. The sequence goes on from NC_082672.1 coordinate 57,559,980, forward strand.
AAAAAAAAAAAAAAAAAAATGGAATGCCTGAGTAAAGGCCTCAGTAGATCACAAGTCTCAGAGAAACATGCAAACAGCAGGCTTTAGAAATCTTTCCATGCAGATGCGGCTAGATGCCTCTCTTCATGTTAGAATAATTATTTACATGTTACTACTGTGTGCACCTGTCCCACTGTTTTGCAATTTTCTTTTATGTGGTTACCTATACCTGTAGATTATGAGATGCAGAGACCAGTTGTTTTTACTTTCAACTTCTTAGTGTCCTAGAGCCCAATACAGTGTCTGGCATAAGGTAAGCAGTTAAACATTTGTTAAATGAACGAACAAATAACACACTGGATTATTGGTTGCTTGTACAAACAGACTTAAATACTAAGGTATATATTACAAAGAAGCAACATATTAGAAGGTATATATTAAAGCACAAACTCTAGATATTAGAGAAAAATCATCTCCAAGTATATATACATTTTGATAAGTTATATCAAACTAAAAGTGAATTTCAATATGGTGGATTCTTCAATTCTATCAAGGTATTGAAATAAAATATTGAAACAGAGCCTACAGTATGGAACTGAAAAATATACATCTTAGGGCTTCCCTGGTGGTGCAGTGGTTGAGAATCTGCCTGCTAATGCAGGGGACACGGGTTCAAGCCCTTGTCTGGGAGGATCCCACATGCCGCGGAGCAACTAGGCCCGTGAGCCACAACTACTGAGCCTGCGCGTCTGGAGCCTGTGCTCTGCAACAAGAGAGGCCGCGATAGTGAGAGGCCCGCGCACAGCGATGAAGAGTGGCCCCCACTTGCCACAACTAGAGAAAGCCCTCGCACAGAAACGAAGACCCAACACAGCAAAAATAAAAATAATTAATAAACTCCTACCCCCAACATCTAAAAAAAAAATATATATATATGTATATATATATATATATATATATACACATCTTACTGCCTATCAGGAAAAAAACAGTATCATTAGGAACCTCTATATAATGTATTTTATAATAACCATATTTTGGGGAAATTTTCATATTTACTGAAATTTTAGTTATGTCTTGCTTTACAATTATTGTATTATGTCAATCGATAATCAAAGAACTGGATCAGATACCAATGCTGAATAAATATCTGTTGAATTTAAATGGAAATTTAAATCAAAAATGGAAGCAAAATTGAAAGAGTTGATAGGAGGCTTTTGGCATCCTCCCTACAACCACAGTATAAAGCATTACTTTATTTTCTGGTAAACAAATTTAGTTTTATCTCCCTTTCTTGAAGAATAGCAACAAAAAAGAGAGAGGGAGAGAGATTACTTATACTAAATACGGCTTTTGCTTATTAATACGTAGTGATCTTTTTATATTCATTTAGTTCCCTTATAACATACACAGTACAGGAGAAAAATAAACAAATTTGAGCATTAAAATTCTCTCCACAGTTCACTTAGAAAAATATGCTACTTTGAAATCTTAGCTAAGAGTCTATCCCTGTTTATATTAAAAATGCTGATGTAGTCTGGCCACCTGCTAGGCAATAAAAGATGTATAAAATTCAAAGAACTTTGAGCAATTCACTTCCATTACCACTGCCTTGTGGCTGTCAAGTTTAGTAAAGTCAGAGACTCCAACCTAAAGCCAATAAATGAGTAACCTTGAATAAATGTAAATGTGTTAATAATATTATCTACTGTGTACATTTTTTCATATCCAACGCATATATATAAAGTTATCCTAAACAAATGGGAAGGTTAAAGGCATAATAATTCTAACTTATAACTGGATGAATATACAGGATTAAAACCTACTGTGAGTCTATCTCTGTTTTGTAAATAATTTCATTTATATCATTTTTTTAGATTCCACACATAAGTAATAGCATATGATATTTATTTACAAAACAGAAATAGACACAGACATAGGAAACAAACTTATGGTTACCAAAGAGGAATCAGGGGAGGTATAAATTGAAGTTTAGGTTTAACAAATACACACTAATATATATAAAAATAGATAAACAACAAGGACCTAGTGTATAGCACAGGGAACAATATTCAATATCTTATAATAACCTATAATAGAAAATAATCTGAAAAAGAATAGATACATATACAAATGTATAACTGAATCACTTTGCTGTACACCTGAAACTAACACAACATTGTAAATCAATTATACTTAAATAAAAAAATTCAGATAAAAATAAAAAAAAAAACTTACTGTGAAATTCATGCCATAAAAAAGGATTTTTCATAATATGTCTTCCAGAGAACTGCACAGCACCGGATACAATTTTTTGAAAGTACATATTTCCATGCTGTCAATCATTAAATCCCCTTTGAACTATTTTAATTAAAATAACTAACAATATTTAAACACATATTAGTAAACATAGTTGAGTTCCAATAAGAAAAATTCTGAGGAATAGTAAAGTTAACTCAATGAGCTTCTTCATTATTTATCTTAAAATTATCATTAGCATGTAATTATGATGATTTCAATACTTTAGAACCTCTAACCAATCTATAATTGTGCCACTGTTAACGGTACCATCAATAAGGTGTCTCCTATACATAATTTTGTATAAAGTCTCCCAGATGGCAAGTTAAATTATAGGAATATACTTAATTAACTGGTGTTTTACCTATTGGCAATAAATATGGAAAACTCTTAGTTACCAATAATTTGGACAGATAAAGATATTATCAGTTTTAGTACTAAAGCAGCATATATAATTATTGACAATGTCCACCTGAAACAAATATATGAGCATTCTGGCTTCATTCCAAAAGTAGTGTCCAGATTTCAACTCTTGGCACCATGACCTAACAATGACTCAGATAGTATTGTCACAGCAATGGGCTGGGGGAGGGGTGGACACGGTTTAGTCCAGGGGTTTCTAATGAACACCTAGGCTGGACTCTATTTTCAGCCCAGATTCTGGGCCATTTACATGTATTCATGGCAACTGAGTTGGGGTCTTCTTAACTAGAGCAGATGTCTGCTGGAATTTTTTTTTTTTGATAAATTTTGGGAAAATAACATTTTAAGATGATCTTTTAGGGGCGACTCTAGTAGGAGGCTGAGAGGGAAAGGTCCCACAAGTATTCATCATCTTCGACATTATTTGTAAAACAACACCTGCTTAAGATTCCCTTGGGCGGTGGGGTTGGTTATATGAGTGTAAATATTCTAAATGCTTAGGTTGTAAAGGATCAGTCAGCCCATCAGTGGTATGCTGAGAGCCCAACACTGTGTGTGTTCTGAGAGGGATGATAAAATATCCAAGCCACAACCCTTATCTACAAAATTTACTCATTGTTTTACACAGCCTAGTCATGATTATCAATTGCCAGTCCAGAAAGCTGATGCACCCGCCCAGAGGAATTATAATTTTAGGGTCAAAAACTCCTTAGGATTAACTAGCTCAGTGATTGATTTTCAACCTGCCTGGGAGTTTTGTTTCTTTTAAGTGCATTTCTTAAGAGTTTTCTAAAAAAGTGAAGGCACTACAACTATGCAGTTGTGGAACTACGCAGTTGTAAAAAATGAAACATTTTAAACCACAGAATCTCCAGGTTTGGGAATCAGGAATTTAAATTATGTAAAGCTCTTTCCATTCTGATGTAAAACAAGGTTTGGGAACCATGGATCTGATCAAACTTGCTTGAATTTATTCTACAGAATCCCTATCTAAAACAGACGTTTTGGAGGAGACAAAACAATCTAGATTTTTAAAAGGATAGTTGATGTATGGAACAGTAAAAGGAAGAGAAATGCATCTTAGAGAACAAGCTGACGGTGAGTCATTGAAACATCACCCCCAGTCCCCAGGAAGGTTTCTTGAGGGATCAACCCAGAATCCTCAGGGAAAGATGACAGAATGGAATACTGCCCTGTCCTTCAACCACTGGAAGCAGGAACTCAACTGCAACTTCACATAGTCCAACATCAGTTCTGCTATGATGCAGAACTGCTTCCAGAAACCCCAAACCAGACTTAAGACAGGGGAGTATTTTTCAACCTGCATTTAGGCCATTCATCCTTTGGATTATCATAAAAATCTGAGACTGCCTCTCCTTCATCCAACTGCTGAAAGTTAGAAATGAGCGCTCCAAAACTTCATTATCCTCAACATCCAGGAAATTTTCCTAATAAACTTCATATTCCAAAGTTTTTAAAACTTTAAAAAATGTTTCCAAATATAAAAATGTATTATAAGTTGAATACACTTTTCAAATGGTCTCCTGGATGCTCTAATGTGGCACCACGGGTGTGGAGTTGAGGGGGTTCCTCATCTCTCTCTACTCACCTCTATGCTGCTTCCCCAACACTGGGTTAGAGCTTATAAAAAAAAGAGCCAAAAGTAATTCAGAGGGGCCTTAAGCAAGAATGATGAGGTGAGTGCTGTATGGGTGACACCAGAGTCTGTCGAGCCTTAAAGAGTAAGTCCCAGAAAGACTGCCTAGGACAGCTCCTTGATGAAGATGCCAACATCACCAGAGAAAAGTCCCCCTTTTCTATCCCAAACAACTGTAGTAAATCTGAGTGTTTGTGAAACTTTCCCAAATCAATACAGTCACTTGTGTACCTACAAAACTTGAATAATAGCTAAAAGTTCATAACAGGCAGATGGATGAAGAATTAAGTATATATAAAATCAGGCACAGCTTTTCAGAAAATGTTTTTAAACATAAATTAGAAAGACTACGCCATTGTGAAAAAGTGAAAAATCTTAAACCACCAGACTTAGCATTATTTCTTTGCTTATTATTTTGGCTTTTAGTTGTGATACGTTTCTTACTTATATTGTGGATATTTGATAATGCCAATTAAATTCCTGATATACAGAGAAGGAAACTATGGACTTGCTCTTCTGTCAAGCTACCAACTCAGAAGAAAGTCTGTTCTATTAGTCAATAATCCTTTTCAACATGTTCATAATCACTTCAGGTGCAATCCAAGGAAGTCTATTCATGAACAGTTTAGAAAAGACAGACTATTGAAAATGTTTACGCACATTTTAAGAAGTTGAGTGAAATATACACAAGTGATAACAAATTTGACCTTGCTCTACACATACACAGTAAATGAACAACTACACCTTCAATCCCCAAAGTCCTTTTCTACCAATAAGCCCAGAGTTCTATGCATTTTCCTATTAATTCCAACATTATCCTTGGAAGTTAGATAACAAGTAATACCCATTATACAGAAATAGACATCAAGACCTAATGAGATTTAATTATTTTTCCTAATTTACAGCCACTAGATGACAAAGTCAAGAGTAAAATTCCTAGCTCATACAGGTCTGGGGCCCTGCGTTCATGCAGAATTAGAAAATATCACTACAATGAATTCATTCTACTAAAATTGCTTTTAAGTTTATCTTAAATTCTGATTTGAAATAATTTTATTATATATTATATTAAATGATACAATTATTATATATATACATACATATATATGTGTGTGTGTGTATATATATATATATATATATATATATATATATATATATATATATATAGTTTCAGGTAATGGAACTCTCTTGGAATTAGACAAAAAACGTTGAGAATGCCTTACAGGCAATATACTATATCCCTCAAGGAAGCTAAGGGTACTTTTAAATAGTCTTCCAATGCATTCTCCTTTAGATAAACTGAAAACTTTTCCTTGCTTAATCATTTGATCTGGCCATGTGTTAAAAAGATAGTCCTTTATTTCATTTAAGAATTTCACTTAAGAAGTATCCGTGATTCCATATTACTTAGTGGTAAAAAGAAATGAACCATTAAGTCATGGAGGAACACAGAAAAACCTTAAATACCTATTACTAAGCTAAAGAAGCCGACTTATAAAGACTATACACTGTATGATTCCACCTACATAACATTCTGAAAAAGGCAAAACTGTGGAGAGAGTGGAAGGATCTGTGGTTGTGGGGTGGCGGGGAGATAAGGAGAAGGAGGTAGAGCACAAAGGATTTTTAGGACAGTGAAACTCCGTATGATACTCCGTATGGTAGATACATGCCATCATCCATTTGCAAAACCCACGGAATGCACACCCAGAGTGGATCCCAGTGTAAACTATGGACTTGGAGTGATACTGACGTGTCAATGTAGGTTTACCAATTGTAACAAATATACCACTTGATAGTCGGGGAGGCTGCTGTCTGTTTAGGTGCAGGAGTATATGGGAAGTCTCTATACCTTCTGCTCAAATTTTGCTGTGAATCTAAAACTTCTCTAAAAAAAAGAAAGTGTTTTTTGGGCTTCCCTGGCGGCGCAGCGGTTGAGAATCTGCCTGCTAATGCAGGGGACACGGGTTCGAGCTCTGGCCTGGGAGGATCCCACATGCCACGGAGCAACTAGGCCCGTGAGCCACGGCTGCTGAGCCTGTGCATCTGGAGGCTGTGCTCCGCAGCAAGAGAGGCCGCAATAGTGAGAGGCCCGCGCACAGCGATGAAGAGTGGCCCCCACTTGCCACAACTAGAGAAAGCCCTCGCACAGAAATGAAGACCCAACACAGCCCTAAATAAATAAATAATTTTTTTTAAAAAAAAGTGTTTTTAAAAATCTGAAAAAAAGAAGCATCTGTGATTCCAGACCAAGAACTTCTTAAAGGTTTCAATGATCAAGGACAAGGGTGTGTCCTTTGCTTCCATTTCAATAACACAGAGAAAAGAGATCCACTTATTCTTCATCAAATGTAAGCAGCAGACTGAGAAACCACTTGACTGCTTGTTGCAGCCCAAGTCAAGCCGACCCTTTCACTTTCAACTGCTTTCTCGGGGGTGACAAACAGGAGAAGAAACCCTATAACCTAAATAGTAAAGCTCTGAAAAAGCAAGGCCTTAACTATCCTCTGATAGGGCCAGTCCATTCCCTATCCCAAAGCTCACCTTCTTAACTTCTGCCTAAATTCCTTTTCTTGTTCTGAGTCTTCTGCCAATGATATATTTCCCTGTCTTCTTCCCTATCACACTTTTTTTTTTTTTTTTTTTACAGGTCCTAGCCGGAGTCTAATCTCGCCTATAAAAATGCAAACCCACAATAATCTCCTTTAAACAACAATGTATATATTTTCTGCACCACTCAATTTGTACTTTAATATGTATATGTCTTTTCTCTTTAATTGGACTACAAACTCCTTGAGGTCAGAATCTGGGTCTTAGAACTGTATTTGCCTGGCACACAATATGTATTCAATTACTATTTACTGAATAGATGGATGTGGTCAAAGTTTTGGACACAGGGAGAAGAATACTCTGGCAGGCATGGGAGAGGGAGAGGGAGATGGAAGGAGCTACAGACAAAGGAGACAAAGAAAAGGGATAACCTATGCAATAATGTTCTATGAAAGAAAAGGTGGAAGAAACAAAGGAGGCAAATGTCTAGGGGAAGCTACCAGAACCACTGACTCTTCCTATAATTGATGCAAAGCACAGAGAATCAGAGGCTACCCTGGAAAAATAGCATAATTCACTGAAAAACATCACTCGACCAGCAGTCAGGATATTCATGTTTTGGTCTAAAACCTGACACTAACTAGCTGTGACCAGAAAAAGATATTTAACTGCTCTTGGCAACTCATATCTAAACCTAGGATACTAGACTTGATCTCTAAAGGCCCCTTTGGCTCACATATTACATGATTCATTAGTTTTCCTTCATCTTGAAAGAGTTTTCATTTCATTTCTTCTGGGCAAGGAGGGGCCTGAATGCACTAAAAGGTATAATAAACAATACGGAGGCTTTCGCTGGTAGAAAGATGAGCAGGATTAAAAAGACAACATAAAATAAACCAAATGCCTATGATGATACTGAAGCAGAACACGTCTTTGATATTTGCGTTGCTTATTTGATCATTTTAGCTGAGCAATATTCCCATTGTGATAGGTCAAGGACTCAGAGTGAGGCAGAGCTGGAGACAGAAGTGGGAATTAGAGGCAACACATTTCAAACACTTGCTTTCCTTCAATGATGGAAAAGCACCTTGTTGATTTAAAAGGGTGTGAAAAGCATTTAAAGATCCTTTTGATTGGGAGGAGATATGTCAATGTAAGAATATCATTGACATCTGATTTCAAATCATCACATATGCTCAAAGACTTGGACTAATACAAGCAAAAAGACCAATTTACAACGCATTGAAATGTCTGGCAGTAAAGCTAGAAAAGACTGTGTATCAAACAGCATTTGGCGTCCCTCTTTTTTCAACCTTCCCTTCACATCAGTGCTAATCACTCAGCACTCCCTTAGTACCTGGAATTCTCTTTTATATCTGAGCATCTCTATCACAGACAGAATCGATTGATCTAATAAATTTATCCTAACTTTACAGTCTAGGGACTATGTGCTCTCCCTTTCAGAATATACTTGTCTTAAAACAAGGCTCCGGAAGAGGGCAAGTGCTAAACCAAAAAGAAAGACTGATAGAATTACATGTATCCGTGGGAAAAACATCTGAAAGCCACAATGTCCCCAGACCCTTTCAGATCTTTACACATACTCTGCTGTCCAGTGACCTGTCTCTATTAAAAGAATGTTTAGTTTTTAAATAAGGAAACGAAGGATTCAAGTCAATCAATAGGAAAATGCTATATTTGAATGCTGTGGTAAATGAAGAAGAGCCTCAAAGCCCAAATATAAAAATAAAATGGAAAATAAAAAATTTTGCAGAAAGATCTTAAGGGTCTTCTCTAACCTCCCATTCAGTTTTACCATATTAGTTTTATCTGATAAGCTAACTGTCATTTTGAAAATACAACAGTATAAAATGTTTGGCCCTAATGGTGTGAGGCAAGAGACAAATAAGCCTACTTGTTCAGGGATCAATGAGGAGTGGGGACGTGGGGTGGGCAGGAGGGTGAAAACTGGTGGCTAGGCTACCTCCTAACCAGCTGAATGCTTTCGGTTTGGTCAACTTGGAATTTTTTTAAACAATTTTTTAAATTATGTACAATCAAAACTGGGGAGATTTTTATATAAAAACTTGGGTTTGGGGTTTTTTTAGAATAATCAAAGGAACAGACAACTTTGAGAGGACAATTTCACAAGGCAAGAAGCAGTTGGAAGGAACAATCCCATAAGAGACTGAAGCTTGACTTTCACCATGTGAAAATGAGAGCATTAAATGTGTTCTCAATGTGAAGCAAAGAATTGCCCTTTTTCCAGGGGCAGAAGGAACCTGAACGCACTAAAGTATGGTAACCTGAATGGATACGTTTCATTAAAGAAAAACAAGGGCAGGATTAAAAAGACAGCATAAAACCTAAGTCAGATACCTATGACTCTATTGAAACTGTAGAAGAACATTTTTTGAAATTATTTTTGTGGTTTCTCTAGTACAGATAAGCATTGCTTATAAGAAAAAATTGCCAAAAACAAAACTTTTAAAGAAAAGTCAAATTTGTTCTTTTCAGTTACTGAAAAGAAAGGATTTGTCATCAACACTTACCCTCAATACCCTGGATCCTCTCAAAGAATTTTACATGTCTTTTGTTTTTGAAATAAGAAACGTATGTAATTCCATTTATGAAATGAGCTCTTAAAAATATTTCCTTATTGAAACTTGGTCCTCAACCTAAGTTCACAGTATATGGTGAAGGTCTAAAGAAAGCTTATTTAACCTATATTAAATCTTGATAATGCATTAACGAGTCTTTTAAAGGGATAATTTTAATTCCCCAATCTTCAACCATAAAGACTATATAGTGCTAATCTGCCTTGCCCTTTCGATTAAACTTGTTAAGGGTGTTCTATTTAGTCAGCACCCGGAAAGGGCCATTAAAATTCTTGCTCGGTAAGAGTTGTGTTCAATGCTCTGTTGTTTTAAATTCCATTAAATCCAAATGGTCTTTATCGCCACATGACCACCGTGACTTCAATCAGGCAATTTAATTATCTTACAAAATTGTCAGCAGAAGCAGCAAAGAAAAACAGAAAGCCCTATCACGTTATCAGATTGAAATCTTCCTCTTCAGTGTTTAATCTAGACCAATCAATAATGATGATGTGCACCTACTTCCTTCTCTTTCAGGGGATTTTGACCTTACCTTTCATGCTAAGATTTGGGTTTAAGATTCATTTGAAGCACTTCTAGTACCTTGATAACTGGATTACAAATTGAAAGTCCACAGAAGATAAAGCTTCACCACCCAAATGCAAAACAATCAACAATTCCATTTCAATACTTTAGACCATCCTACCGAGGAAAACTTAGGATCTCCTGCAAACCCCAGGTATTATGGATGCAGTAGATTAAAGCCTTAAGGCTATTACAGTTGAAAGACAGTGAACTACTTTCTACTCTGATGTGTAAAAATGGACATCAACAACTTCCAGGGAATCAATGGAATTGGAGCTACAATAACCGAGTAAAATCCTAAGAACAGAAAGAGAAAATAAATCCCTCTCACTTGAATTTCTACTACAAAAGAGCAAGACATTTATCAGAAATTTTGATAATTAAAAGAAAATCAAAGATTACGTCATCATTATCATAGGCAACCCTTTATTTAATGGTGAATAGACTTGAAAAGGCTCTGATAACCAATGATACATCCTGTGTTTGGTCTATGTTATGTTCCTCCTTTTGTGGGAGCAATTCACATTAACTTTCCTGTGCTGAGTAAATGTTGAAACAGTGTCATTTGAGAATTCAGGACTGAACACACTGCAGTGATCACTTGAATTAAGCTAAAAAGCAAAAGGTGTCTATCTGAAGAAATGTCTACTGACATATAAACCCTTGTTCACTTCTTAAAGACAACCTCACAAAGCCAGAAAACATGTTGAGTCCCATGTGTCTTGGTGGAGAAGAGGTGCTATTTCTAGAGGAGGAAAAGATCATTTTTAAGTCATTTTCTGAAACGAGTGTGCCTCCGTTGATGGATCACATCAGTTATTCTTTGAAGCTTTAAGAATAAGTGCGAACTTACGTGAAGAAAACAGATCAGATTCTTTTTCTTTTTTTTTTTTTTTTTAGCGTGGCCCTTGTGTTGGCGATTCTTGGAAAGATTTCCCTCCCCTGCTTTCCAGAGCTCAACTGAGCAGGTGTTCCGGCTTTATCTGTTTCAGACAGTAGCCGCTATTACTCCCCCATCCCCACCTCCCAAGAGCCAGTTTTCCAGCTTCCAGCTGTAAAGCCACTCCCCCCTCCCGCCCACCTCACCTCCTAAAGGAAGAAAAACCTCTTCCAAAGATCTTGTAGAGAGCGGCGGCTTCTAAGCCCAGCCAATTCATTCACACTCCTCGATATTGTAGCACATCTGCTACTAATGATTCTATCTGGGAGCACATGGGATAGCCAACAAATAGGGGGTTTTCCATAGGAACACTTTCCGTTCCCTCTCACTCTGTGGGTTTTATAATCTGGGCTGGCCCTGAGCTGGTGGCCTTCACCTTTGGCTTGTGCGCAGGGAGGTGGCTAAGCGCTGTGCCATGGAGCCAGCGCACAGTGCCAAGGAGGTCCGAGCGCGTCTGGGGGTACACCTCGCCTGGGAAGCCTTTTAAAAAAGCCGTCCTACTGGAACGCCGAAAAGAAAAGCTAAGTCGAAACACCTGAAGGCAATGAGTGGCCTACCACAATCTCAGCTCCTCTGAAAGGACTGTCTTGGAGAAGCTGCCCACGAGTTTGGGAGAAAGTTTGTGTTCCTGTCTTCTCTTGGCATTCTAACTGCCATTTCAGATAAGGAATTTGGAAAATCCGATCTCGAAGATCGTAAACAAGTGGTGGCTTGGGAAGTGATTCCTTAAAGAAGATGCCAAAGCCGCCCAACCCCCAAACTCCGAGACGGACTGCTAGCCCTGCGTGGAGCCCCGCCCGGAGCTGGCTTCTAGCCCTTCCCACGCTTTCCCAGGAGCAGAGGTCGAGCGAGAAGAGAAGGGTGGCTAAAGTAACAAAAGAAAAGTTCAAGTACCTCGGAGCCACTGTGGTGCTGGGAGACCTTGGAATTGGGACTCGCGCCTTCGCCCGTCCAGCCGCTAGCAGGGCCGGGCCGCAGCTGAGGGGAAACAAAGGTGCCTCATTTACATTGCGCGGCGCCGCGGGCTGCCGGGCGGGAGTTCACGCGAGAAGCCCCGCGGGGGGCGTCGCAGCCTCCGTGCCTGAACACGCCCACCCCAGGACTTCTGACCTGACCTGGAGCGGGGAAACTGACCCTCTAAGTGTCCAAGATCCACCGTGTCCCCCGACAACGCGACCGCTGGGTGGTCGCCCTGGAGAAGCCAAGCTGGGCCAAGCCAAGATCAAAGGCGGGGAAGCTGCCACGACCCGCTCACGGCGCGGCGCCGCCCGCCCGCGGGCGAGGAGCTGACCCTTGGCTGACCCTCAGGTCTCTTCCCCATCTCCCGAGGCTGCCTGGAAGCTTCGGGAAAGCTCCCTGGGGTCGGCGCTCGGGGGACTTTCTCTAGAAGGTGTTTACAAAGCGGCCTCGGAGTACCAGGCCCTGGTGGGCAGCCCCGAGGCCAGGCGGGGTGGGAGGGGGCGCCAGGATACAGGCGCTCGCGGATGCGGCTGCAGGAAGTTTTCCTGGGGACCAGAGAGGAGTCATTGTGCCAGAGTGTTGGACTTGCTTCGCTAGAGTGCATTTGTCCGCGCGCGCGCGCGTGCGTGCGTGCGTGTGTGTGTGTGTGTGTGTGTGTGTGAGAGAGAGAGAGAGAGAGAGAGAGAGAGAGAGAGAGAGAGAGAGATTGAGCACTCGGAAGATGGGCGGGGGTGGAGAGGGACTCGGCAAGTGTCAGCACCCTAGGCTGCTCTCCGATCCACACTCGTTGGTAGGAGGACGCAGACTCAAGTCACAGCACTAGCGGGAGCGGGGGGAAGGCCGGCAGAGAGCCCTTGAAGGTGGTTTGCCACCACCTACGGGAAGAGGGCTTGGGGATGGGGCGGCCGCGGCGCGGGGCCCCGCGGTTGCCATAGCGCCGCCGCAGAGGCGCCAGGCGGTTGGCAAAGGCCAGCCACACCGGAGTCGGTGGGGAAGGGGCTGGATGCCACCTCCTCAGTAGAGGCGGCGGGTCTCACCCGCACCCCAGGGGCAGCTGCTTCACCAGCGATTCCAACCCCTTCCCGTCCAAGGCACTGGGCCAGGGATGAGGCTCTGGTTCGCCTTTTCAGCTGAAGTTGAAAATAACCTTTCTCAAGAGTGGCTCATACGCGCACAACCTATCTCCACCCCACTCAAAACATGTTTTTCCCAGAAGAAAATAAAACTCCTGCCATTGCATCAAAACATCCCCAACAGGTAAATGTTCCAAAGATTATCACGTATACAGTCCTTCACCACAGCTCAGGTCAGAAATCAGAGAAAATGATCTCCACGTGGAAGATGTTCGAAGTTAATGGAGAAAATAACAAGTTATCTAGAAACTGGGCTGTTGGTTTAAGGTAACAAGGCACAGGTGGGAACGTGTCTGCCTACCCCCCCCATTTCTTACAGACATTCTTAGTAAGCACTGGTCTAGGAAAATGTATTTTTGTGTGTGTGTCAGCTCTTTTGGAAAGCTGCTACACACTGCTACAGTCGCCAAGATTTTCAATATGAAGATATGAAATGATCAGCGAATGTAACAATCTAATGATTCAGCACATATTATGCTGCAAGACCAGAGCAGCAATAATTAAATCTTTAGAGTATTGGTGGCAGTCTTCGGGCTCCCAGACTTCTTTATTTTCCCCACCCAGTCCTCAAACGCATTAAGACACACTCATTCACAAACACACTTCAGAAGACACCTCAGTATTCCAAATAAGTAGGTTGTACTACTCAAAATATTGGGCAAAACTACCAAACTGTAGCACTTACCATGCTTGAAGCAGAACAGCTGAACACACACACACATTTCCAGAAATACAGGGACCGGTTTAATCTCATCCAAAGAAACAAGCATTCCTGTGGACGCTTGTTGCTAAGAGCAACGTGCTTAAGTACCATCTAAAGGCATGAAGAAAGCAGGAAAACTACTACAGCAGGAATCCAGTTATAACTCATTGTCTTTTCTTGTCATTACCAGTCTTCTGGACTCCAAGTGTGTCTATGTGTTGGTGGGGGAGGGAAGTTGGGTTCCCTTTTTCAGTATGTGAAAGCATTCCTACCCTGGTTCCACAAAGCCTGAGATAGATGGTGAATTTTATCATTATAAAAAAAGCATCTGGGAAAAAGGCAAGAGAGAAGATATTGCTGACATAATAGGAAGTACAGGCAATCACTCTTCGATTTAAATTTGACTGAGTGACTTAATGTATCTGCTTTTATCTCAAAGACATATACTCAGGATTATACGGTTTCCTGCATTCTTTGGTCTAAATCCACTCGAACTGTCAAAGGAGGCGCCCACAGTGGGAGCGTTTACCCAGCTGGCTTTCTCCTCTCTGGCTCTTATCTACTTAAGGGAACTTTCCCTGACTAGTTCTCCTACTGAAACTCCATTGGCCATCGAAAGCAGCTGAGCGTTGCCCACGCTTCATTTCCTCCAAGCAAATCTTCTGACCAGCGATTCCACCGGAGTCTCACGTTTAGATTTTCCTTCGAGCCCCAAGGAAACCTGATTCCTTAGAAAAGCAATGGGTTCCCTTCATATAGAATGGCCACCTCGGCTTTTTTTTTTTTTTATCATGCTACAAGTGAAATAAAGATGCAGACTTAGACTCCCATACACAGACTCCCTCCGCCCCAGTCACCACTGTCATCATGTATTATTAGTCCAGGACGCTCAGTGAGAAACCTGTGAGGAGGACTCACAAGTTTAAAACAAACAAAAACTCTCCCTCACAATGCTATTTCTCTCAAACAGCAGCCTCGCCTTGTTAAGTAGAGCCTTCAACCTTACAGCAATATCTTTAAAAGCTCCGCGTACCCATAAGGGCACCAGGGATGGAAAAACCGGTAGAATGAACCGAAAAGGCTCTCTGATGGCAAATCAAAACGGTTAGCGCCTTTCACTTGTGGGCCTGCCCAGGTCCCAGGCGGAAGCGGACAGACGCCAACTTGCCAAAGAGTTACCAGATATTAACTCATCGGCCGGGCCACCTGAGAGGCGTGTAGCCCCAGCGCGCACGTTCTTGGGGAAGGAGCAGCGGGCCAAGCCGGGAGGCTCCCGGGGAGAAAGGAGGGAGCAGCGGCGGTGGCCATACCCCCAGCGTCATTACCGTCTCTGAGACTGGCTACCATGGGGACGCAACGCAGCCACCACTACCACACACTGACACTCACTTCATCCTCCCGCGGCTAATTTTTTTTTTTTTTTTCAGTAAAGGGGTGGGGTGGGGAGAAAAGAAATTAAAAGCACAGTGGGTCCTTTCAAACCCTGGGGTCGAAATGCACCGAGCCCACCCGCCTAGAGGAGCGAACAAGTCTGTTTACATCCGGCTGCCTCTGAGCCGGATACCAGGCGATGGAGAGGGATGGGAAATCTTACCAAATCTTAATACATGCGTGGTTCCTTGAGAATATCCAATCCACAGTAAGCACAGCAGGAGTTTAATGGTGCGCCTGAAGACTGGATTACTTAGAATCGGGGAAATAATCTTCATGGTGTTTCTGTGTCCACACGCGCGGCACCCACTTCCCCGATCTAGCGTTAGGCTCCCGGTTCGGGTAGGAATGAGGATGCGTCGAGTGGTGGCCGCAGACACGATCACGGCATGGTCACAGACAGAGAAAGGAGTCTCCGCTTCCCAATCCCATTAGCAATCGCTGCATGTTCTTCACTCACTGCGCCAAGAAGCAACCTTCCACTGCAAGGGATGGTGGGACATCCATGTTAGTCGGGAAGCATCCGGGAGAAATCCAGCACGCACACCCACAATGTCCGGCCGCGCGAGCCTGGGGAAGCAAAGGAGGAGGAAAATCAAGAGGAAGCCCAGCCTTGGAAACCGCCGAGGCGTCGGTAGCGAGCCACAGTCCCAGCACAAAAGGCGCTTTGCTCGCAAAGGTTTTGCCAGGCCCTATTCTACTGCACTGCTGCACAGCTTCTGACGTGAAGCCAAGATTAAGTGAGAAAAATTGAGATAGCTGCTTGCCTCTTAAGGCTTCCTGCCAGTGAGCCTCCCAACATCTATTATGCAACCGATCTGGTCGCCCACCTTGAGCTGCAAGGAAGAAGTCGGATTTATCTGCGTGGAAAAAAAGTGCATTTATTTCCAGTAAGAGTCTTTACTAAGGTAGTGACTGATGTATGCAAGCGGACTTCCTACATCAACTGATGAATTTTAATAAATGACAAGCTAAGACAAAGTCACTTTGCCTAGGAGTTGTAAAAAAGGAAGTGGTCTAACACGGAGGAATTTACTGCAAATGTAAACTGTTTTCAGGCTGAAAGAGGGTCTTTTTGTACTTTTAAAACTCTGCCCAGGAATTAATATAGATTGAAGTGCAATTGGAGAGGTGAAGATAGTCTTTAAAAACTTAAGTGGGACATTCCTTGATTACTACCCAGCAATAAAAACAGATTTCTGCAAGTGGCCTTTTAGGGGGGAAAATGTTGAATTAAAAGCAGAGAATCATATTTCCCACCCATTTTTACCTTATCTAAAGTAATTGTGCATATATTAAAAGACAATGATATTTGAATGGGTGCAGCAAACTCCAAAGGCTTCAATAATTTATGCCCAAATTTCTTCTCACTTTGTTTTTCTGAATATCTGTTTCTTGAAGAGGTAAAATATGGAATCATAGCTTGAGCAACATTGAGTGGCACAGTTTTGTCTAAAAATACCTTATTATTTTCTAGTGTTCTGATCAGAATATTCAGAGTCCCCAGACAGTGACTGTCTTGGCTTTCACAAGTAGCAATTTATTCAAGAAAAAAAGTACAGAAATATATTTACTTTTAACATAAAAATATATTTTATTATTGAAACAGGTAATATGCTGTCCTCCGTGCATATAGATTAAAATACCCAATCCTAATATTTTACATTAGTAAGTGAAACTAAGATGGATAGTGATAAATATATTACTATACATTAATATTTTAAAGTGATCAGGAAGCACAAAACACAAATTGCTGGACTTGTATCTTAAAATTAATCTTTTTCATAACCAACTAACAGAGCATAGGTTAACCCTTATGAAAAAATTATAAGATCATATCATATTTAAAGAATATCTAAGTTTTAAGTAAGGAGCGATATGAGTACTATTTCTTCCAGATAGCAAAATTTTTAAAATCTATTTTAAATCTATTTTTTCTTAAGATATTATAAAATGCTTATTTGAAAATAAACCTACATTTCGCAAAGGCATTAAATGGGCATTGATTTTTTTTTTAAGATGGAGGCATAACTGCAGTGTCAAAAATAAGTATCATGAATGGCTAGTTCTGCAATGTAGCAGGCAATTCAATCAAATAATTTGACTATTTGAGCACTTTAAAAGGAACACCTTGTGCTAAAACCAAGGGTATCTAGCGACTCCTTCAGTCCATGTTTAAAATACCTCTTGTAAAGCATGTACAGCCCAACATGTCCTGTCTTGTATTTGCTGTCTCATTTATTCCATTCCATTTGTTCCTTTTCTTTTTGATCCTTGCAGAGATAATAATGACTGCCAGGGCAACAATAAATATTCTTATATTTTCATCCGTCAATATAATTGATATCTACTACCTGAAAATAGCATGCTCTGTTGTGACTAATCAAAATACTGCAGTTTTGATGTCTGGTTGGCATTTAATGGAACTTGAGAAAACAAAATGTACCATAACTCCTTGTTCATGTATTCTGTTAACATAATGGCATCTGACATTACAGTTGTAGCTTTTCTACTTAAAACTAGCATTCTAAACTATTTAGCTTTTGTGGGATTATTTATTGGGTGTCTAGTTGAAAAGTGAAAGATCAAGCTTCTAATTTCATGAAGTTCTTACACAGTAAATTAAGCAGTAAAAAGTCTATCACAAATTTTTCTTACTATTAATTGGTCCCCAAAGAACCAATTTTGCACATATGCTAAATTAGGCTCATTTACATCCATCAGCTAATCCGAAAGGCTTCAACACCACAGACAGCAACTCCACCTGTCCAATTGAACTTCTGCAAGACAGGAGACGACCTTTCTTCAGTACCGCGGACAGCGCTCCAGACATCAATTTATTCTGGAGCAGTACCTTGAAAGTGGTACATTGAATGGGTAGTGTGCCATTTGAAGTGACAATGTGCATATTTCTGCTCTACAGACTCTGGGAGTTTGAATTATTGCACTGTTCACATTGTCAGAAGGACTATTTTGTCAACTGTGTTGTGTGTATATTTCAGTGTGACTTAACTGGGATTGCTTAGCATACCCAGGATGTGCGAATAGCCATCCCTTTCCAGGGCAAACTACTACAAAAGCCATTTACATTAACTGTGAGTTCCCTTATGAGCACTAAACTTCTTGTTTCTCAGTACAGAAAATTGCCTGAAAGTCCACCAAAATTCAGAATACTGAATAATGCTGTCAATGTTCAGTGGCTAAAGACATTTCTAAAATGTACAATTAGTTATTGCTTTAGAATTCTCCACCTCCAGATTTCCATCTGTTACAAGGGTTATCAGATTAATTTTCATTCTTTCTCATTAAACTTCACTCACTCCCAGGGCAAAAACAACAACAAAAACCCTAAAATTACCTCCCCAATACTAGAACAAAATGATTTGGTGGTATAGAAGATGCCTTATAGTAAAGCAATTGTGAAGTTATTACAAGTTTCTCCACAATACTGATACCATACATCATAGTTCTGGGGCAATATGAAGGATTGATAGAGTCATTATATAGTATTCACTGACCAGATTTAACTCATTTTTAAATTTGTCATTTGCTCCTTTCTCAAAGGAAAAAACAAACAAACAAACCCACTGTTTGATGTCAGACGATCGTATATATTTAGCAATAATGAGATTTACACACCTTATTCCATGGTTTCATTTGCTTTTTTTCTCATTTTAACCATATGGCAACCTTTATTTCTAGAAGCCAAAGCTCTGTAGGTTCCAAGGTCAAAGCAGAGATGACAAACTGCAAATGCACACACATATGCATGCACACACAGGAGCTGTGTCTATAAGTAAGCCTCAAAAAAAAAAAAAAAACCACATAGAAGGCTGACATGAAGAAATATCAAGCCTATGATAAATTAGCAAAGAACAAAATGCATTTCATGTTCATGCAGAGCTTGTTCCAACAACAACAACAAAAAGCCATTAGCTTCATCTTGCACTCTATTTTTATATTTACTGACACTAATGACCTCTTATTCTTGGGCACTATTACTTGAGAAGCAATTTTAGTTTTCTGTCCTCCCAGTGAAAATGAATCTTATTCTACTTAGCTGCCACCTGCTGGGGCATGTACAAATGTGTAATAATCCTTACAGCACAATGTTTCAATAGACAATGCCTAAACCTTTTGCAAGAAACAGCAAATACATATCCCAGGACAACTTGAATTTCAAAGGTTCTTCCATGTTATATCTATATTTAAGTTTTTCACATGGAATTCTTTTTAAGAATTCCACTTGACGTGTCACTGAAGTCCTGCTGTTGTGTGACATTTGAGAAACCTCATCTTATAGTAACACCTGACCTATTCTTCCACACATGTGGCCTGTTGTATTGCAGCTAAGCTAAAATAAACAGCCTGTTCATCCATGGCATTAGAGGTGCCAGAGAATAATGTCAGAGCTCATATCAGTTAAAACCACACTGTTGCGTATTTGCACTTCACCCTTCCTAACTATGAATGCTATGCTATGCAATCCCTTGTGATTCTGAACACATTTCAGCTGTTCCACCAACATTCTGCTTCACTGATGATTAATGACATTTAGAGTTTTAATTTTTCGATGTGAAAAGAAGTGTATCTTAATTAAGAAATTGAATTAGAATAGATTTACATGACCTGTAATCTTTTTTTATTTTTATTTTTTTAATTTCAGAGCTGTGCAGTCTTAAACGGGTTTGAATAGAAGAAAACAAGCAGGTAAGACTTCTAGCATCACTTATTTCTCTAACACCTTCCTCAGTGTGTTTCGTTTTGTTTGTTTAATTAATAGGTTCTTAGGGCCATTGGAAGCTAGCTGCCTTGGTGATTACAGGAATGGTTTCTATAAAAAGTTACAAGGTAATGAACTTAGACAAATCAAGATTGAAATATCAGTGCCTATCTTCCAGTAACTAAACTACAAATTAAGATTCAAATGAATCAATCATCTCGTGAAATTAAAATAATCATTAATCCATAAGGTAATTTCTGATGGCATAATACTTACAGCACGAAGATGAAGAAATGATAGAAGGTAATCTGTGCGTTACCAAAAGGATAACGGTAGTAGTAAGTTGTCTAACATCCCTTAATCCCTAAATTGGAAATCATTTTCTAAGAAGGCTCAGCTTGGTCCCCTTGTTTAGTAAAGAACTCCTTGAAGGTAAAAATATCGGAGGATGAGAGTCATTAAAAGTTCTTGACGTTTGTGATCCACCCTGGTGACACTTCTCCCCTCGCCCTAATGGGACGCCCTCCGAGTTTTTTCAGACGCTCTCAACACTGGCACCGGACAAAATGAATGTCTGTACTTTCTCAGCACGGAACTAGGGAGCATGGTTAATGGAAGAATGGGAAGATGGAAGGAAAGCTGGGGAGTTTGTCAGACCCGCAGGCAGACACACAGCTTCTTGCCATCTGCCTCTCTTAGCCTCGCGTGAGTCCCAGTAGCTGAGGCCACTTCCTGACCCGTCCACTTGTTAAATTATTTTTTGGGAAGAACGCGAGCGCCTGCAGGGGAATTGGCTGAAGCGAGCGGGACAAAGCCGCTCGCACGGACTCGGTCCAGCGGGTGCCCCGAGCGCACCGGCTCCGCCGCGCCGCTTTTCGCCTTCTTCCTCGCCAGGCGGAAAATGCCCCTCGCCCACTCCGGGTCCCTCCTGTCCTCGTGGGAACAGACACCTCAGGAGGCTGCCCGGAGCGGAGCCCACCCGAGGGGAGCCCTTACCTTTCGCAGGGGGTGAGATGGGCGGAGAGGGGGAGGGGTGGTCCTCGGGGAGGAGCAGCCGGAGGAGGTCGAGCTGGAAGTCTCCGGCTCCCTAACGGAGCAGCGCAGCCGCGGGCGCCGAGCGCGACGGCGGCAGCTAAGACGGAGACCGTGGAGCAGCAGCGGCGGCGGCGGCGGCGGCGGCGGCTGCGGCGGCGGCGGAGACAGACACGCCTCCTGGTGGGGGTTCCTCGCCTCTTGCTTTAAAGGCGCCGCGCTCTTTTCCCCGCGGTCCCGGCGCGCTCTGGGCCGCCGCGGCCACCAGGGCGCAGCGCTCTCCCCTGGACCGCAGGAGAGAAAGTGCGACAATTCTGGGCGCCCACACAGACTTCCACGTTATGAACTCCCCGGCCTGGACTTCGTCCCCAGCGTACAGCCCTGCCTACTCTGAGATGGGGCGACTGGGAATGTGATGCTAGGTTAGGGAGTGATGCAAATCGCCAAGGAATTTGCTTGGCCCTGGGTGGTTGGCAACACGTATAAGTAGCCCGAGCGCGTTTGGTTCTGGGTGGTGGCTTTCATGCCTCTCCGAAACCATGGCAACGAAACTTCTCAGCTGCCAGGATTTGAGGAGCAGCTGGTAGTCTCCAAAGTGGCCCTCTTAGTCCAACTACTGCCATTTCCCTTTGAATTCCACGGGAAAGAACTTGACCTGCGCCTCTCCCCCACCTCTACCTCAAGTGCACCCTACCAATGCGCTTCCCCCTTGCTGCCTGTACCCCCTGAGACGTCTGGAGTCACGTTGCCCCTCTCCCTGCCTTCGTTTCTAAAAACAGAAAGGGACACTCCCGAGTGTAGGGGGCTGGGGGCGGGAGGGTCGGCGGACAGTCTCTGTGCCGGTCTGGCGCCTTAATGGCCGACGCCTCCTTTCCTCCCAGCTCCCTGACCTCCCAAATGAATTGCAGAAAGGAGTTGGGTTTGAGATCTGGTGGGCACCGAACCGGTTGGTCTCGGACTCAAAGGTTGGAGAAAGAAGCCTGGGAAGCATTCCAGGTCTGGCTCTATAGTCTAGAAGACTTCTTAAATAGGCCCGAGTTGGGGAAGGGCGCCTAAGTCCCCTAGTCTTCCGGCAACCCGGCTTCCAGGGAGGGGCCGCCGGCGGCGAGCACACCCGGCTCCCCGTGCTTCTCAGTAGAAACGATTAGCTTCTGCAAACAATCCCCGATCTCCGCTCCTCTGGGTCGGAAAAGTCAACATCTATTCAATACCGTTGCTATTTTATCCTCGGCCCTACACTATTATCTAGAGCAGAGACTTTGCAAGTTGCTCCCAGAGGAAGTTGGCGAGCAGCGATTCGCTGGGAGGTTTAAGTGAGGCTGAGCGGGAACAGGCCGGGCGCGCTCGGCCGGGGAACAGTTTTCCACCGGGCTGTGTAAGGAAGGGGCCAGGTGAGATCCCGTGGCTCTCCTGAGTGCTCGAGCTGCCCTCACCCCTGGGGACACTGTAGTTTCTAATTCCCAAGGCCAGGGAAGTAGAGAGACTCTGCGTCCCCAGGGACTGGTCGTCTGGGCTGGAGACAAGCGTTTGTCCTTTGGTTGCTTCTTCCCTGCAGGCCTGGTAGAGTAAAGCGCCGGCCGCAGTATTGCCGCCCTCCACTCCCTGGGGCTAGCGCCTGACTCAGCCCAGCCCTAAAACTTGCAGAAACTCAGTCCTGACAAACCCTCCCCGGCTCTCAAGCAAAAGCACCAGTCTACCCTCTGGATCACCACCTCCTGGCTCTCAAGCTCCCTACAAGCCTATTGCACCAGACCAGGTAGGGGAGACTTGGGTCGTAAAGAGGATAAGGAGAGATGAGTTAGTGGCAGTGTAGAGTCCGTTAGTTATTTAAAGATCCTTGGGGTGGCAGGGAGGCTCCCGTAATTAAGTCAACAGCGGCCTTATTGTACAGAGTAAATAAATAGTCAATGACTCCATTGTACCTCATGGAGCGGGCAGCCCAGACGCGTGACCGGCTCTGGGCGCCTGGGATCCAGCTGCTGTGACCTGCAGCCTAATGGGCCCTCCAGGCACAGCCAAGTTTGGGCCAGGCCCAGAAAAATACCCCATTCAATCCCATGCCCCCATAGGAGTAATGAAGACAACTTGTCTACTGGCCAAAGACACTCTCCTTGTCGTCATCCAACTGGCCTCCCCACTTCCAGGGAGGGAGGAGCAAAACACTGGACACAGAGTAGATTCCAGTGCAAATCCCTGGGTGAAGGCATCCAGCTTTGTTTTGGTGTGACTCTGAGAGTGTGTCTCATTTGACTTTGTGATCAGCATAGGGTCTGGCATGTAGTAGGTGCTGAATGAAAGAATGAAGGGATTACTGGCTTGATCTTCCACCTTCCACCCTGTTGTCCCCAAGACCACATTGTATCTGGGGAAGCAGAGGGTTCAGACAACTTCCTCGAAGTGCTATGTGTGTGTTCTTAGAACCTAGTCATAAACTTCTTTTCCAACCTAGTCATGAATTTCTTTTCCAGAGCAAACAGGACACACTTACAAAGAGAGAAATAACAGGCGCTAGCAAGAGCGTGAGGTGCAGGAGGAGAGAGCTGGGAGGAAGGTGGAACAAATCAAAATTATGCACGTTGTTGACAAATTCATTTTCTAAATAAAATGTTATCTGGACCCTAATGAGAAAAGCAGACTAACAAGGGAGCTTTAGTCTATACACACCCATTTAAACCTTCAAAAAAAAATTCTCCAACACTGTAAGATCTTTTCCATGAATCAGATCCCAAGTCTCTTTGGAGGAGGCAGTGAATCTTTTTCTTCTCCATTCCCAGTCATCCTTAAGACCTGACCTCCCATCTTTGAGAAGGTCACTGAGTCCCTCTTCTAGAATCCTACGCAGGAACCACCTCTCCATCTTCCCTCTCAGAGTGCTCTTAGAACATTACCATGTCTGGGATTCTGACTCCTAAGGACCCAGCAGGGACCAGTGTGAATTCCCAAGCTTACTTCCTTCCAGGTTGTGTTTCTTACTGTTGGTGTGGTTTGTTTGAATTACCTGTACTCCTTCAATTGAAAAATAATATTGTGGATAACCTAGGACAATGCCTTCATTTTATAAGCGATATAAACCAAAGTGAGAAAAGAGGAGTGACTTACTCAGGTTGTGGCAGAACTGAGACTGCATTCTAGCCGTGCAGAGCAACATCAGCCTGTATCCCGCCATCCACTTTCAAAACTTAGAATCATATGAAGTTAGGACTATAAGTAACTTCAAGGACTTCTCCATTTCAGGGTCACAGATCTTTCTGTGAGGGGGAAAAAAAAAAAAGTACACATGTGCACACAGCCTGAAAATTTTGCATACAACAATAGGAGATGCATGCAGCACCTGAAGCTCATTGTGGGCTGATGAGTCCCTCAACCCCAGGCTAAGAACCACCAACCTAGTCCAACAACATCATTTTACAGATGATGAAATCTAAACAAACAAACTTACTCACAGTCCCATTGTGGGTTAAGGACAGTTCCAGGACTGGATACCTGGTGTCCAGACTAAAAGTTCCAAGGGGAACAGTGGGAAGGTTTTGGATTTGGAGATGTACATAGCAATCTGGAGATAAAAAGTGATACAGGATGACCTGGAAGACCCCAGGCTTCTTGTAAGGACTACTATAAATAGGGAGAAAAGGCAAGTTGGGATTAAGCCTAATGGTCTTCAAGGCATAAGGTGGTGCCAGGTTCTATTATGTGTGGGGTGGGCTTGTTCTTGGACCCTGTTTTTACTTCTGCCTGTGAAAGTGTGGGTCAGAGAAGGTCATGATTGCTGGACCTCAGAACCCTCGAGGCTTTTGCCTGCTTTTTTCCTAGAGGAGATGTCCCTCCATCCCCCAGGGAGGAAGGGGTGGCAGAGAGAGCTAAGTACCTCCTCCAGTGCACTTTCTCCATCTCACGGGGCACCTAGGACATACGACTGATCCTCTTTATCCTGGATAAGACCGTATCCAGACTCAACAAGTCCATGAGACCTCCAAGTCACCTGAAACGAGTGAATCATTTGCTTTTACAAAATCAGTTCACTGTTTCACGTGTAAACCTGTTTTCATTTAGCATCTTCCACATTTAATGCATTCCAACTTTCTCAGCGTCAAAATTTACTCAGTCATTTCACTTTTGCCTGCACTCCTGAAACAATACCAAAACCATACTACTTCTCAAGTATTCTACTTGAATGACTTACAAATGTGTGAGCATTCCAAAGATTCTCCCTCACCCCTTGTACTAATATAAGTTTTAGATTCTTGAGGTTACCTCGTACTGTCTCGCCGCCTCCTCCTCACTACTATCGTGCCTTTCCCTCACCAATCTCTAAATGTCCAGGTCCTTCTGCAACCCCTAGCTAATTTATTTATTTATTTTTTAGCAAGTATGTGTTAAATGCCTATTGTGTTTTAGGGGAAAAAACAACGAGGAAAAATGTAGGCAATATACTTTGTAAGATATTTCTTTTGGTTTTTTTAAATAAATTTATTTATTTATTTTTGGCTGCGTTGTGTCTTCGTTGCTGTGCGCAGGCTTTCTCTAGTTGCAGCAGGCGGGGGCTACTCTTTGTTGTGTTGCGCGGGCTTCTCACTGTGGTGGCTTCTCTTGTTGAGGAGCTCTAGGTGCGTGGGCTTCAGTAGTTGCGGCTCGTGGGCTCTAGAGTGTCAGCTCAGTAGTTGTGGTGCATGGGCTTAGTTGCTCTGTGACATGTGGGATCTTCCCGGACCAGGGCTTGAACCCGTGTCCCCTGCATTGGCAGAAGGATTCTTAACCACTGCGCCACCAGGGAAGTCCAATACTTTGTAAGATATTTCTAAAGACACATGGTAACTCCTATTAGCAAGACCATGATATTCCTGCTCCTCCCTTTGTAGAAAGCACTGATAGAAAAGTAGGAGTGTATTGCACACAAGTGGCATCTTTTAGAGAGGCATTGTACTAGAAAATATTTCTTATTAGACTCCCCATCCCACCTGCACAAAGGAGGGAAGAAACCATGCAAAGGCGATGAAGATCTTTACGTGTATAGACAAGTAGAGAGGGGGGCCCACTCTGGGTGAGATAAGGCACACAGGGACATGTTTCCTCAAAGCACAGGATCTAACTTGTCAGATCATGAAGGAAATGCCAAACACAAATCCTCAGGACCATTCCCCACCTACCCTTAGTCTCTACTCTTTCTTGGAAGCTTAATGCAAGGTTTCAGGGGAAGAAAACTGTTATTCATTTAAGTCCTACTCTATTCTAGAACACTTTCATATAAAATATCACATATGACTCTTCAAATAGTCTTCTCAAATGTATAATTACTATTTTAAGGACGATAAAACTAAAACATAGAGAGGTATGTAACTCACTTATGGACACACAGCTAGTGAAGGCAAAACTGGGATTCAAAACTTTGTAGTTTATTGTTCTTGCTGGCACATCAAAGGAGGCAGGCGGAATAAAGTAGTATGTGCCCCAGCTCTTTATCTCTTATCCTGAGTGTTTCCAATGTGTTATTAACTGTGAGGGATAAAGCCCAACAGTTTAGGCTGGGAATATGGAGGGCAGGAGAATATGGAGCAACTCGGGTTGAGCAGATTTGCTCCCTCAGAAACCCCATGAGAAAAGGATTTGTCTGGAGCCAGAAATCAGAAGCAGTGGCCTCTCAGAGGGGAAGCCAGCTTAAAAGCACGCAGAGGGCTCTTCTGTTAGAGAGACTTTGTTAGAGTCCAAGGAAACCCCCAGAACTTGATCTGATCCCTTAAGGGTGTTCTCAACAGAAACTAAAGGATATCCTTTGCCAAGAGCATAATTCTTGCAATAAGTGAGAACTAAAGATAAAAACACTTCTGGTAATAACCATTTGTCCGTAAGAATAATACATAATACCTTCCTAGTTGTTCCTTCTATATGAGAATCTATACCTGCCAACTATTATACTAACTTTCTGACTGTATAGCTGTCCAGCACCCTCCAAGAACATTGTGTTCATGGGTTGTTCCAATGATAGCATAGAGTTCACCTGAATATGTCATAGGATTCAAGCAAACTTTGTAAACTGGTTCAGAATGTTGAATAAGGCTCTATATTTAGTTTTCATTCAGCACTGAAACATTCTGATTGATTCAGTATATCATAAAAGCAGTTGTCAGATAGAGAATTAAGACTGTTTCCTTAATGGACCCTGCCTGGAGAGGTTATCCATGCTGTAGAAAGCTGTTATAGAGGGACTGACCAGGGTGTCAATAGGTTTTTCCTCCTCTGCTTTAATGTAGTGATGCTAATTAGCAGTTTTGAATCTCTTATTGCAGGTGAGCCCAGCTTCAAGGGCTGACATTCATTAAGGATATGGATACTGCTGACCTCCTACCTTTCACATACCTTCGGACCAAAGGATCACACGGGCTGCTGGATTAGGGCTGCCATGGGCTTGTTTGGACGTGCACTGTTGGAGAGCACGCAGCAGAGGTAATAGAATTCAGTTATGGTTTTTAATTCTGTAAATTAAATTTAAAATGAAAAGAAAATGACCAGTCAGTAGGCTAGGATCAAAATGTAGGCCCAGGCTCTGTACACAAAGGGAAAGTGTGAGAATTGGAAAATAAACTTTTATTTTGCAATCTCTTGTCCCCACAAACTTTTAATATGTAACTGTTTCGAGCTGCTTCCAGATCAGTGTCCCTTTGTAAACACACGTGAAGTTTGAGTACAAAGAGATGAGCAGCAATGCATCACTTAGCTGCATCAATATTTTATGCAGTTGATCATGTAAAAATCAGAAGCAGATTTAGCCTTCCCTGTGGACTGTAGGGACTAAGGTTCTGTTGACCACATTTCCACTTCACAAACAGAGCTATCCAACCAAGACTTGTTTACAAACTGGAAATGTGCTCAAACATACTGTCCCTGATATTTTGTTTGCTCTTCTAGGCTGACAAATTGCTAACTTTAGAGTTATCTCCACAATACTAGATACATATATAATTAGGAAAATAGAACAAACAAAGTCATGATAGGGAAACATCTCTGATGATATCTGATCATTAGAAATTGCTATTTGGGGGGATAAAACTCAAGAAATGTAGTAATTTCTATAATATTTTCCAATATTTACTGATTTTAAAGTAAGACATAGGTTTCATGTTTATATGCACTTCACTTTATTTATTTCACTATAATAAGGGACTTAGGAATCAAGATCCAAAGGTCAGTAGCCAGAATTATTGAAAATGGTCTAAGCCAAAAGAGAGGTGAATCTAGGATTTGCAAATTTCTTTTATTTATTTCTCCTCATTCTATACTTATAACAACCACTAAAGAGAGTCATGGGTTATATTCTCCTCACTTTATAAATAAGGAGCAAAAGTTTTAGAACAATTGTATGCATAGCAAAAACAACACTGCACTACGAGTTCCACCAACTGAACCTCTATTTAATTATAATGTCTTTGGTAATTCAGTTAATTCCTGTATGCTTCTGTTTTCTCATTTGTAAACTCTGGAGCAGGAATTTATTTTGAAATCTATGAGGTGCTGAAATCTTTAAAAAGTGATAGTTTCCTGACAGACCCAGGATCACATTATAGTCATTGGTGGAATGGGAGTAGTACCCAGCCCTCCAGAGTTTGGCCATTATCCAGATGATGAAACATTTCTGAAATTAAAAGCTGAACTGCAAAAAATATGTAGTTCTTTGCTTTGACCTTTCATTCCAAGTCATCAGAAACATGCAAAACTCACAATCTAACTTGAAGACAAATAATTCTATAAAAAGAGACAAATTTTGTTCATTTAGCAAAAATCACTAAAGGAACTAATTTAATAATTCTTGGCTAAAGTTAATGTGTACAGGAAGTGGTACCATAATAATTTTTTAATAAATATCACCCTGATTAAAACTCACTCAATATTTGGACCCAACTAATAAACATTTCTAGAGAAAATCATAGAACTGAGATATACTGAGTTGAATAGTGTCTCCCCAAAATTCATGTCTACCTAGAACCAGAGAATGTGGCCTTCTTTGGAAAGAGAGTCTCTGTACCTGTAGTCAAGTTAACATTTACTGATGAAGTCTTATTATCCCACAAGTATTATGCAAAATGTAACTAATTTAATTACAAAGATTTTGTACTTTCTAACATGTAAAGTACCACATTATATAGTATATATCACATATTTTTGTGTCCATGCATAATTACTAGTTCAAATATTACAAAATTATTTCCCCGAACTTACAAACTTTACAACTGCTTTTTTTTTCAGAGATGGCGTTTGATAATTAGATACAAGGAATGATCACTGCAGATGGCTAAGTTTTATAAGTAAGCCTCCATTTTGCTAGTGATTGGACAATTCCAGAAGATAGCAATTCCATCTGATTGTGCTTAGAAGGGCTACGGCTTTTAGTGCATACACCAGCAGCACATTGGCCCCTTTGCTGTCGCTAAGACAAAATTATTGGAACATCCTTTATATTCTAATTATTTCTCCTCTTTCCCAAGATTACTCATTTGTCACTGTTTAAGGCTCTGGCAGGTGATCCATATTCAACTTTCTCCTATAAAATCTGATTGCGAGATTATACTGTTACTTTTTTCTTGGTCCTTATACTCCTTTTAGGATTGAAAAAGAAACAGATCTTTGTTGAATAAATTACATGGAGACAGTCCACTAGGTGTTTTGCATAGTTATCTCACTAAATCTTCCTAAAACAATCCTTCAAGGAAGGTATGGAGACCGACGTTAAGGGGTCTTCAGATCCTCAGTCTAGTCGTGATTGCGGAGCATAGTTCTCTTACTTCTAAAGTTCAGATTCTTTTCACTCTACTCCCTAGGAATGGCTTTAATAACAAACAAACACCATTTTTTACATGAAATGTATTAGGTAGATAGGAGGCCTTCCCCTGGCTGAGTGTATATTTTGATAATATCCTTGGTTTCACATCAGTACTATCAGTCGATTTTCAAACTAGTAGTGTTCCCCTATTTTCTATAAATGTGGTTTTATTGAAGAAGGACACCTCTCAACATTTTGAAAGTAAACTAATTTTCAGGGCTTTATCTCAGCATATTGTTGAAATGTCTTGTTTATATGTCAGTTTTCTTATACTTCTTCATACAGAACACAAAAAACAATTGTTGATTTTTTTTTTCCTGGTTGACATACCCTTTACACAGAAAAGAATCCTAACTTTCAACTCCATTGACCCTATGTAAACTCTTCAAGTTCAAAACTGATTTTAAGTTTGACACTTTCTATTGCCTGCAATAGAAAGGTGAGGGAAATCTAAGATTAGACCTTCGAGTGTGGGAAAGAAAGATGTAATTGATAGAAAACAGGAGATGTGTGCCCCCAGCTCACTTCTACTGCAAAATGAGAACTACCATTTTGGACAGAGATATTTTTAAAGACTGAAGAATACTGAAGAAAAAAATTCTAAGACTGTGATGAAAGTCCTCTTGTATATTTAACATGTTGATTAATTTATATACATCTATATGTCCCTTAATGTAGAATTGGGACACATGATCTGAATATAAAACAAAATAATTGAAATCTGAAGTTTTCCAGAAAAATTTAAAGTTATATTTACAGAAGAATGCATAGTGTTTCCTAATTTAAGGAACAAGAATACTTCATAGTGTGGGAACTTGTTACAATTACATAATAATTTCTGCATTTACTTTTTAACCTTCTCTATCCCCCTTAGGAGTACACAGACATATAATGATTTTTCTCTCTGTCAAAGAAGGTACTGCAATTTCTAAAGCTGCCCATTGAGTGTTTCTGAGCCATAGTCAAAAGCTATTTCAAAATGAGGACAGATTTCTTTTCTCCCTGGGGACAGACAGCATGATGCTTCCTCAGCCCTGCGTTCTAAGCCTTTTGTCCCTCAGATCTTGTTCAATCCTAGGCATAAAAAGATACTACTTCCACTATTAAAATGCTGACAGCAATCAAGGTGGGAGTACATCCATTTTTTATTCATTTCATGTTAAATTAAATCATCTGTAGTTCTGTAACAGTGAATTTGGCCATACACTTAAAGAGAAACAAAACGAGTCCACTGGAAAAGAGACAACTACCAAATTGCTCTGATATGGGTCAAGAACAGGTCATTGTGAGTATAGCTGAATGTAATTATGACATACATTCGTAAAATCCTGGCATTGTCTCCACTCTCATCAAAGACTGTGCATAGAGGATGCTTTAGATACCAACGGTTACAGCCATTTCATCTGCCTGACCCATCACTGTGTTTTCTCAAGGCTGGCTTGAGAAAACCAGCTCCCCCTCCATCGTATTTGCATCTGTTAGAGTAAAACAACAACGCATTCAGTTATTGTTGTAGAATTTTCCTAATATAGTGCCTTTTTCATATTCTCATACAGCTTGAACAACCTGCAGATGAATTCTCACAACATCCCTTCAGACTTCCCACGTGGATTCAAACACAATATGCAATTATGTCATTTATATCAGTACAGAGAAACGAAGAAAGGTTAATGTTCCAATGCTTTTAACGGAGTTCTTTCTGCATCATACCATTTTATTTCTCTGTGAGAAAAAAAAATGCAGTTACAGATGGTAATAAAAGAACTGAACCAAATAGGCCTGGATCATATTAGTGATATTGAGTCAAGCCTTGGCCCTCAGAAATATCCCTAACTTGCTACAATGAAAGCACCCATGAAGCTACCAACATTCTTTTTCACTGTGTTTGGATTTTCTACCTATTTAACTTCCAGGATGGGATGGGGAGAGGGAGAAGGGAAAGTAACACATTTTGCATGCGAATCATTTGCTTTATAAAGAACAGCAGTGTTGGGCTTCCCTGTTGGCGCAGTGGTTGAGAGTCCGCCTGCCGATGCAGGGGACACAGGTTCGTGCCCCAGTCCGGGAAGATCCTACATGCTGCGGAGCGGCTGGGCCTGTGAGCCATGGCCGCTGAGCCTGCGCGTCTGGAGCCTGTGCTCCGCAACGGGAGAGGCCACAGCAATGAGAGGCACGCATACCGCAAAAAAAAAAAAAAAGGAACAGCAGTATTTGATAAGTTTCAAAAATTTCTAATATTAATCCCATTTTGAAATGAAAATAAGAAAAAATATTTTAATAACTCATTTTGATTTAACTTAACTATTATATTAGTGTTTTTTATCTTAACTATTATATTAGTGTTTTGGGTATATATCTATGTGTCTGTGTGTGAATTTTTTATTGGAGTCACATGGCCTTTGTAGATTTCTCTCCCCAGGACCAAGATTCCAGTTTGCTGCTTAGAAAAGGCTTGAGTTTTGCCAAGAGCAAATGCATAAACATTCCTATAGCATTACTGCTGTTCCCTGCCTGTCAACTGCCATACCAGGGCCCTGGCAAGGATAAGACTTCACACAAGGGAAGGCTAAGCAAACTTGTGGGTTTAGCAGAAGCCAGGGACTTACACAAGGACAGTTGTCAATGAGATACCAAGTTATGCAGCAGGAAGAAACATGGATCTAAGATGAGAGATGAAAATGGTACAGATGAACTTATTGGCAAAGCAGAAATAGAGTCACAGATGTAGAGAACAAACTTATGTTTACCAAGGGGGGAAGGGCTGAACTGGGAGACTGGGATTGACATATATACACTACTATGTATAAAACAGATAACTAATGAGAACCTACTGAGAGGTTAACTAATAGATAACTAATGAGAAGTTAGATAACTAATAGATAACTAATGAGAACATAAATAATGAGAACTCAATGATCTGTGGTGACCTAAATGGGAAGGAAATCTAAAAAAGAGTAGATATATGTATACGTATAGCTGATTCACTTTGCTGTACAGCAGAAACTAATACAACATTGTAAAGCAACTAGTCTCCAATAAAAATTAATTTTAAAAATGAGAGATGAATGAGTAAAAGGAGGAGGGCTGACAGAACTCAAGTTCTGAGGATCAAGATCTCAATAAAGATGCAGATATAGAGAATGGACTTGAGGACACGGGGTGGGGGGAAGGGTAAGCTGGGACAAAGTGAGAGAGTGGCATGGACATATATACACTACCAAACGTAAAATAGATAGCTAGAGGGAAGCAGCCGCATAGCACAGGGAGATCAGGTCCAGCTCGGTGCTTTGTGACCACCTAGAGGGATGGGATAGGGAGGGAGGGAGGGAGAAGCAAGAGGGAGGAGATATGGGGATATATGTATATGTATAGCTGATTCACTTTGTTATAAAGCAGAAACTAACACACCATTGTAAAGCAATTATACTCCAATAAAGATGTTTTATTTAAAAATGATCTCAGCAGCAGAGATGGAGACTCACACTTAAAGAGAGAACACTTGGGGCTATATCTAGGCACAGAGAGACTTGAAGTCAAGGGTAGGAATCCAGAAAATTAAAGATGGTACCCTCTTTAGCACAAAAAAGAAACGAACTATCTATGAAAAGACGTGGTGATTTTTTTGAAACGTATATAAAAAAATCACTGTGCTGTGTACCAGGAACTAACAGAGTGTTGTAGGTCAATTATACTTCAGAAACAAACAAACTCACAGAAAAAGAGACTGGATTTGTGAGGTAGGGGGTAAAGGGAGAGGGAACTGGATGAAGGTGGTCAAAAGGGACAAACTCCCAGTTATAAGATAAGTAAGCACTAGGGATGTCATGTACAACGTGATAAATAGAATGAACACGGCTGTATGTTCTATATGACAGCTGTTAAGAGAGTAAATCCTAAGGGTTCTCATCACAAGGAAAAAGTCTTTTTTCCTATTTCCTTAATTTTGCATCTACATGAGATGATGGAGTTTCACTAAACTTATTGTGGTCATCATTTCATGAGGTATATAAGTCAACTCATCGTGCTGAGACTTATACAGAGCTATCTGTTGATTATATCACAATAAAACTGGAAGAAGAAAAAAAAGACACCATTGAGAAAATGAAAAGACCACTCAGAGAATGGGAGAAAACATGTGTAAGCCATATATTCGATAAGGGACTTATATCCAACACATAAAAAAAAAACCTTACAACACAACAACAAAATGACAATAACCCAATTAAAAATGGGCAAATGATTTGAAGAGACATTTGTCCAAAGAAAATATACAAATAGCCAATAAGCATGAAAAGATGCTAAACATTAGTCTTTTGGGAAATGTAAACCAAAACCACAATGAGATACCACTTCACACCTACCATGATGGCTAAAACCAAATAGTCAGATACTATATGTGTTGCTGAGGTTGTGGAAAAACTAGAGCCTTCATATATTACTGTTGTAAATGTAAAATCATGCAGCTGCTTTAGGAAACAGTTTGAGAATTTCTCAAAGATTAAATCCAGAGATACCATATGACACAAAAATTTTACTCCCAAATATATATCACAAGAGAATTAAAAACATCTTCACACAAAAACTTGTACAGAAGTGTTCATAGCAGTCTTATTCACAATAGCCAAAAAGCAGAAACAACCCAAATTTTCATCAACTGATGAATGGATAAAGAAATGTGGTAGAGCTACACATTAGAATATTATTCAGACATAGAAAGGAATGAACTTCTGATACATACTACAGCACAGATGAACCATGAAAACACTATGCTAAGTGAAAGAAGCCAGTCACAAAAGGTCACATATGTATTGACCCTTTGTATGAAATGTGCAGAATAGGCAAATCCATAGAGACTGAAAGTGAGTTAGTGGTTGCCAGGGACTGGGGGAAGGAGGATGGGGAATGACTGCTAATGGGTACTGGGTTTCTTTTGGGGGTGATGTAAATGTTCTAGGATTGGATAGTGGTGACTGAGGCACACTTTTGTGAATACACTGAATTGTATGCCTTAAAAGGGTGAGCTTTATGATATGTGAATTATATTTCAACAAAGCTGTTTTGTTTATCAAATGGATTAAAGATCTAAATATATTAAGACTTGAAACCATAAAACTCCTAGAAAAGAACATAGGCACAACATTCTTTGACACAAATTGTAGCAATATTTTTTTTTGATCTGTCTCCTAAGGCAAAAGAAATAAAAGCAAAAATAAACAAATGGGACCTAATTAAAGTTAAAACCTTTTGCACAGCAAAGGAAAACATCAACAAGATGAAAAGACAACCTATGATTTCAGAGAAAATATTTGCAAATAATATTATTGACCAGGGCTTAACATCCAAAATATGTAAACAGCTCGTACAAGTCCATACTGAAAAAAGCAAACAATCAAAAAATGGGCAGAAGACCTGAATAGACATTTTTCCAAAGACATACAGATGGCTACCAGGCATGTGAAAAGATGTTCAACATCACTAACTGTTAGAGAAATGCAAATTGAATCAACAATGAGATATTACCTCACATCTGTCATAATGGCCATAATTTAAAAGTCTACATATGTTGCTAAGGCTGTAGATTAAAGGGAACCCTTGTACACTGTTGGTGGGAATGTAAATTGGTGCAGCCACTATGGAAAATGGTATGGAAGTTCTTCAAAAAACCAAAAATAGAACTACCACATGATCTGGCAATTCCACTCCTGGGTATATATCTAGAAAAAACAAAAACACTAATTTGAAAAGATACATGCATCCCAACGTTCATAGCAGCACAATTCACAATAGCCAGGACATGGTAGCAACCTAAGTGCCCATCAACAGATGAATGGATAAAAAAATATGTTGTGTATATATATATATATATATACAATGGAATACTACTAAGCCATAAAAGAGAATGAAATTCTGCCATCTGCAGCAACATGGATGGACCTAGAAAATATTGTGCTTAGTGAAATAAATCAAACAGAGAAAGACAAATTCTGTATGATATCACTTATATGTACAATCTAAAAACTAATGCAAATGAATGTATATGTAAAATAAAAACAGACTCAGAGATATAGAATACAAACTTGTGGTTACCAAAGGGGAGAGGGAAGGGAGGAGAGACTAATTAGGAGTATTGGGTTAATAGATACAAACTCACTCTCTCTCTCTCTCTCTCTCTCTCTCTCTCTCTCTCTCTCTCTCTCTCTCTCTCTCTCTCCCTCTCTCCCTCTCTCCCTCTCTCCCTCTCTCTCATGTGAGGACACAGTGAGAAGGAAGCCATTTGAAAGCCAGGAAGAGAGCTTTCACCAGAACCCAACCATACTAGCACAGTGATCTCAGATTTGCAGCATCCAAAACAGTGAGAAAATAAATCTTCGTTTAAAGTCACCCAGTCTATGGTATTTTGTTATGGCAGCCTTAGCCAACAAAAACAGGTGATATCTTTCAGGTCCCACTTCTCCTGAATGAATGTTCCTAAATACTAATCTAAATGGGGCGGGAGGTGGGGAAACATAACCACTGCTTCCATTTAATCAGGTGTGTTTGTCCAATAGGCATCGCTATCCAGACAGAGAGCATAGTTTTTGTGAAGGGAGGGGGAGGACTGAGTGGTGGCTGAGTTGGGGTTAGGGGGTTCAATTCCATGGTTAGGTTAGGATTTCCCTTCTTGGAGGGAAGTTCCATTACTTATAAGGTTATAACCGACTTTCTATTAAAAGTGAGAATTAGGGTAGAAGGGTGGGAAATTAGGTAGGGAAACGCCCTAGATCTCCTGGTGTGATGCTTCCCCTGCCTGGGGCTAAATGCCCTGACAAGCTCAGCATAAATGGATGGATAGCTCTACCTTAAAAGAGAAAGTTCTTGTTGTTTGCTCCCCCATTTATAACACAAAGCAAAGTAGTATTTTTATATTTAAATGTAAAAACAAAAAAATTATATATATGGGTGTGTAAATAAATGTGTGTTTTTTCCTCAGGGAGAAAAAACCATTCTGGTCACTGGGGAGTCAAATTTGAGATGAGAGGACTGGTTAGAAATAAGGGTCTCCTTTTGAGTGTGGGGAGGGGGTGGGAGAGGCAGTGCTTGAAAAGCTGGCTGCTTGGGGCTGTTATTCCCTCACTACCACTTCAGGGCTTCTCTGTGCCCTGCCCACACTTCTGGGGAGGCTGACAATGGTTAGTTAACAGGTGGAAGCCCGTGCTAGCAGTAGCAGTCACCTGAGCCCCAGAGCTTTGGCTTAAAAGACACACATGTACACACAGGGGTTTGGAAATATGAGTTGGCTGGTCAACTTGGGCATGCTATTGGGGTTATTTTCTGGTGGGACTAGCATGTCACTAAAGCAGGACTTTTGATAGACTTTAAAAAAGTGTTTTTTAAAGCAAAACAAGTTTAGATTTTAATCATATTTGTAGGGTTTCTAAGTCTTTGTTTTACAGAATTGCTTGTTTGCTTCAGCTGTCTCCTTCCCATCTCTGCTCTTGGAGGAAATGGGAACAGGAATGGAGTCAAAACACTTGTAATTTTATATCCTGGTGTCTATTCTCTGAGTGTGAAATATTCCCTTCCTTTGTTAAGATTCCTGAGGAGTTATTTTTTTTCTTTTATAATAAAAACAAACCCCACCTTCGTCCCTACATTTCCCCTACTGTTTCTGGCTGGTTTTGTGTTGCTGCGGCAGGCGGGCTGTGGTTTTCTCTTACCATGGCAACTTCTAATTGCCATGTACAGTATGTTCAGAGTTAGGTAACTCCTTCCTTATTGTAAACAAACTGTGTTAAAAGCCCAGAGCAGCTCTTATAAGTCAACCTAACATTTCATAAATAAATAAATTAAATTAAATTTATATGTGGCAGATCTTGACCAAACTCTTCAATCACTGCTGAAGGCAAGAAAACGTATTTAGATATCTGCAATCCAACTTGCTTTGGGAACAAGTACTATGTTACTCTGAATGAATACCTATTCTTCAGTATAAAAGATGTGAAAAATCTTTAAGAATATAAAAGTAACTAAGGTGGTGAGTGTACCCACAAGTCCCCTCGGCCCTTCTCTGTTAAGTGACAATGCAAAGGAAAATAGAGGAAATATGGATAAATATGATGCTTTATTTGTTTTTAAAACCCTGTCATTAGAATCACTTCAAAGAAGAGTTGCCCTCCGGCTTTTCTATTCTTGTATTTGCTGAATAATTCCACACTCATCATAGCCATTTCCCACTTATTCTGACTCTTATTTCCAGAGTAACTCAGCCTCGTCAATCTACATTCACAAGTTGCCCTAGTGGTGTTTTCTTTTTGCTCTTCCCTCAAGGGACAATGATCAGAATCTGGTGACGTGACCCAGGCAATTGCACACTGAAGCTTAGTGAAGGGTCAGCGATAAAGGCTTCCCCAGCCCTTCCTGGCTCTCTGGTCAGGGGTTGAGTGTGGAGGTGTGGGCTCACAGTCCTGCCTCCGTGAAGCAACCTGTATGTACAAAGTAATACGATCACTCCCTCTGCTTCTGCTAGTTGCAGTAAGAAAATGAAGCTCTGAAAATTCTTTTTGGATGTGATGCTGAAGATGCAAAGAACAGTAATAAGAAGCTACAAATTTCTATTTCAATTTCAATTAGAGGAGAATCTCAACATTCCCATAGGCATTAAAAGAAGGAAATCTGAGGACACCCTAGCAGAGAAGGAAGAGTGGGAAAAATAACATTCAGGGGCAAAGGCAGAAGTTAGAAATTATCTTGACCCCTAGGGTTAGCCTCTGTGGACCTCATGGTACTAAAGTGTCCCCACAGTGAACTGGCTGCCACGTCCTCCCAGCCTGCATCAGCTTGCATTCTGTCTTCCCAAGATACCCTGTTCTAGAGGCAACCAGTCCTCCCCAGTACTACAGCTCATTAGAATGACTACTTGTACTAGGGCCATGTATTGAGGGCCTACTAAGTGCTACACACATTCTCTCATTTAATACTTAGAGCAAACTTCAGAGAAGTCCTTACTCTGACTTTTTTATTCAGGACATAGATTCAGAGCCGGTAACTAAGTTGACTAAGGTCACAAGACCAGCAAGGATGAGAGCTGGAATTTTACCCCATACTTCTAGAACTATAGCCTATTTAGCCAGAAGTGTGTGGTGCTATGTTGGGATTATAACTAGTAAGCAATTTGACACATTATTTTATATTAAAATAAGTATGCATGGCTATCTTATATAACATAATGCCAATTTTCTAAGGATTTTAAGATAAGATGTGGGACTTCAAAGAAACTTCTAGGTGTATTAAACCACCATAGGCTCTGTCCCAGGTCCTCTTTCAGTTTCATTCTCCTATGTTGTTGGATTGAAAAGTGTGGAGTATGTTCCTTCCATGCGACTACTTTGACAACAGAGTTTCAGCTTTTCTAAATAAATTTTCTGAGGAAAAATGGAAGAAAGCATGACAAATAAAAATGCAAAAGCTTAGACACAGGAGAATGATTTAAAATGTAGATCTTTTGTGTTTTGGTTGACATAAGCACCAAGTTCTCACTTCATTCCTGTCTCATTGGGCACTAGACAAGACTACCGGGCCAGCCAGCCTGATGTGGGTTTGAGTTGCCATTGTGCTTATCTCGGAGGCTTTCTCAGGTTCTCGCCACAACCTCCTTCCTCGCCCCCTTTCAGGTATGAGCCCCACATCTGGCCCAGGCTCTGGTCCACTTCAGCTCCACAGCCATCCTGGCCCGAGGAAACACCAAATATCCCTACGACAAGCCACTGTACACTAACTCTACAGAGGACTTCACCATCTGAAAGCCAGGGACGCGGGCTTGCAGATGCCACCCCCACGA
Organism: Mesoplodon densirostris; assembly: GCF_025265405.1. Lineage (NCBI taxonomy): Eukaryota > Metazoa > Chordata > Mammalia > Artiodactyla > Ziphiidae > Mesoplodon > Mesoplodon densirostris. The sequence goes on from NC_082672.1 coordinate 57,599,617, forward strand.
TGCTTTCTTGTTACAGCTACCCCAGCACAGAACTCACCCCTTTCCACCTTCTTCATTCCTTTGAACCATAACTACTATCCCCACCACTATTTGCAAATTAGCTCACCTTCCAGTCTAAAAGAGCTCGAGAAGCTGATCTCCTGAGCATTCCAATGGCTTCAAAGTTGGTTGACATCACCTAATCAGAGTCACTATCTCTTGACACTCTGGACCAGGCTATCACTACCTAGCAGGAGTGTTTTACCAAAGTAGGAAAATTTGGCAACCGTAGCTGAGAAATCGTAGGGTTTTACCCTAGGTTTTAATAATTGAGAAACCAAGTAAAAGCCTATCATAAACAGTAGACATAGAGCTTTTAAAATGGAGACAAGATCTGGGAACACATGTCTGAGCCACGTGTCTCCAGAGGCACAGTCTCCTTTACCTCTTTTTCTGTTCTATCCACTGGGCTCCCATCAAAGTCTCCAATCACTGAAACAGATCCTAAGGCAGTTTACAGGAAACGATGAATGAACAGTGAGTCCAAACGTCCCTCCCCAAATTAGAACTTACTGACTCAAATGAATCTGCTGTCGGTGAAGTGGGTGGAAGAGCTCCCCGTGCAGGCAGACAGGCTCTACTCATTTCCATCACCACCTTGCAAATGAGCAAGGCCGGCAGCAAAATTCATGGAATCACATGGCCTAATGCCATTCACCTGCTGTCCTACCTTTTGAAAAAGGCTTCGTTCCCGTCAGTAACAGTGAAAGCAGTCTTCCAGTACCAAAGAATATATTTTTTAAACTATAGTGTAAAGTATCCAAATACAGAAGTTTTCTACCCCGCTTTTCCCTATTTTTGCTATGCAGCAAATTCTATAATGAAAAACTGGAAAGAAATAACTCTTCATTGTCCCCGTCCCTTTCCAAATGAATTTGCAAATCTTCTGGTCTGCCCTTCCGTCAAAAATTCTCTAGTTTGGAAAGCCTGCAAGATATGACCCAAATTCACCCCATTCTGCCTCCAATCACAAAAGCATAATACCTTTTCATTTTTTAAACGAACATGACTTTGGTGTAGAAGTTCTTTATTTTGATACAAATCTCATTCCGCAAGAAAACATGAATAGTCAATATTTCCTCATGTATCATGCTGTTCATCTGCAATAACCAATTTATTCAGAGATTTATTACCTTACCCCAGCCCACTGCTTAGCACTGACAAAGCTGATAAGAAATTCACCGAAACTCCAGCCCTTTGGGTTAGGTAAAAAAGGTACACGTAAAGATGTGCAATAGTTATCTTTTTATGTTACTGGAGATAGAATCCCAGTGTGTTGAAACTTACAGAGCCACCTTACGGAGCCAAGTGTTGCCAAACCTGGCTGAGGGTCTCCTGGGCTCCCACCTAGGAGCGCTTCTGTTAAACAGAAACTGTATGTACGAAAATGCTAAGTCCTTCACATCTTTGACAAGTATGTGTCAGTGTTAAGTTCCCATTAAATGCAAATTTGATCTTTTATAAAATCGTGCTTAAAGCTAATATCACAGAGCATCAATTAGACTTCTGTATGCTTTTAGGAGGCTGAATAATTGCATTCACTTCAAAGCTACCTTGTGATATGTATAAAACAGAAATTTCATCAAGTTTAACTAATCACAAGTCAAATTCCATTCCCAATATGTAAATAAAGGCATCCCACTGTTGTTTATTTACTTGGTTCCTTTTTCCTCTGAAGAATTCTGGTCCCTGAAATCAATAGTAACTGATTTATTCTGCAGTCATGCTTTATTTACCAGGCATGAGAAACTTTGGAAAAAGGGAGGATTGCCCATCTTTTAAACTATACTTTCAAACCTTAAAATTTTTTAATAACATAATCTTACAAATATACTTTACATATTTCAGTTCCTCAAAGAGCAGCATTATTCAATTAGATTGAACCCTCTCCTCCCTCACTCTGCAAGGTTAGGAAAAGAAGTATTTTCACTGAACAGAGGGAAAAAAATGAAAGCTCATAGAAGTTAAATGACTTTCAAAGTTACTTATCTTGTAAGTGGAAGACACAATATCAGAATCTTCAGACTCCACAAAAAGTGCTCTTTTCGTCAATAAAGGCTTTTAAAAATATACTTAGCTCTCTGCTTTATAAAATAGAAGTTTCTCAAAATATTTTTAAACTTTCTTGATGAATCAAAAATTTATGAACAACTGACAAACTGAACTACGCAGCAATATATTGCTATTTTCTGCTCTTTGAAGTATGAAAGATTGCTTTCCCCAACACTGTATAATTCCAGAATGCTGTGCTGTTCTAATTGGTGAGCCTTAGTCTTAAATTGGCACTAAGAATCCCTAGAGGGTTACTGAGTCATGTAGAACCTAACTTGTCCTTACACTAAGTGTCCTCAGAATATTGTAGTGTTTGAATGGGTGTTTCTCTCTCTCTCCTCATTGTTACCTGGGGACACTCTCACCACTGATCACATGTCAGCAAGTTGTCCCCACTACCATTTTTAATCCCCAAAGGTACTTCTAGTATCATCTTTTTCTGCTGTCCCTATTTTTCTCTGTCTCTGTCTTCTTTAGCCTCGCTAAGACTTAAGTCATTACATTTAACATCCAGTGAGAGTTCCTTTCTTCAGTTTGATAAATTATTACATTGCATTTCCTATTGCCTTTTTTTTTTTTTTTTTTTTTTTTTTTTGCGGTATGCGGGCCTCTCACTGTTGTGGCCTCCCCCGTTGCAGAGCACAGGCTCCGGACGCGCAGGCTCAGCGGCCATGGCTCACGGGCCCAGCCGCTCCGCGGCATATGGGATCCTCCCAGACCGGGGCACGAACCCGTGTCCCCTGCATCGGCAGGCGGACTCTCAACCACTTGCGCCACCAGGGAGGCCCCTCCTATTGCCTTTTTATCTTTGTATCTGTGACTCTTTTCAGCAATTTTTATCACTGTTCACACTTAGAATATATATATATTTAATTTTGAGATTTGAATTTGTGCTTGCTTAAAATTGTGGTTACAAATAAGTGGAGATATTGCTGTTGTAAGTAGAACAAATTATTCCAAACATATAATACTTAAATTGCTTTTGAATTAATAAAATAAAATAAAGTGATAACTCTCAGTGGTAGATAAAGTAACCCAAGAATATCTGTATCCATTTGGTTCCTGAGTGAAGACTGTGGAACATCTCTAGTGGAATAATGGGATCATGGAATGTTATGGTGTAGAGAGCCTTAGTGACCACCTGAATTAGGCCCTGAAGTTCTCAACCTCTTTTTCTGAATCCACAAATAAGATAATTCTCACAAATATTCCCAAGTTTATTCCTGGAACATAAGCTACACATCTATCCTTTTTTTCCTCCTACTCAATATCTGCATATAGGAATGAAAATTATTGTGAATGATATTATTCTAGGTATAGCTACCCTAAAATAAAATGTCCATCCTTGGCAAATTTGGCACTTTATGTACCATTAGAAACAAATTAATCTCAAAACACCTCACATAGACTTTGATATAGCTAAGTGTCGGAGATGAGAGTCCAAGTCTTTATGCAGAAACTGGGTTCCAGAGAGGGAGAGTGTCTTATCTAAGGTCACACAGTAGGTGGTAGTAGTGCTAATGTTGGAGACCACCTCTTCCAGTCTACTGCTGTTCAGAACATATCATGCTGCCTCACAATTAAAATTTAGGACCATGATCTATTAAAACACTGAAGAAAGAAAACACTGAAGAAAGACAGTACAATGATTTTCAAACTGCACTATAATATTGGAGCCGAATATTATTTTTCTGCACAATGTAAGCCATAATGATTGTTTAAAAGTATTAATAGCGATAAGTTAACAGCCAGTGAAAAATTTCTACCATAGAAAAATTACCTCAAGGACAAAAAAAAAAATTCCACAAAAAACTCTTAAAGTGCGACTAGTTAGCACATTTGCTATCATAAACATCCTATTTCGATGCCATATTAGTAAGAAAAGGTTCCAAAGCAATAGTGTCATAATAATCAATAAATATGTATGTGATGCAAGAGGTAATTTTGATACTGAACAAAGTAGTTTCCAGTAAGCTTGTATCTACATGTCCAAAGTAGCAGATGCAAAAAAAAACTGTCTTCTTGCAGACTAGTGCCTTCTTGCTGTAGACAGAGGGAGAGGGAGAGGGACAGGGACAGGGACAGGGAGGGAGAGAGGGTGAGAGAGAGTACACTCTGGGTGTCTTCTTATAAGGGCACTAATTACATCATGAGGCCCCCCCACCCTCGTGACCTCATCTAAACCTAATTACCTCCCAAGGGCCCCACCTCCTAATAGCATTACATTGGGGGTTAGAGCTTTGACATATGAATTTTGGGGGAACAAACATACAGTCCATAACAAGATCAAAGTGTTAGGTTTTGTGATTTAATGGCAGAAGTAGATTTTTATCACCAGCTAATAATCAGCATACTTACAGTACCTTTATATATATATATATATATATATATATAATATGTATATATTCAAAAACACTACTTATAATTCAATAGAATGTGCCTTGCTTTTCCTTACAGGTGATTTTAATTCTGTTAGGCTATCTGCAGACAAACTGTTTGTCAGATACATGAAATATCTCATCTATTTCTCACACGGTTCACTTACCTGCAGTGATAAACCTTATTCCACATATTCTTTGGGGGTGAAAAAATCACATTCTACTCTTTGCTTGATCCTGAAACACCTCCTCTATGCTCTGTTACCCTTTATGGGTGATGATGCAGATTATATATACATATATCACATCATAAAACAAGATACACTTGACTTGAAACCATTCTGGCATCAAAGCAGTGTTTAATGCTGCTCACTTATCTGCTCTTTTGACATAGGATAGAAAAATCCTCTAAATAAGCCCAGCCCCCTTTTAAAGTGCAGCAAACCAGTACACCACTGGAAAACAACTAGGACAAATCAACAAAATTGGCGTTGCCAATAAGAACTGTGTGATTCATCTTGAACAAAGATCCTGAAGGAAAAAAAAAAAAATTGACAGAGTCACAGACTGCAATAGTGGTTTGAATTGCACCCTCACCTAGCAAAGGAAAAAAACCAATCTTTAGACATGCAAATAAACATTTTCTCCAAAAGTGAAAGGCAAATTTTGTAGAGATAGTTGAAGGTGAATGATTAAACAATTTTTGTAAAACAATTTCTGTAAAAGCAGATTCTTTTTTGGCAAGCTTTTTCTCTTGGTGCACATTAGGAAATTCAGAATGCATTTAGTATAAACAGATTTAAATGTAGTATGATTTGAAGTCTTAAATGTGCAGCTAAAATATTTAATGCTTCCCAGTCTATATATGTCAAGTACTTTGAACTTACAGACAGCCATCAACAAATAATCATTAGCAATTCTTCTGGTGGAAAAAAAAAAAGGAAAAGAAAGGAAAACACCTAGACTGTTCAATGTCTTAAAGACATGAATCTATTTTAGAAAGAGTTGAGGCTAATTGAGGATGTTAAATAAATGGTAAGAAAATGTCTCAAACTGTTTTGTTCCAAAGTTCAGCAGAATAGATTTTATTCTTTATTAGCTTAGTATTCATTAACTTCTGTTAATCTGATTACAAAAAAAAAAAAAAATCCCTAACCACCCCTGCATAAAAGCCTGAGAAATTTATTTATATATACATAAAGTAATTTGAAGAATATTGACCAAAAAGGACATGTTAGAAAATAAATATTCCTTTATTCAAAACACCTTTGAATTCCAAATTCCAAACAATTTAAAAACTCAGTACCTTAATAAAATTTGAGGAGTGGCAGTTCCAATATTTATTAGATATATATAATATTCTATGTATAATACTCTAATAATATAGGGTATTTTAAAGGTATGAATTTTATAATTATTTTCAAATATATTCAACAAAACTAAAATATCAATTAACCCCATATTGAGTCTACTTTTAGTCATTAAATTCATTTCTTGTATATTATACTTAAGTTCATAAATTATTAATGTTTTATTTCTAAAATATTTAAGAAACTAATTTCAGAGTAGTTCAAAGATCACTCAGCTCCAGATTTATTCATCTGTACCTTTAAGAGGAGAATATTCCTAAGCAAAACAGGACAAACTTAGCCCCTGCCTAAACTTAGCCCCTGTCTAAAATTAATTTAGATTTTAGGAATTGGTATTGACGTGGTTTATTTCCGAGAGTGTAAACTCCAAGATGGTATTTTTGTCTGTTTTGCTCACTATTATATCTCTAGCATCTAGAATAATGTTGAGCCCATGATGGGTACTAAAGTCTTTGTTGAATGTTGAATAAATATATTGTATTCCCAGCTCTACTCCTGGAGAGAGTCTGTTATTCTTTTCTCTGGAAGACAAAGGCTTGCAGCAGAGAAGTTCTGCAATTTGACTTTTGTCATATGGTCCAGACTTGTCTTGGTCTCAAAGTTAGTATTTTCTCCAGTAATTGCATGCTGTTATTTTCAGAAATAAGATTTTAGTATACGATTTTGCTTTTTTTTTTTTTTTTTTTTGCGGTACGCGGGCCTCTCACTGTTGTGGCCTCTCCCGCTGCGGAGCACAGGTTCCGGATGCGCAGGCTCAGCGGCCATGGCTCACGGGCCCAGCCGCTCCGTGGCACGTGGGATCCTCCCGGACCGGGGCACGAACCCGTGTCCCCCGCATCGGCAGGCGGACCCTCAACCACTGCGCCACCAGGGAAGCCCTACGATGTTGCTTTTAATCACGTTGAATTGCAGGATCTTTTAGAATGCATAAAGTCACTTGGGTATACTTAAAGAAAAAAGCTCCTTGCTAAGCTTCCTCCTCAAGGAAGTTAACTGGCTAAGTGCAAATGTTCCAATTTATTCAGTGTAACCAGGAGACTGATGTGAGCTGGAAATTTAAAAAATGTTCCAAGGATTAGCATTTCAAAAAGACGTATTACTAAATCCTTTTTTTTAAATTGCTCATGCTCAATTTACTTTGAGAACATTTCTCAAACATTAGTAGAAATAAAATATTTCAAAAGATAAAATAAAGAAAATCACAAAGATTAGAAAGAGTCACTTTTTTTTTTTTTAGCATATCCACTGACAGAAGTTAATAAATAAAACACTGCTTGGAGTTCATCTCCTTTGAGACAATATATTTCAGAACTCATATAAGAGAGATCACATTGCACATTTTGTTATCTATTACCCAGAAATAATCCATCGTTTTTTATTTCCCAGAAACTATGTTTAGAGATACTGTATACATTCTTTAGCCTGACTTGTAGTCCTGGATCTCTGTTAGATGACACCTAAAATATGTTTCAGGAATGTCTTTACACTTACTGCTTCCTTTTAATCTTTTTAAAACTCTGTTTTGTGCTTTAAGAAAATTCATTCTCCTTGTTAAAAAAATGTTAACGAAATATGTGAGGTAGAAATTGAAAGTACCCAAGCCTCAAAATTAATAACTATTAACAGGTAATGAACATGCTTCCTAATTTCTTTTACTCCACATATACTAAAATGTGTGTGTTGTGTGTTCAGACAGACAGCCATGTATGTATATTTTTACAAAAATGTAATCATACCAAATATATTGTGTACACACTATATTATGTACTATATTGTGTGCTTTTTGGCCTGACAACATATCTTGTAAACCTTCCCATGTCATTACAAGTGGATAAATCTCATTTTGTAAAACAGCACCTACTATTTTATAACAATGCTATAAAATATCCATATTTATTTAATACCAGACTGATATGTAAGTTTTCCTTTTTTTCCCCTTCTTACAAGTGAACACTCTTTTTTTAATATATATATTTTTAAATTTATTTATTTATGGCTGTGTTGCATCTTTGTTGCTGCACGCGGGCTTTCTCTAGTTGTGGTGAGTGGAGGCTACTCTTTGTTGCGGGGCACGGTCTCCTCATTGCAGTGGCTTCTCCTGTTGCAGAGCACGGGCTCCAGGCACACAGGCTAATTGTGGCTCACTGGCTCAGTAACTGTGGCATGTGGGCTCAGTAGTTGAGGTGCACAGGCTTAGTTGCTCCGCAGCATGTGGGATCTTCCCGGACCAGAGCTCGAACCTGTGTCCCCTGCATTGGCAGGTGGATTCTTAACCACTGTGCCACCAGGGAAGTCCCACAAGTGAACACTCTTGCATTTAGATTTTTCTTGTGTGTTTCTGTAAGATGAGTTTTCTAGAAATAGAATTTCTGGGTCAAAGGGTATATATACTAGCCAAATTTCTCTAGAAAAAGATGGTATCAATTGACTCTTTCACCAGTATGAATGAGAACATATTTTACTTCACATTTGCCAACATTAAGTATTAATATTTTTAATACTTGAAAATATTTTAGGTGATAAATATCTAATTTTAATTTGCATTTTAATTATTGCTAAATTTACTGGGTAGTTAATGTGCTTTATTTCTTTGTGGATTATTTAAGTTGTTTATTTTCTAGTTTGGTTGTGAAATTTTATATATATATATATTGCCATAGAGATGGTTTGTGCCATGCTTAGTAAGACTTCCTTATATACAAATATATACAACATAAATAGGTGGGAGAGTAGCCTCAAAATATTTAGCACTATCCCAACTTGAGTTTAGATTTATGCACTAAAATGGTAGAGATTGATGGATAATAGATAGATAAGAGATAATGCTATTCCATGCAACTGCTTTGCCTATACTAGTATGTACAAACAATATCAATTCTGCACCTATGTTTTCTTTTATTTCTTTGATGGTTTAAATTTTTACATTTAAGTTTTTATCCACATGAAATGTATTTAGTATAAGGAGTGAGGTAGGGACTATAACCCAACCTCCCAAAAGGATAATTATTCTATTATCATTTATTTATTAAATAATTCATTTTAATCCCGTGATATGAAATACATCTTTGTTTTGTATAAATTGTACAGATATTTCAGGGTGAGAGTGTTTCAGAAAGACAAAGCAGCAGCAAGGAAGCCAGTGTGGTGGGAGAGGTGTCAGCTAGAGCAAGAGGAGCAGGAAATGGGAGGACTCATGTCATGTAGGACCTCCTGAGCCACTCTGCATCTGAAGAATTTTTTACTGATTTCCTTTGCTTTGTTGGTTTATTTGTTGATAGCTAGGAATCGGTATAGATTTTTTAAAATCTCCCAATTGATCTCATTCTTACTTGCTCATTTAATTGTCTTTTCTTTTCAGATCAATTTTGATCATTTATATTTTTAAAAAACACCTACTTTATCCAGGACTTTTCCCTAATTCATTAATATGGAAAGGTGCAAAGAAATCTCTTAACATTTGAAGTATGTATTTCCCCTCAATTAATAGGATATTGTTTTTTTTTATTCCTATTTATGCTTTGCTTTATTTTTTCCTTCGTTGAGGTATCTAGGAGCTTAGCTTTTTCAAGAGGATTTTTTCATGAAGATGGCTCTTTGATTTATCTATGCCATTGCTTTCCTTTTTTTCTAATTTGTTAATTTACATTTTTATTTTAACAATTATTATTCTCTGTATGCTTTGAGTATATTTTCATTTTCCTAATTTTTTGAGTTTGACATTTAAGAGATTCATTTTTATTGTTTTGTGTTTAACAAGTTAAATGTTTAATGCTTCGTATTTTCCTCTGAGTACATTCTTAGCCATATCCTAGAGCTTTTGATTTATAATGTAGTATCTTTATTTCCTAGAAATTCTATAATTGTTTTGTTTTGATATTTTCTTTAATTATGTTTTGATATTTTCTTTGATCTAAGAATTGAATTGTGAGCTGAACAGAAATTATTTTTTAAAATTAAAAAAAAAAAGAAATGAATTGTGCAGGAGGAGAGAGGTTTGGTTATATGTCTGGGTTTTTTTGTTTGTTTGTTTGTTTTTTAATGTTTTCAGTTTTTCTTGGTTTCTTTTTTTTAATATAACCTCCTGCTTTATGGCTCTTTGTCAAAAATGTGGGTTTTTTTTTACTGCTTTTATTTCTTAAACCTTTAGTTTTTACATTTGTGGTCTGAGACTCTTTAAAAATTTTTAATAGGTACATTTACACTTAATAGTAAATCTGAATTTAATATTTAAAATTTATTCAAATACTTTTTCCCTGAACTGATAAAAATCATAGAATAAGCCAAAATCACTACTTTTCATTCATAAAATAAACTGAAATCACAACTTGGCTTTAATGGATCTGATCAATGCAAATCCAACTGAGTCCCAACAATGTGTCAGGTATGGAAATTATTTATGAATGAGAAAGTTGTAGGCGATTACCAAAAAAAAGAAGACAGAGGGCCACACAGAAAGTCTGCTGAAAGAACACAGTAGGGAGAAATTAATTCTGAGAGAAAGATAAATGAAGGCAGTAGGGAATTATTGCCTTTCGTAACAGGGTCTCCAATATATATTGCTCAACATGTCAGCCTACGACTGAGATCAGAAAAGACAAGGATTGCCTATATGTATATGCATGTATGTGTGTGTGAATATATATATATATATATATAGGCTCAAAATAGCATGAAGTCTGTGCTGTAGATGTCATGGTTTGGATCATAAACCCACGAAATATCTCATTACACATCTTCCAATGATGATTTTCTGGCAAGACATACTAATCTATTTCTCAGCTAATAGCAACCCCCTACCCTGCTTCAACCCACACAATTGAAAAAGATATGTCTTAAGAGAATTTATATTTGAAAGTATGAATCTCCGAGGTCATACTAAAAGCTAGTGAGAAAAAAAAAGACCATCAGAAAGGAAAAATAGGTTTTATAAAACAAAATGCGACATTTCTCTTATTATTAAAACATGCCAACATGCCATGGAACTCTAGGGATTGTGGTGCTCAGGTGCAGAATAGCGAGCCTTGATTTGGCAATGGAAAATTCCATGAAGGGTCCAATAATATGTTATGCTTCATTAATATAAGAATTTTTACATTTATACTGTGATTTTCACCCTTCATTATCCTAAAATGCTTTATTAACTGAAGCTACTATGAAGAAAATCTCACCACCACCTTGGGAGAAGCTCCTTGTGATATGTTTTTAAATTAAAATATGAAAAACAATTTTGTTTAAGGAAGGAAGAACAAAATGATACCTAAATAGAAATTTCATAAATACCTAAAGCCAGCAAATCTTAGCACCATCACATTTTAAGTTTAGATTTATACAGAGTCATTTATTTTCACTGAGAGTTAGGACAAAGGGCAGGACTGAAGTGATGGTTTAAGAGTGGATTTGGACATCTACCCTGCTGCTTGGCAAAATCCTTGAGTGACAGTCTCTGGAAGACCAGATGTAAAAATGCTACATGACACTTCATACAGTCTCTGTATGAGCAGAGTGGTGAGCAACTCTTTAGTCTGCCCATTCCCCTGCCCCTGAGAAGTATGATTTCATTCTCCCCAGCCCCCTTCTCTTCTACCAAAGTTTTCTCTGATGCTCCCCACAGAAGAAATGTCGAGAGATAACAGAGATAACAGTAGAGTCCTCTGCCTTCCCCTGGGCTTGCTAGCAAAGGGGAGATCTCTCACCTCCAGCAGAAACATACACTCCATGAACTGAGGTTGCTCTTCCGTATTCTTGTTCTGAACAGTCAGAGTTAGGGAGTCACACCAGTGCTCTTGGTTTAGGCCTCACTGAAGAATGCATGGGCTATTTCCCAAGGTGTCTTCCCTGGGATAGAAGAAGCAGCCTCATCCATAACAGGCTGTCAGGGAAGCTGATGGCCGGTGGTTAACAGTGGCAAGGGAAAGTGGTCAGAAGGAATGAATTGAGTCTCCTTACCCTGACAGGGTCACTGTGATCACATCACCTCTCCAGGCTTCTCTTTTGAAGCAGGATAATATATAAAATGGTTTTTAGAGAAAGCAAATGCAATTTTTTATTCATCAAAAAAGCAGAAGATCAGACTTGATCTTCAAAGCCCTCTACTGCCACAGCTCTAATTCTTCCAGACTTTGGGTGGGTTCTGTCCAGTGTGGTATCTAACACATACTTCCTCAGAACCAAAAACTATTTCCTAGGTTGACTTTTCTAATAGTGTAGGAGTATGAGTTCTTAAGCTTATGAGTTGGGTGACCTTGGCAAATTGCCTAATCACTTCTTGCCTACATGTCCCCACTTGTAAATGGGGAAAATAATCATACTTACTTCATAAGTTTACAAGGAAAATGCTTAGAGTAGTAATTCACGTATGGAACGTGCTTTACATAAACTGTTATTGTTAATGGTCAGGTTATAAAAGGTATAATCAGATACACAGTTTTGAAAATACAAAGCAACGAACTATAAAAAATAATTACAAATCAAAATAACCACCCAGCAATGCTTTACAAATTTACATATTTAAAAGCAAGATGCCTGGCATTTCCCTTAATATAATGGGAGCCTTTTCTCCTATCATTAATATTTTCAAAAATGGTTTTATTACAGTCTTTCATATGAGGATATATTGTGATATAGTTAAATGCCCCTATTTAAGAAACAGATTGTTTCCAATCTACTATTTGAAAAACGCTAGGATAAATGCTCTTGTATACAAATATTGGACTAAATTATTGCTGTTTATTTCCTCAGGATATACTCTATGAATGAGATTTCTTGGTCAACAGAAATTATCATCCTCAGGGCATAACTCCCAATTGCTTTCCCAAAGGGCTGTCCTAATTTGGGGTGTGAGGGTCCTTATCAAACTGCACCCTAGGGGCTTCCCTGGTGGTGCAGTGGTTGAGTCTGCCTGCCGATGCAGGGGACACGGGTTCGTGCCCCGGTCCGGGAGGATCCCACATGCCGCGGAGCGGCTAGGCCCATGAGCCATGGCTGCTGAGCCTGTGCGTCCGGAGCCTGTGCTCCGCAACGGGAAAGGCCACAACAGTGAAAGGCCCGCATACCCCACCCCCCCAAAAAACAAAACAAAACAAACAAAAAAACCCTGCACCCTATTCAGCATTGAATATTACCTTTATGTAATCTTTGTCAATTTGATAGATAAAAACTGTGTAAAACTAATATGTTAATTTGAATGTTTGCTTAAAGTGAAATTAAACTTTGTCTTCTCATAGTTAAATAAATTTTGTATTTCTTCTGTAAATTATCTGTTCATGTTTTTTTTTTTTTTTTTTGCGGTATGCGGGCCTCTCACTGTTGTGGCCTCTCCCGTTGCGGAGCACAGGCTCCGGACGCGCAGGCTCAGCGGCCATGACTCACGGGCCCCGTCGCTCCGCGGCATGTGGGATCTTCCCAGACCGGGGCACGAACCCATGTCCCCTGCATCGGCAGGCGGACTCGCAACCACTGTGCCACCAGGGAAGCCCTGTTCATGTTTTTTGATCACTTTTTTTAATTATAGTATTTATGTTTTACTATGTATTGTTTTATTATATAACTCTTGGTCATATTTTGATAAAGTTTTCCTCACAATTGCTATTCACTCTTACTTTTGTTTCCAATGATACTTTAGTTATTCAACAGGTATTTATTGAGTACCAACTACGTGCTGATCACTGCTCCCAGCTCTGGAGAAACAAGACAATATTTTCTACAAAGCAAATAGGATAGAGAAGTCCTTGATTTCACAGAACTTACAGTCTGGTCTGGGAAACAGATGTTAACCAAGAAAATAAGTAAGTAAATAATATAATAAATAATATTATAAAAGTGATGTTCAAATGGCATGGGTAATTTTCACCTGCCAGAATACCACAATATAAGATATATTATTAATTATAAAGTCTAGGCAGTGTTTCTCAGAATAGAAAAACTAGAGGAGTTTCTCCTTGACAGTTTACAGGATAATAAAAGCCTTCCTTTTCTTCCCAAAAGAGGGTTCTCAGCTCTAGCTGCTCTTAGAAGCACCAGCTTTTTAAATTCCCATGCCTGCCCACCCCTTCTACCCCATGAATTGGTCTTGGGTGAGGGCTGGGCATTGCTATTTTTTTTAAGCTTGTCAGGCAAGTCTAATGTGAATTCAGTGTTGAGAATAAAGGGTTGAGGAAGAACTTACTAGTGCCTTCCTGCTCTCTCAGCTTGAATACAAAGAGACCAAGACCTGGCTTTTATGTTAAAACTAAAGGCACTAAACTAGGTCACCTTGGGACAGTGCTGAGAGACACAACTCTCCTCATTCCTGAGTGAAATCCAGATGACTGGAAATCAGTCCTCAAATCGCCTGCTAATAGTTAAAGGGAAAGACTTTGAGAGTATGACTAATCCCACAACTGAAGATAAAACTAAGAGACATACGGGGCAGTGTGAAGGGAAAACTGAACAGCGAGGAGAGGTATATATACAGCACAGAAGGCTGTATTAGTCAGGATAGAAGTATATTAAACAGCATGATAACTAGAAATGCTAACTTTTAGTGGTTAAAAACCATAGAAGCTTATTTCTTGCTCGGGGTAAATTTCCTGCAAGAGTTGGCAAGGAGCTCTACTTCATAGTCACACTTAGAATTTTAGGCTAACACATGAATTTAAATGCAAAGAAATAAAAGAAAATGAAAATCAAAGTAGCACTCTTTCCAAGTTGGGCCGATGCCAATAAGATTACTGCTTTTTGCTCTACATTCTCAAAAAGAATGGTAGCTGGTTGCTACTCTGGTACCTGAGTTGAAGTGCTCCTTATTTATTATTGTTAATGGTCAGATTATACCTCAAGGCAAAACTGGGCTTATTATTTCCTATCAAAAGCTGAATTCAGCTAGGGTAAATAAAGCTGAGTTAATCAACTTTTTATATATGCTGCCCCTGCTCATCAGGGCTATGGTTTAAGAATTTACCCATTCAGTTAGCAACTCCTCCTCACATCTGGATGGGTGTAAGAGTGGTTGGTGGATGGAATTAAGAAAGAACACGAAGGCACAAAGCCATTTACTCCTCCTACATAGTTCTTGACAATTATGAATAATGAAATGGCATGGAGTGTGTATTCTATTTTTCTAAACTGTTACTGTTTAGTGTATTATGTGGAAAAGACCAGACCCAACAAACAGTGTCACGCCTCCAAAAGAAAACATCAGGTAATACTGAAGGACATAGTTTTTAATATCATCATCTGATCTATGCTGACTCAAGTGGATGGTGTTGTATGGGGCATTGGTTCAACTGACTGAATGCCATGTTCCTGAAAAATCAGTCAGCACTGTGATCCAAAGAAACCTCTTCCCCAAATCCATATGTGACTATCCACTTCTTGGAAATAAGAGCGGATGATATGAAAGAGGTTGGGTTGATTACTTCAAATACTTCCCCATTATTAGGAAAGGAAATCAGAGTATGGACCTCTTTTAACTTTAAAAGCAACACTCCAGGAATAAAACAGTAGTCTTTCCCCAACTCCCACTGTGTTCTTGAAATACTCTGCATGAAAAAATTTACTACTGAGGAATTTAAGACTATGTGGAAATGGGTTTAGGGAATTGATGACATGAGGGGACCTGTGAAAGACCTATAAATATTTTTACATTAACCAAAATTAATATAGTGTATTAAACAGAATAGCAAGAACACACTGTATATCTTTCAATGAATAATAACTAACACACTACAATTAATTTCCATTTTCTTTTCCTTCCTTGCTGGAGTTATTTCAGGATATTCTGTCCCACTGTTTTATTGAGAAACTTATAATTGTCTTTGTTTTGTAGCAGCTTATAAAGTATAGTGAAGAGGAGCCTGGACCCTCATAAAAAGTTCAACGTCTTTCTGCTCTTATGACCTACACTGTTGAGTTCTGCTTCCAGAAATACAAGAAAACCAAAAGAATTTGCATACTGGACATATTGAGATGAAGGGGAAAAAAGAAGCCACAACAAAATTGTGGGCAATCTTATAAGTTTTTCAATGTATTACAGAGGAGTAGATCTTATCAATGCCTAACCTCTCCCCTGGAACATGCCAAAAGACCAAGAGACAAAGTTTTTCAGGATTAGCTTCACCCATGAACATAACCAATTGCAACATAAATTAAACACAACAGAAGACATGGACTTGACTCTGTGAAACCTCTGACACTTTTTACTTGCTTCCTACCTAACAGAGAAGGCTTAAGGCTATTTGCCTCATCTTCTTATATCTGTCCTTTAAGGCAACACTGCAAAACCCTCTACCACGCAGTGCCGACCACCATTGTTTTATCTATCTCTATGTTAGAGAGATGAAAAAAGTTCCCTTCCTAGAGTGTGGTGTTAGGTGCTTCCAAAAGTGATGGACTAATCAATCTCTGTTTTTAACTTCTGCTTTAACCAAGAAATAAATAAATGAACAAAAAGGAAAAAAAGAAAAAAAGGAAAAATTACCATCCGCTACCGAATGAATTGTGTCCCCCCAAGTTGAGATTCTTTTTCTCTCAATCTCTCTCCACTTGTCATGTGAGGACACAGCAAGAAGATGGCCATCTACAAGCCAGGAAGAAAGCCTTCACCAGGAATCAAACCAGCACGTTGATCTTGGACTTCCCAGCCTCCAAAATCGTGAGAAATAAAGTTCTGTTGCTTAAGCCACCCAGTCTATGTTTTTGTTTTTTTAAAATGACAACTCAAGCAGACTGTCCCAGAATGATGATGTATCTTTCATAAATCTGTGGATAATTCTAGCATGTTTCTAAGGGTTATCATTTTTTTCTTCTTATTCAGAACCTGGGGCACGATACTGTGATATTGAGGAGAAGCAACAGAACTATCCTGCCCTTATGGTTTCTCCCCTGCACCTCCCCTGGGGCTCCTTTTCTCTCCCAAGTCTCACCCAATTTTCTGCCACAAAATTGCTTCAACATCCACATCTCCTAAAACTGAAATTCTCCATTTGAGGAGGCACTTTATGAACCCAACTTTCAGAAGAAAGAAACTTGTATGGGGACAGACTAACTTAAGAAATTTCAACTCAAAAATCTGTTATGGTATTTTTTTGTATTATACATATGGTGCATTAATAAGGTAATGTTTAATTTAACAATATTTTCCTCAGATGGAAGCATTTGCTCTTTCCCTAACTTTAAGTAGACTTCAAAATTATGACTGATTCCTTTTTAATGTTATGTTTGAGAGGGTGAGCGTATAAAAATGATCTCACATTTTGATTTTAGAAGAAAAATTATTATTTTGTATAGAAAGCCCTGTAGCCTGCATATCCAAGGATTTCTCAGACACAATCTGATGAATATGAACATGTTAAAGATATGATCTCCTTTGAGGCTGGACCTTGTTACTGACCCTAGGGAGAAATGGACTGTTTTAGGATACCCTTATGTCGTTCTGAGCTATGCTGCTACACTAACCTTGGTGGCTTAATTCTTCCTCTTCAAAGGAGAATTGGGGCCTCAAAGGAGAATTGGGGACTTCAGTGTTGCCCTCACACTTCATGGGTTCCTTCGGGTATAATATCCAAGCTGGACCTGTAATGGAATTCCTAGGGAAGCTTAGAGAAAGTCTGAAGCATGAGTTGGAGGCTCACAAAATTTAAAAATGCATTTATTGAAGACCTACTGTGTTTCCCTCACAATTTTTCTTCCCTTCTCTACTTGCAGGTAAATGCTCAGTTTATCAATTCATAGCTTCATTTTTCTTCAAAGGCAAATATTTTAATGAAATGATTTTGGTATTCTGCCTCTTCTAATAAGAATAGGCAACATAATTTGAAAGCTCTATTCCCCTTGCAAGAATCTCAGAAAATACTCAACTTATAAATCAACATTACTGCTAATCATTTCAAACTTTAAGGACTACCATTATGTTTGCTTCTTCATCTTCCTTTATGTTTGTTTTCCATGTGTTTAAAGTGCTAATGACATTTATTGCTTTTGAGATTTATCAGATTAGCACCACCATAACAGTTTATGGTGTTACATTTTATAAGATTCACTTAATATAATTTTAATTATCACTGAAAAATGGCTTCTAGTCATAAAAGTGCTTTAAAAATTACAAGCTAAAGCCACCCTAACTTAAAAGTCAGGGCTTGCGCTGTTAATAATTATTTTATAAAGGAGAACATCACATGGCACAGTAGTTCAAAATTGAAATATTCATATTTTAGATAATAAAATACATTTAGAAATATAAAACTGCCAAATAAAATGGGTTCTTTGTGATAATGCTTTACGGCATTGTAGAAAATTACCTGTATGACAATTACAGGTTATTAGCAATGTGTATTATTTCAAGAAACAAGATTTAGTTTGGAATCTTGGCATTCAACCTCTATATGGTACTTCCAAAATATTATAACATGATGGTGAAAACAGTGCAAGAATCAATTCTATGCTAAGCATTACGAGGATTGCACTTGCATAAAAGTTATACTTAATTTTGAATCACCTACAAATAGAAACTCAATGAAAGCTTTAAATATTGACTCTGAGGAAACAATACTGCTAAGGATCTCCAAAAGATTTTGCCAATTTTTTAAATTCTAGAAGCTCATTTCAGAGGATATTATAAACAAAAGTATCAACTCTTTATTCCAATCAAAACCACTATAAAAAGGACATTTATTATTTCACATAACTGCTTCGACCTCCCTAAACTTGCTCTAGGATTACTTCTCTAATTTTCCTTAAATTACTTCCCCTACCTCTTACTAGTACGCTTTCCATTTCTCAATAACCTCTTATTACCCACCTCAATTTGCATTAGGTCTTATATTAATTTCAAGACTTTGTTCAAGTCTTGAACAAAACAAAACAAAAACCTTCAAGATTACAAATAATTCCTGTCTAGGGTTAGACAGGTGCTGAGTCCTGAAAGGTTGGACAACAATGGCAGGGATTGAGGACATTAGTAACTTAAAACATGAGATCGTGGGTCCAAAGGAAGATATGAAATTTGGAGATGAGTTAATCAAGGGGAAAGAACAGATAGGACCAAAATATGACTAGTCAAAGGTTCTAGACCTTACCTGAAATTCAAGTCATCCATTCAAGCCGGGTGTTTGGCGACAGCAAAAGAGCGGGAAGACAAGTAGCCAGCATTTGAAAATCTGGGAACAGATATTGGAAAACCAGCTCTGGGAAGGTGGTTTAACAACAGAAAATTCATTCTTCTGGAGGTCTAGGGCAGGGATGGGGTGGCAGGTAGGGAGGGACTCATCCACAGAAGCCCAGTGGGAGCTTTATTATTGGGGACTTGAGGCATAAGAATTTACTTCCAGATTCACAAAACAGGAACTCAGATAACAGGTGGGGTACTGAGGCCAGAGTGGAGGCAAATACCCTAAGAACCAGAATGGCCTAAGGCTTCGGGCAGGAGTCATCCTACACTGGGAGTTGGGAGCCTCAGCCATACACCGGAGAAAAGTTTTCCTTAGCCCACTGAAAATTTGACTCCCCACCAGAAAATAAGGACATAGAAACAAAAATTGCCATGCCATTTCAGAAGACCCCTGTCATTTCTGAAGTTCATCGGTGGATCCTTTGGTAGTACATGGATCACTTTCACAACAACTAGGTCTCAAGCTACGAGGTTGAAGCCTAGAAGACCATTGCCCTCCCTCCCTATGGAGCTTTCCACCTGCCCTAGCCTTGACTTCTGAACTCCTGTAGTAATTATTATTTCCCTCATTTATTCAACATTTAGAATATGTTACCAGTGTATAGTTTTTAAAATATATTTATGTTTATGAACTCCATTTCCTCTGAAGTCTGAGACAATGTTTTAAATCTCTTTGCCCTTTATTTCCCAGGAGGCTGGCACACTGGGTATTAATAATAGTTTGCAGATGATGGTGAGTTTATACGACAGGATGGGGAGAGTTGGCAAATACATTGACTTTGAAAATTCAAAATGTTCAACAACTTTGAGGGAAAGGGGTAAATTTATTTACCTTGAAAACTGGATATTGCTCCAGTGAGCTTCCAAATATCAGAAACACAGCTGTTCAGATTAACCAGATAAACTTTAAGTCATTGCCAAGAGAATCTCACAGTTCTCAATATTATGAGAGAGAGAGGAGGAGAGAGAAAGGGTGCAGTATGATTAACTTAAAATTATTTAAATGAGTAGAATTTTTATAATCATCTTTCAAACACATAGAAAGTGATTAAACACATTGAAAAGGGAAAATTTTAAGAGGCTTTAAAAGTGTATGATTAAGATGAAATGAATGGAAAGAAGAAAAAGGAAATGAGGCTCAAAATCAGGAAAGATTTTGGTAGCAGAGCCATTATCCTGAAGTATATAGAAGCGGAGAGCAGGATTAAAGATACTGTGAATAGACAAAACTTTTCATTGCCCCAGAGAACAGACTAGATTTCTAAGTTAATCTTTTCCCATCCAACTTGTGAGATGCTTTGTGAACTAATTGGTACTATTGTGGTTCTGAAAAACCTTGCTCTCATTTTGCTTGTAAGAGTTTCTGAAAGAATTGATGGTTTTCTATCTCAGGACCATATCTTCTTTTCTTTTGTGCTGGTGGCACCTCATATACTCACATTCATTCAACAAGCACACATGCGCGCGCGCACACACACACAGCAGGAAAAGGAGTAATCTGTGTTCCATGTAGCTTCGAGATATGAACTTAGAGATACCTTATTTGCAAATTCTTGGGTACTGTCATGACTTACTTATGAGTCCTATTGATACTAAATGAAAAGACAGACTCACCAGCCCCATAGTTAAGTTGTCTCACCAGTTGGCCTTAGTGATTGACGTATGTGTGCCCAGAGTACCGCTTGTGGACAAGGAAGCTCCACTCACCTCATTTCCCCAATTGGGAAGGGGCAGATGTGTGACAATGGTAAATTACTAAGGACAAAGGGGAACAGGAGACACACTTGTAAAATGCACTGAAGTGTTACATAGCTGTATAATGTAGGCTGCAAGCAGCAGTCAAGGTAGATCTTAGAATGTAAATTCATAGGCTATTATGCTGGAAGGAACCTTGGGGCTCTCCCAGAACACCCTAACTTGCCCTCCTTAGATGAAGAATTGGAGGCCCAGTGAAACAAAATTATTTGCCTGGGGTCATATGCCCTGGTCAGCAATGGTGAGTTGACTAACATTACAAACTTTTGGAGCCAAGACTCTGAGTGAAACGGTGTTAAAGGCAGTTTGCTAGCCAATCCCTGTAAAGATTTTCATGTAGAAAACAAGGGCAAGACTTTATGCAGGAATAATGGAAATACATGCTGGCTGCCAATACTTTTTTAAAACTCCTTTCAATTATATAGATATTCATTCTTCTTGGTAGTGACATCATCAAAGAAGAGAGAGTATCACATAACGGTACATAAACTGAATAAGAACTATCGTCTTCACTCAAATCTCTCACTTAGCAACAGTGGCCCTACTAATTGAACTCAGCAGCTTTGCTCTACTCAGGGGAAGCCCCTGCAAATGCACGCTGCTTCCTGGTTTAAAATGCCACTTGCCCTCATTTCATTCCATTAGTCTCCTAAGCACAAATATATTCATTCATTCATTAACCCTCTCATTCAATAAACATTGTGTGTCTATGATGTTCCAGACACCATCTTACATTATAGGAATAAGGAAGGTGACAAAATAGAAAAATCCCTTTCATCATTGGACTTAAATTCTGGTGGATACAATAAAATAGACAGAATATCACATGACTTTTATGAGGTTGCACATTTACAGTTTAAACTATCTCTTACAAAAGGAAAGATTCACCTAAATGATTTTCTGCTGCCTTTTTTAGCCTTGTCATTTTATACCTGTCAGAGTAATTGCTAGATATTAGAAGTGTAATCATAACTGAGAATTTAAACATCCCCTAATTACAAACTTCCATTCAAAGAGCAAAACCACAATATCCAAACATGGTGCTTTTTCTCTTTTTTCACTGGGCAGTCCCATTTATATTTTCTATAAAGAATCACCATTACTGCCTCTCACCTCAGAATAATAAAATATTTTAATGAAAAGTGTAAAAAATTTTATTCAGCTATCTAGGAACCAGCCAATCCTAGCCAAGTTCAGGGTTATTTCAGTTCCTTTCTGTCCCTCCCACCCTCCCTGCCTCTCGTTCCTCCTCCCAGCACTTGTGTGATACCCAGGGCTCCATAAATGAAGCACTTGCTGTGATAGGAACAAGAAGTCACCTTCCCCTTGATCTCTTCCTTGGAGCCCAGCAGATGGAAAATGTACCTTTTGTTTTCTGAAGATAATCAATACAGATCCATACCCTAATGTAACTCAGATCAGGTAGATGTGAAAAGAAATGAGAAAATAAAATACTATAACCTCCAATACTCCAGTCCTTTTCATTTTGTTATAAGTGCTCTGGTGGACACAGATTTAACACAGAAGAAACTAAGATAAAACCTCGTGATATAATCAGTAAATAGGTTGCTTCACATTTATTAGCTTTGTTATTCTAAAATACAATTACTAGCATTTTTCTATGTCCTCTAATTCCACTCTCCTAAACCTGATTTCCTGAGGAATATTAATATTAAATCACTGTGAAGTGGCATATTATTCATAGGAAATGTAGGTGTCAACTAAACAACGTATCAAAATTCAAGTTTGATTTTTAAAAATTTCATGGTTTTATTTATTGCTCCTGAGGTATGCTCATGTGCCTCTGAAACCGTAGAAAAGTGTAGGGGTCTGTGCTTTTCTTAATCAAAAAATATTTATGTGGTAAATAGAATGCCTTTGGCCAAGAACTAGCATGTTGACTTGCATTCTGATGAAAATTTAAATAGCTGATTAAACTCCTCAAACACAGGATTTATAATGGATGCCACTATCATTTTGCAAAGTAATTTAGTGCATATTTAGTGCAATTATCATGTGCTCTCTTTTCATAAGGAGACCCAGCTGTGATTCTGCAAGTGCAAGAAAGAGAGCAACTGGTATAAGGGTAGCAGTTTGTTGAGACTTGTGTGAAGAAGGTCTTCTGATCCTCGCTTCACTAGAGATATATAATTGTAGCTTTGAAAAAATCTCAATATGTTGCTACTAGATATTGTATGCATTTTGAGTAAAGCAGACAAACAAGTGTAATATTCAATACTCAAGGACTGAAAAAATCTATCTGGAAGTTCCTATTGCTAATTAGATAAACACATCTAAATGAGCACACTCCTATGGTGTAGCCCTTAGACTATGGAGGACCAAGGGAGCTAAAGATTTAGGATGGTGGGCAGAGTAATGCCTCATAACGCATGCGCGCGCACACACGGAACAAATGAAGACAGACTAATGTCACTCTTTTTACCACTACGTGAATGAACCATAAACACATCTATCTTAATTAAGCCAAACAAAAATTCTTCTCCTAATTTCCAAAGATTTTGCTTTCCTCAGAAATTATCCCTGAACTCTCTCAAGTTGAGTACTAATTTTAAAAAATTTTATTATTATGAACTCTCACTTTATGTTCTTCTAGTAGAATGTTCAGATCAGTTTTTGCAAAGAAACCATAGAAAACATGGTACTTCACAGAGAGAGAAAAAGGAGATAGAGAGAAGCCAAAATAAAGGACGAGAAATATATTTTCAGATGAGAGTTAAAATGAACCTAACTAATGTTGTCTCGTAATTTATGTCAAGTTGACTGGAGTCTGCACCATGAACATATTCCAATTTTGGTAGCCTTTTATGAAGAGAAAAAGAAAAAAAAAGAGGCTTACTCCATATATCATATTTTTCATGCTTTCTTTCTGTTGCTTTTAATGAAAATGTTATCAAATCTTTGCAGTGCATTTTGGCATCACTGACTCACAGTGCCTGGCCTGTGTGTGCATGCCTGAAGCAGCCTTCTTCCCATAAGCACCTGAAATCCGTTAGCACCAACTCCCCACCCAAGAAGCATAATAAATGCTTTGGTCCTCTGAACCTCACTTACATTGACATGTTTAGAATACTAACTAAAACTATGCCAATTTCTCACCTCTCTTTAAATGAAATCCAAGATTAGCTACAGAAATGGAAAATAACTGGGAAAAACTGGTCTAGAAAATAATACCCTTTAACATAAATAATATTTGAGAAACATTAATAGTTTGCAATAAAGGGAATGTAATAAAGGTGCCAGGTGCTATCTCTATCATTCCTTCAATCTGGTGCTTTATGGGGGAAAGACAGAGCTGGGAGGGAAGACAAGCCTCCCACTTTTTAAAATGGGAGAATAAGCAATAAAGAGCACCAAGATGTATATATATTTTTAAGTTGGGTTTACGTTAGTATAAGAAAATGCACTAGGGCCTTGGGAACTTCTACAAGAGTTAGTCAGTTTAGTTGTTTTGATTTCTATGAATCAATCCTCTCAACCTAGTGCTTGAAACCAAAAGGTAACCTGGGGCAGCCAAGAAAAAATGTTGGTCCAGAGCTTCTATTTATCAGGTCTTTTCTTAACTAAATTCTCAGGGGAGCTGCAACACTAAAACTTTGGAGTCTATATTTAATAATCACTGTTGACTTTTTCAGTGTTTATATACTTGTTTATGCTTTTCAGCAGGAGCCTGGAGGGAAGAAAAGCATTCTTTCAGTAGCCCTCCAAGTAGCTCAGCTTTACTGGAAAGGAGAGTGGGAGCAATGGGCAGCAAAGAGGAGGGACAGACGTAAAGGACTTTCCTTCCAGAGAAATCAGGAAACTGAGGCAGAATTTGGAGAGTTTTGCTCAAAGTACATCAACTTTAGAAATCCAACCTCAGCACTGAGAGGGAAAAAGAGAGGTTAAAGACTTAAAAGCACCAGGGTAAGAAACTGAAGTTGCTGTTTTTCAACTCCCTCTGAATTATGTTTTCACAGAATAATTTAATATGTGCTCTTGAAATGTATATATTACAGAAGTGTCAGATACAGTCATATTCAGAACCAAAAATAACATTAAATTATTTGGCAGGCAATATTTGCGATTTTGCATTACAAGCTTCATTGCTCCATTTCACCAGTCGACTTCAATCCACAGTTTAGCAAGTATTTCTTGAAGCTCTACTGTCCATCTGGCCTTGAACTATAAAGGTAGGGGATGGATTTAAAAAAAAACAAACTGTGATCTGATATATGATCTACACCCTAGAGAAACCTACAGTTTAACTGAGATGTCTACATCCAGAGTCTTCCTACTGATTACAGGAATGTTTGTCCCCTGTTCTGAGTGGACAGGAAATAGAGCTTCATCAAAGGGATTCTGTATGAAGAGTGCAATTCAGTGGCAGGCTGAACCAGTTCCACTGACTTTTCTAGTTTATTTTATTTTTATTTTTTTTTTTGCGGTACGCGGGCCTCTCACTGTTGTGGCCTCTCCCGTTGCGGAGCACAGGTTCCGGATGCGCAGGCTCAGTGGCCATGGCTCATGGGCCCAAGCGCTCCGTGGCATGTGGGATCCTCCCGGACCAGGGCACGAACCCGTGTCCCCTGCATCGGCAGGCGGACTCTCAACCATTGTGCCACCAGGGAAGCCCCTGACTTTTCTAGTTTTGAATTCATGTTAATAAAGAGAGTTTTTATAGTTATCAAGAATTAGAGTAACAGGTTGTTCTGTGTTCTCTTGAGCTACAGGTCTGCCAGTGAGTTTTCTACAGCTTAACCCAAATTGAGTGAGTTCTACAACTGACATTATTTCTCTGCTGTTATCCCTGTTCCTGTCTTTCATTTTGGTTTTTTTGGCAAGCAATTGTGATTGAATAAGGCAGTTAACCTGTGTGTCAGCAACACTGCTGGAAATGCTGTGTAGACACAAGGGAGGATTACCAAACTAGAACTTGTGAGGCAAGTTTTAGAACAGCTTGAAGAATCTTCAAGAGAAAGGTCAAAGAAACAGGTAGTGAAAATCAACATGCATTCAGGGATTGGAGGAAGCCTAACTTACTAAGGGCACCATGTAATTACTGCAATTGGGGAGGACACACCAACAAATGCACCAACAGTAGCTGGAAGAAAGTATGGTTGGAGGTGCATCAGGATGTTGGGGATTTGAAGAGAAGAGTGATTACTAATGTGAGCTTCCGGGAGCAAGACTCAGCAGAGCTGCACTATAGTAACCCTGTAGAGAAAGGATCTAATTTGAGTTCCCACTTCCAAGAATGCATCCCTACCACCACCAGAGCCTGACTGCATCTTTTCTTAAGGAGAACAGAGCAAGTTTCTGTTTAGGTATGCCCAATGGTAAAAAGGTTTTGAGCATGTACTCTGAATATGTGTAGACCTACATCTTCTTCTTAACACAGAACAAATTAAAAAGGATGACATAAAGATAAATAAAAAATAATTATAAATATTCTTTGTAATTAATGGGACAAACATATTTTGCTCCTTATAATAAGTGTGGCAAAAGATGTTTTATCATTTTTTTAATTGGCTTAAACTTTGTGATTCATTTATTTGAAGGTCTGGTTTTTTAAGTCCAGTTTATCTGAATCCTTGATTTTATTTGCTATCATAGTTGAAAAGATAGCTCAAAAATATACAGTTTGAAATAGAAGTGTATCACTAGCTGTGTTTACAGAATCACAACACTCATTGCCATCTAACAAGTATATAAAAAATTTTTGCCAAAATTCAGAGCAAAATGTCCATCTTTCCTGATTTAATCAGATGTTCTTACATACAAATTGGAAGACATTTTTCCTTATCTTTTAAAAACAAAGCAGTTCAAAATTCACTGAATAACTTCATTTGGAAGATTTTTAAAACAGGTTAGGGAATTCAGTTCCCCTGTTTTGTAAATACATAGATTTTGTAAATACAAGAGTTTTTATAGGTGACACATTATTTTCAGCAATAAAATCATACAGCAGTGGAAACATCTGCAAATATTCATTTTTGAAGGACTCACACTGTAGTGAGATTTTCTTTTTTTAAGTAGCATTTACTTTCTCACTTATTGTTTAAATGTCATCTTTACCTTCGAAAGGGACAGATTTGGTGGGATTTTTTTTTTTTTAGTATCTCCTAGACAGCATACTGTTGAGAGCCATTTCCCTCACAAAAATATTTAGCAAATTTAAAATATTTATCTTTTCATAAAATAAAAATGTAGAAGTTCTACACTTCAACAACTGTCTTAAATATTATGCCACAAGATAAATGGCAAACCTCTGTGTGGAACATATTTTCAAAGTCATTCCACCTCTCACTGCAAAGCATTTAAAAATTATAATATTTTCAGGTCTTGCTTTTATGAAAATAATCACCTTGGTGGCAATATATGGCAAATAAACTACACTTTTGTCACAAGATAGTAAAATCAAATGAGTGGGGGCAGCCCTGTCAACACCTCCATGTTGAGAAACTTCCATTTTTCCTTCAGGATGCCTCAAGGGCCTGGGTTACTGGCTGAGATGTCAAGGGTGTGGGATCCAGTGTTAACTCATATACGGATTATTAGAAAAGTTATACTTTTTATTTGAAAAGTAATAAAGAGAAGCTCTAGTTACTTTTTTCTCTGCTCTGATGAATGTCCTTGCATACTCCAGGGAGCAGAGCCACCATGAAGACCACTGTGTTGTGTGGTGGCTCTTTTCTGGATTTTTCTATACAACCATGAGCAGAGGAACTGTAGAAGAATAAGGGCAGGTTTGGGATTTGAACCCAGGTGTTATAAGCTCCAGAAGTCACCTTTAACCATCTCACACAGCCTTTGCAGTGGGGGGATGGGAATGACTGGCCTGCCCCACTTGCCCAGATGTATGTATGACAAGAGACAAAGTCAGAAGAGACCCACCTCCTAAGAACCCAGGTGTCAAAGAGGAAAGTGGACCGCTTGTTTCTGCCCCTGGACCACAGAGACCTTACCATTCGTATAAGGACCAAGGAGCACACCGAACATTGACCAGAATATCATGTTCTTCTTTCCTGGGTAGAAGGACTAAAAAGGGAGGTATATGAAGGAGTAACTAATTCCCACTGACACTCTCCCAAATTGAAAGAATAAAGGGCAAAATCTCCCCTATGGGCTGAGCTTCCCTGTCACCTCTCGACAGTCAGGATAATTTCATTCAACCCCTTTGAGCCTCTGTGTCTTCCCTCTGTAAAACAGAGATAGAATTCCTGCTGCCAGGGTGAAACGAACATGTTTAATGAAGTGCAAAATATTGTAACTGCGGGGCTGGATCAGGTGGAAAGGAATGGAGAGGACCTTCACTGTCCTCAGTGGTTCCAGACATGGAAAACATCCAGTGCCCGTGCCTGACTGGTGGGTGAATCGAGGAAGAGAATACTTTTAACTAAGGCAAAGTCAAAGAAACTGGTTTTCAATTCACAGCTTGAGTGGGTACACCTGTTCCACCCACAGCCAGCTGTGCACAGAGAAAACCTAGTCCTGGATTGGGTGGCACCTGGGCTGGCTAGAAAGTTTGAGAAACAGTTCTATTTCTGGTCATCTCAGAACTCCCCAAGCACTCCTCCACAACACGCAATTTACTCAGTGCTTTCCCTGGACCGCCTGTCTTCTCTTTATTAGTATTACATGTTATAAAGTTTTTAGAGATGCAAAGAATTCTCATTAACACCACTTTTTGTCTTCCCAAAAGAGTTAACCAAAACATGACTCCCTTTCCTCAAGCTGTGGAAATCTCATTCATCAAGGAATAAAAAAATGATCCTCTTGTCTAAAAACTGTTTTTTTTCTATAAATGCCTGAACTTCACTCTTATAGAATTGCTTATGAAAGCTTCTTTCAGTTCAGTATTGTGTACAAATGATAAATGAAATGAATAGCATAATTCACAATGAGATATTTTGTAAGTCTTTTGCCTTTGCTAAGAGTCAGGACTCTGCTATGCCTCCCTTTATTAAAAGCCCCCAAATAACCCAACTTATTATAATTCTGGTGCTCTGTATGTTATATGTCTGAAAGGCAGATATTATGTAATGGATCTGAAAATAAACCAGATACAATTATGAATCAATTTTCATTCTTCTAAAGCTACTACTCTGAGTTTCTCCTTCTCTTAACCATTATACGTCTGCGATGAGCAGTCTGTCTCACTGTCACAGTCTGTAGCCTGCTTTCCTTTCTCATCACTGGACTGGAGCTGCTCTCTGGGAGATCATCAGCTGAAACCTCATCTATCTTAAAGTCATGGAACAGTTGACATTAACTCCTCTCCTAGAAATCCTCTCCTCCACTGATATCAAGCTCGTTTCTTCATTCCTTCTCACCCCTCCAGTGGCTTGTACACAGTTGCTTTTGCTGGTTCCTCTCCCCAGCTCCAAGCCTTAGATGATCCACCCACAGGTCACCCTTTGGCCTTGTGCCCTTGTGATCATTTTACAAATGCCCCCCCTGGTTTGGCCCTTCTCATCTCTAACCTACAGTCCTTGTAGGTTGGGACTA
Source organism: Mesoplodon densirostris (assembly GCF_025265405.1). Taxonomy (NCBI): domain Eukaryota; kingdom Metazoa; phylum Chordata; class Mammalia; order Artiodactyla; family Ziphiidae; genus Mesoplodon; species Mesoplodon densirostris. The sequence continues at coordinate 57,628,863 of NC_082672.1, forward strand.
CCCTGTAGGGTAGATGTAGTCCTTCATCTCTAACCTCGTCCTTCTGACTGGTCTGTCACTCTCAAGTTATATTTTATTTTAATAACTTTTTCAGTTATTTCCACCAAATATAGGCTAAATCACATCATTCACCTCCTTAAGAAACTCTGTGGCTTCCCAATCCTTTTACAATAGTGTGTAAACTCCCTAGACTGATGGCTCTCTCAAGACCTGATTCCAGCCATGCTTTCAGCCTCATTTCCCAGCCATTTCTGTGAGAATTCTTCTCTCAAGGGATGCCAGATGTCTTATTGTTCTCTGAGGGCACTGTGCAGTTTTCATATCTCTGTTCCCTAGAATGCTCCACCTGAAGAATGAATGGGATTTCAATAAAGTCCAACAGGGGCCTCCCTGGTGGCGCAAGTGGTTGAGAGTCCGCCTGCCGATGCAGGGGATGCGGGTTCGTGCCCCGGTCTGGGGGGATCCCATATGCCGCGGAGCGGCTGGGCCCGTGAGCCATGGCCGCTGGGCCTGCGCGTCCGGAGCCTGTGCTCCGCAACGGGAGAGGCCACAACAGTGAGAGGCCCACATACCGCAAAAAGAAAAAAAAAAAAAAAAAAAAAAAAAAGTCCAACAGAAATGGCCCCACCTCTGAGCAACCTTTCCAAATGCTCAATGGAATTCCACCTATCCTGCCTTTGGCCCTCCCCTCCCTCTACACACAGAGCATAGAGCCTGTCCTTTCTGCTAAAGCATTACGTGACTGCAGCTTGTGTTAGCTGTCTACATGCATGTTTAGCAAAGGAGACTTTAAAATAGAAAACGCTCAGTAAAATACCTAATACAGGATATTAGATTGTATTGACTTGCTGTAGGTGAGGGGGAAGGGGGGATAATTTTTTAAATTATATAAAATTCTAAAATAAAGGGCAAAAAATATTGTAACAAACACTAATGTACCATCCAGAAATAATAAATAAATAAATAACAAATGTTGATATTTTGTGTTATTTACCACATTTAAAAAAATTTTAACAAAGCATTTCTGATACAGTGTAGTCCCCTTAGTATTCAATCCACAGTTTCATTTTCTTCTCTCTCTCACTAGAAGCAACCTCTCATGGAATCGCTCTATATCTGATTCACCTGAGTTTTTCATTTTTAATACCTCTTATATGCTCAATAATCCATAAGCTATGTTAGTATTGTATTATGCATTCTAAAAGTTTAAATAAATGGTAACACTATGTAACTTGCCTTTTCCACTCAGTATTAATACTTTTGAGATCGGTCCATATTGGTGCGTATGGATCTAATTCATTCATTTGAATTGCTACGTATGTCATTTTATAAATATACCACAATTTATGTATTCATTCTGCTATTAATGGATATTAAATATTTCCCCAGCTTTCTGGTGGGGAAACAGTGCTGCAACGAGCATACTTGTATCTGTCTCCTCTGCATACATTCAAGTGTTTCTCTGGAGTATAGGCTTAGAGCAGAATTATTGGTTCACGAGTATGGTTTGTTCATTTTCATTTCCAAATTTAATAAATATTGCCAACTTGATCCCCAAAATGGTGGTTGAAGATGGAGATATTTTAATGAAACTTGAATGTAACTGACAAAAGAAAGACTTATTTATGTCATCAATGATGTTCAGAGCTAACTAAAACACCAGGAAGTTGAGGAATACTCATACATTTCAGGAATTGGCCTAATTTATAAAGGCACCAGTGTCAGCAGTTTCTGCCATCTTTCCTAGTATAAATTTTACCATTCTTTAGCAAATATGAATCTTGATGAAAATCTCAAGTAAGCAAAAGCTGAGGCGTTTCTCTTTTTTTCTTTAAATCAACTACATTTTGACAAATCTCTCTATTCTTCTTTTGTACCCACAACCCCCCAAGATATACAGAGCTTCCAGGAACCTACATAACATCAGGGCTCCCCACAGCCCTCTTCAGTGACTACTCTGGGCTCATCACTGAAACCCTTTGTCCCAGGGCATGCAGGTCATTCAGAACTGGAAGCTTTGCTTCTCATGAGCCACGTGTAGAGCACAGGAATCTTTGTTGAAGCAGTGAGTCCCTGTGTGTAGGGTCCAGAGGACTCAGAAAACACTATGCAGGCTTCTAAGGCTTTTGCCCCCTCTGTGGGCCACTCTTAGGGAGTGAGGATCACCTAATCTTGAGACTTTACTGCTTTTGCCCTTTTCTCCAGTCTCCTGGAATCCAACACCTCTCTCTCTCTCTCTCTCTCTCTCTCTCTCTCTCAATCTTTCTTCCTACCCATTTTCTTCAAAGACCTTTCTCTCTCTCTTCCACTCCAAAATATTTAGAAAAATATCCATGGTTGATGATAACAAAGAACTTCTGTCCTATGCTCTGTGGGATTCTATAAATTTTAAACTTAAGTCCTACGTATTTCAGGGTCAACTGCCACTTTTTGTTGATTAACACAAAAGGTAATTAAGGATACCAATTATGCAGAAGCATTACTTTAATTAGATGAAGTAACTATTTTCTACAGGACTTGGAAGAAACATGAGTAAACCACTTCTTAAACTACTGAGCAGTTTGGGGAAGACAGTTTTAGAATTACCAGTTCTCATTTCTCCCCAACTTTTCTCAAATACTTTGGGCACAGAGTGTTCAAGCTCAGAGTGAGCCCCCATGCAGGACCATTACCAGCTAATACCAGTTGGCAATGCTCTACCAATTATAAAGAAATAAAAATTATCGTGGCTTAGACCTTACTACAGTTTTGTGAAAAACTGTTTCCTGACTATTAAACTGCTCAATTATTTAATTCTATCTTATTAATGAACAGTTGGGGAAAGTCAAGAAAATCAGGAGAAACCAACTATGTGATTTGATTCCCAGCCCAATTCACCTCCAGGTTTCCACATTTTCTTAGAGCTCTGGGTAGACACTAAGAACAGATCGTCAGGACCTGGTATATAACCCAGTGTGAGCCTTGCTGTAGCTTCTGCTGACCATACTCTACAATTTCCATATGCACCCAGGTCCCAGCTTTGAGAGTTTAGAGGCTGAGCTATACCAAGACAAAAAACAGGACTAAAGGCCAAAATCTTTTGTGAGCCCATCTGACTGAAAATGAAAGCCTGTGTTCTGCATACAAATTAGGACCTCTGGTGTTAAAAGTAGTCATCACTAACAAGGAACATGCATGTGGATGGCCATAATCTACTCACAATTTACATACCTGAGCCAAATTCTATATATCAAGTGGCAATAGTGGGTGACCATACCAGCTGACTATAAATTTCACTGCTTTATCTCACACTAAGTCTCAACAAAATATATGCAGGTGCGCTTTTCAGCTGCTTTGCTTACAGGCCATTAAAAATATTCTCTGGGGGTGAGGGGTCAGTAGAATTGGGGGAAGAATACAGCCCTGAAGGAATTATAACTCAGAATTGGCCTCAGCTCTCTTGCCAAGGCAGTGGCTTGGGTAACCATAAACATATGGCAGTTGACAGATCAATACCTCCTCTGTTGGTGAGGAATTCTGGAGGAAAACCCAATAAACTGGTATTTAACTAAAGGAAGACCTTACTCTGAGAGAGTTATTTCTCAGCATATGGTATCTAATCAGGAGTGAAACTTTAAAAGCCTTTTTTGCAACAGGATGACTTGAGCTTGCTGGAATGAAGGAATCAAGATACTAACCTTTTATTTTTTCTAAGATGGCCACTCAAATAGAGAGATATCACTGAATGCTGTTAAAAATGACAGGGAAACGTACCTGTGAACAGAAGACACAAAAATGAATCTAGTACATGACTTTTTTAGTACTTGACAAAAATATACCTCAGTTGCCCTTAAATACATATTTTGAAGATGGGAAAAGGGGTCAAGAGAACTGGGATCAGTGTTCAGTATTCAGCTAAGACAAAGAAAAAGTAAAGAGAGCCACCACTGCTTCTCACTCCACAGGATGGAATAAATAACACTATGAGGCCAGAGTTAAGGTGGGGCGAGGTGCTAGAAGAGAAATCCACAGAACTGGAAAATTCATGGAAAGTTGGTAATAGTTGATCTCTGCAAGCTAACTTCTTACCCATTGGAAAGAAATCCTAGGGTTGTTCCTATGTATATAAGAAAGAAGAGCGGGGCTGGGATTTAAAGTAGCCCACAGGAAAATATGCAGAATAAGGGCAGAAAAGTTAGAAACCAGCAACCAAATAGAGAGTGAGGAGGGAAAGTCAAGCACTGAGGCAGAGCGGAAGATAGGAAAGTGTTTGTACATGAACACAAGTCTTTACACCTGTGCAAAACTGTTTAAACTGGAAAAACCACAAAGATGACTGGGAGACTGATGGGGGCAGAAGAGTTAGGACATCTAACTCTGTAGGGAGGAGAAACTGTCCAAGAGGAAAAAACTTGAAGGAATAAGTGAATAGCAAGTACCAGGTGGAGAAAGATATTGGAAATAAAAAAGTAGTAACACTTAAATAGTTTATGAGCAAAAAAATAAAAATTGTAATGGAAATTAGACAATACTTGGAAAAGAATGATAGTAAACTTACACCATAGCAAAACTATGGTATGCAGGCTGAATATTCCTTAAAGGATGACTTATTGTCTTAACTGCTTAGAGAAAAAAAGGTAGAATAAAAATTACTGAGTTAAGTGTTGTACTTATGAAGTTAGAAAAACAACAGCAGACTAAATTCAAACCATATGTAAAGAATAAAATAAATATGATACTAAATATTATGAAATAGAAAATAAAGATAAATAGAAAGAATCAATGAATCTAAAATATGTTTTTTGAAAAGTCTAAGGAAGTTGACATAAGATTTATCAAGAAAAAACAATATTAACAATGATAAAAGTCATAACTATAAAGTAAAAAAATTAAAAATAAAAGAATTCTATTAATGACTTTATGCTAATAAATGTGAAACTCTGAACAAAATAAACTGTTTTCTGAAAAAATAACAAAAATGAATTAAAATAAATGAGAAACATGAGTAAAACTAACCATTCAATCAGTCATTAAAAATTTATCAACTTCGTCCCAGCTCAGTGCTTTGTGACCACCTAGAGGGGTGGGATAGGGAGGGTGGGAGGGAGACACAAGAGGGAGGGAATATGGGGATATATGTATACGTATAGCTGATTCACTTTGTTATATAGCAGCAACTAACACAGCAATGTAAAGCAATTATACTTCAATAAAGATGTTAAAATAAATAAATAAATAAATAAATAAATAAAGTAGATGGGATAAGGAAGAATAGCTATCAACTTTAATGCATTTTGAGCTTATTTTTGTATATGGTATTAGAGAATGTTCTAATTTCATTCTTTTACATGTGGCTGCCCAGTTTCCCAGCACCACTTATTGAAGAGGCTGTCTTTTCTCCATTGAATATTCTTGCCTCCTTTATCACAGATTAATTGACCTTAAGTGCGTAGGTTTACTTCTGGGCTTTCTAGCCTGTTCCATTGATCTATATATCTGTTTTTGTGCCAGTACCATACTGTTTTGATTACTGTAGCTTGGTAGTATAGTCTGAAGGCAGGGAGCCTGATTCCTCCAGCTCCATTTTTCTTTCTCAAGATTGCTTTGGCCATTTGGGTTCTTCTGTGTTTCTATACAAATTTTACAATTTTTTGTTCTAGTTCTGTGAAAAATGCCATTGGTAATTTGATAGGGCTTGCACTGAATCTATAGATTACCTTGGGTAGTATAGTCAATTTAACAATATTGATTCTTCAAATCCAAGAACATGGTGTATGTTTGTGTTGTCTTCAGTTTCTTTCATCAGCATCTTATAGTTTTGGGAATACAGGTCTTTTGCCTCCTTACATAGGTTTTTTTCTTAGGTATTGTATACTTTTTGATTTGCTAGTAAATGGGATTGTTTTCTTAATTTCTTTTTCTGATCTTTCTTTGTTATGGTCAGTTGATTTTTGACAACTGCCATTACCATTCAACAGGGAAATAATGGTCTTTTCAACAAATGGTGGTGGGATAACTGGATATTAAACATATTAAAAAATGACTTTTGACCCCCTACCCCATACCATATACAAAAGTTAACTTAAAATAGCCTCCTTTCCCTGAGTTTTATTGACCTAAAGAGTTAATTTCCTTTATATTTTTTAAAGAAAATATTAAATATCAACTCTCTCCAAAAAACAAAACAAAGAAAACAAAACCCCTCAAAATAGATCAGATATCTAAATGTAAGAGCCTGAAGTATAAAACTCTTAGAAAACTTAGGTATAAATCTTTGTAATCTTGGATTATCAACATTTCCTATGATTTGATAGGTCTATCAACGTTTTCAATCCTACTACATTCATTGCATTCTAACTTCAGAAACTATCCCTAATCCTGCCTATACCTCTGGCTCTTTGTCCCAGCAAAGATTCATTTTGGAGTATTATTCTTTGTCCTCAGACTTTACTGTGATAGTTATTTTCTAATTCTTGTCAATAATTAGATCTGTTCCAACCTTTCACTGAATTCCACTCATGTCCCTCTCCCTTGAACCGCTAGGGCCCAGGGTCCACCATGAAATGTACATTCTGTTCCCACTCCAGAATATACTCTCTTCTAGCCCTCAGTTATATTTAAATATGTCTGACCATAGCTGATTGTTCATTACATTAAAAAAAAAATCCCAGATTTAAGTTAAGACACACAAATAGAATGTAAAATTAACTAAAAAGTTATCCTTCTAATTTTTCAAACTATTGTTACTTAAGAAAAAAGTAAACTACTTCATCTTTTAGGTGACTGATTTGTAAATTATAAAAGTAAATAAAAATTTTATTAAATATTTTCTAAAATTAAGAGCTGAACAATGGGGCTTCCCTGCTGGTGCAGTGGTTAAGAATCTGCCTGCCAGTGCAGGGGACATGGGTTCGAGGCCCTGGTTCAGGAAGATCCCACATGCCGCGGAGCAACTAAGCCCTTGTGCCACAACTACTGAGCCGGAGCTCTAGAGCCCGCAAGCCACAACTACTGAAGCCCACATGCCTAGAGCCAGTGCTCCACAACAAGAAAAGCCACGACAAGGAGAAGCCTGCACACTGCAACGGAGAGTAGCCTCTGCTCACCTCAACTAGAGAAAGCCCGTGTGCAGCAGTGAAGACCCAAAGCAGCCCAGAATAAATAAATAAAATAAATTTATAAAAATAATAATAAATTTTTAAAAAAGAGCTAAACAATGGAGAAAAATTGAATATTGACATTTTATTACATTTCCTCACTTATACATGAACTCTTTTTACCTTGTCATATTTCCTAGATAGAAAATTTGCAGTGTTTTCACCTTTTTCAATATGTATTGCAGTTTTAATAAGCTGCATTGAATATTTATAAACACAATTAAACATTCCCTATTGATTGGAAAATTAAGCCATGAAAGGAAGAATTAGAAATTGAATTCAGAGAGACAGTTATACATGTTTAGAATGCAAAGGTTTCTTTCATGAGTCAGACAGCCCATGAAACCAGTTGTAGATATTTCATATCAATTTTAGAGATCTCTCCTGAGTTAATGAGATCTAACAATAAATTTAAATTTTCTTTTTGGGAAAACAATCCATTAATCTATATATTAACACACATATCTTTAGTTTCATCTTTGGCAATAAGAACTTAGTCTTTGACAACTAAATCACCTACTCTTTCATTTTTAACATAAAGAAAATTTTAGGTTTCTAAAATGCAAACTGAGAACTAAGTGACTTACCAAGTTTGCATGGCAGGTAAGGTACAGAAAGAGGATTCAACATGAATCTTAGGGATTTTGAATATCATACTTTCTCATGACATCATATCATAAGGTTATAAAGTATGGAAAATATTAATTTATACAGTGGAGCCAATGGCCTGAGAGTCAGGCTTAGTAGAAAATAAGAGGAACAAGCCCAAATGTAAGAGACCACAGAGGGATGATAAACAAGCTAAACAATACTATCTCTTTAGAAGATCAACAACTAAAACTACGTTCTCCTTACGCTGAAGCAGTTTTAATATATCACAGAAGCTTCCAGCTCCAAGTGCCTGACTCTAGTAATGAGTATACAATCATTGTCTTTGTACTCATGAATCTATTTCTCTAAGAAAAAATACATCATTTAATCCAACTGCCTATTTAATAGATAATAGTAAGATATTACCCCCTAAAAAATTGATCCTAATGGATTGTACTTCTGTATAAATATACCAATCACTAACTCCTAAATCTAAGCAAGAAAACACCATATTCTGGGCAAAAGCAAATGACATAAAACACTCAACAATTACTGCTTCATAAGAAGGATTTTGTCCCTAACTACACTTTCAAATCATTTCTTTGCTTTTGCTGTTCTAAAACCTAGTTACACATAAGAATCACCTGGAAAGCTTTTAAGAAAAATACTTATACAAACATCTTCAATAATGAATAGATCAGTCAGGCAGAAGTAAAGAAATAGAGGACTTGAACAACAGAAAAAACGAACCAAAAACAACCAGGTCTAACAGACACATACAGAAGACTCCACCCAAATACAGCAGAATATACATTCTTCTCAAGTGCACATGGCACACTCTCCAGGATAGAACATAAGTTAGGCCACAAAACAAGTCTTAATAAATTTAAAAAGACTGAAGTCATATAAAGTATCTTTTCAGACCACAAACGGAATGAAGTTAGAAATCAATAACTGAAGGAAAACAGGAAAATTCACAAAAATGAAGACTCAAACAATGCACTCTTAAACAACCAAAGGGCCAAAGAGAAAAAGGGAAAAAAAAGGAAAGTTAGAAAATACTAAGAAGCAAATGAAACCGAAAACACAATATGCCAAAACTTATGTGATTCAGAAAAAGCAGTACTCAGAGGGAAATTTACAGCTGTAGATGTTTACATTAAAAAAGAAGAGGGCCTCCCTGGTGGCGCAGTGGTTAAGAGTCCGCCTGCCGATGCAGGGGATACGGGTTCGTGCCCCGGTCTGGGAGGATCCCATGTGCCGCGGAGCGGCTGGGCCCGTGAGCCATGGCCGCTGGGCCTGCGCGTCCGGAGCCTGTGCTCCGCAACGGGAGAGGCCACAACAGTGAGAGGCCCGCATACCGCAAAAAGAAAAAAAAAAAAAAAAAGAAGAAACATCTCAAATATATAACCTAACTTTATACCTTAAGGAACTAGAAAAAAATTAGCAAACTAAATGCAAAACTAATGAAAGGAAGGACATACTAAAGATAAGAGCAGAGATAAATGAAATAGAAAATAGGAAAATAATAAAGAAAAATCAATGAAAACAAAAGTTTATCAATAAAATTGACAAACTTTTAGGTAGACTAACAGAGAACAAAAGAGAGAAGATACAAATAACTGATATCAGAAATAAAAGTGGGGATATTACTACCAATCTTACAGAGATAAAAAGGATTATAGGATAATACTATGAATAACTGTACATTAACCAATTAGATAACCTAGAAGAAAATGAAAAATTCCTTGAAACACAAAATCACCTAAACTGACTGAAGAAATGAAAAATTTCAACAGCTTTACAAGTAAAGAGATTGAATCGGCAATCAAAATCTACCCAAAAAGTAAAAGTTCTGGACCAGAGAATTGACCAATAAATTCTATTAAATGTTTAAAGAAGAATTATCATAAATCCCTCTAAAACTCTTCCAAATTTGAAAAGGAAGGGAAAACTTCCTAATTCATTCCATGAAGCTAGCTAGCATTACTCTGATACAAAATCAGATAGGCATTACAAGAAAATTTCAGACCACTATCTCTTAAAAATATAAATATGAATCTCCTCAACAAAACATTAGAAAATCAAATCCAATAGCATATTAAAAGAACTTTTCACCATGACCAAGTGGGACTTAACCCAGAAATAAAAAGGTGTTTTAACACAAGAAAGTCAATCTATGTAATACTACATAGAATGAATGAAGGAGGGAAATGAAGAATGAAGATAGAATGAAGGAGGGAAAAACACATAATCATCTCATTTGAGACAGAGAAGGCATCTGACAAAATCCAATGCCTTTTCACAATAAAAACTTTCAGAAAACTAGAAATAGAGGGAAGACTTCTCAACATGATAAAGTGTATTTATGAAAAACCCACAGTTTACATAATACTCAGTGGTAAAAGACTGGAAAGCATTCCCCTAAACTCAGAACAAGAAAAGGATAAAGAATAAAGTCAGAAGACTCACATTTCTCAATTTTGAGCCTTAATTACAAAGTCACTACAATCAAGAGAGTATGGTACTGTCATGAGGACAGACATATAGACCAATATAGAGTTGAACAGGGAGCCCAGAAAGAAACCCTTATCTATATGGTTAACTGATTTTGACGAGGGTGCCAAGAGCATTCAATGAGGAAAGGACAATCTTTTCAAAAAACAGTTCTGGCAAAACTGGATATCCGCATGCAAAAGAAGGAAATAGGACCCTTAATTTACACCATTTACAAGAATTAACTCAAACTGGATCAAAGACCTGTACTTAAGAGCTAAAACTATAAAATTCTTATAACATTGGAGAAAATCTTCATGATGTTGTATTTGGCAATGACTTTAAGAATATAACACCAAAAGCACAGGCATGCAACAACAGAAAATATAGATAAACTGAAATTGATCAAAATTAAGAATTTTTATATGTCAAAGGGTACTACCAGGAAAGCGAAAGACAACTTACTGAATGGGAGAAAATATTTGTAAGTCATATTTGTAAAAAATACATACAAATAAACCTGTGTAAGTTGTATCTGATAAGACACTGATATCTGGAATGTAAACAACTCCTAAAACTCAACAACAAAAGAACAAACAACTCAGTTTAAAAATGGGCAAAGGGGATTGGAACCAAGATGGTGGAGTAGAAGGACATGCTCTCAATCCTTCTTGCGAGAACACCAGAATCACTACTAGCTGCTGGACAATAATCAATGGGAAGACACTGGAACTCACCAAAAAAGGTACCCCACATCCAAAGACAAAGGAGAAGCCACAATGAGATGGTAGGATGGGCGCAATCACAGTAAAATCAAATCCCATAACTGCTGGGTGGGTGACTCACAGACTGGAGAACACTTATACCACAGAAGTCCACCCACTGGAGTGAAGGTTCTGAGCCCCATGTCAGGCTTCCCAACCTGGGGGTCCGGCAACAGGAGGAGGAATTCCTAGAGAATCAGACTTTGAAGAATACTGGGATTTGATTGCAGGACTTTGACAGAACTGGAGGAAGCACAGACTCCACTCTTGGAGGGCAAACACAAAGTAGTGTGTGCATCAGGACACAGGGGAAGAAACAGTGAACACAGGGGAGACTGAAACAGAAATACCTGCTAGTGTTGGGGGGTCTTCTGCAGAGGCAGGGGGTAGCTGTGGCTCACCGTGGGGACAAGGACACTGGCAGCAGAAGTTCTGGGAAGTACTCCTTGGCATGAGCACTCCCAGAGTCCACCATTAGCCCCACCAAAGAGCCCAGGTAGGCTCTAGTGTTGGGTTGCCTCAGGCCAAAAACTGAACAGGGAGGGAACCCAGCCCCACCCATCAGCAGACAAGTGGATTAAAGTTTTACTGAGCTCTGCCCAGCAGAGCAACAGTCAGCTCTATCCACCACCAGTCCCTCCCACAAGGAAGCTTGCATAAGCCTCTTAGATAGCCTCATCCAACAGAGGGCAGACAGCAGAAGCAAGAAGAACTACAATCCTGCAGCCTGTGGAACAAAAACCACATTCACAGAAAGAGACAAGATGAAAAGGCAGAGGGCTATGTACCAGATGAAGGAACAAGATAAAATCCCAGAAAAACAACTAAATGAAGTAGAGATAGGCAACCTTCCAGAAAAAGAATTCAGAATAATGATAGTGAAGATGATCCAGGACCTCGGGAAAAGGATGGAGGCAAACATCGAGAAGATGCAAGAAATGTTTCACAAAGACCTAGAAGAATTAAAGAACAAACAAACAGAGATGAACAATACAATAACTGAAATGAAAGCTACACTAGAAGGAATCAATAACAGAATAAGTGAGGCAGAAGAACGGATAAGTGACCAGGAAGACAGAATGGTGGAATTCACTGCTGCAGAACAGAATAAAGAAAAAAGAATGAAAATAAATGAAGACAGCCTAAGAGACCTCTGGGACAACAATAAACGCAACAACATTTGCATTATAGGGGTCCCAGAAGGAGAAGGGAGAGAGAAAGGACCCGAGAAAATATTTGAAGAGATTATAGTCAAAAACTTCCCTAACATGGAAAAGGAAATAGCCACCCAATCCAGGAAGTGCAGAGAGTCCCATACAGGATAAACCCAGGGAGAAACACGCTGAGACACACAGTAATCAAATTGGCAAAAATTAAAGACAAAGGAAAATTATTAAAAGCAGCAAGGGAAAAAAGACAAATAACATACAAGAGAACTCCCATAAGGTTAACAGCTGATTTCTCAGTAGAAACTCTACAAGCCAGAAGGGATTGGCATGATAAAGTGATGAAAGGGAAGAAGCTACAACCAAGATTACTCCACGTGGCAAGGATCTCATTCAGATTCGATGGAGAAATCAAAAGCTTTACAGACAAGCAAAAGCTAAGAGAATTCAGCACCACCAAACCAGCTCTACAACAAATGCTAAAGGAACTTCTCTAACTGGGAAACACAAGAGAAGAAAAGGACCTACAAAAACAAACCCAAAACAATTAAGAAAATGGTCATAGGAACATACATATTGATAATTACCTTAAAGGTGAATGGATTAACTGCTCCAACCAAAAGACACAGGCTTCCTGAATGGATACAAAAACAAGACCCATATATATGCAGTCTACAAGACACCTACTTCAGCCCTAGGGACATATTCAGACTGAAAGTGAGGGGATGGAAAAAGATATTCCATGCAAATGGAAGTCAAAAGAAAGCTGCAGTAACAATACTCATATCAGATAAAATGGACTTTAAAATAAAGAATGTTACAAGAGACAAGGAAGGGCACTACATAATGATGAAGGGATCAATCCAAGAAGAAGATATAACAATTATACATATATATGCCCCCAACATAGGAACACCTCAATACATAAGGCAAGGGCTAACACCTATAAAAGAGGAAATCGACAGTAACACAATAATAGTGGGGGACTTTAACACGTCACTTACACCAATGGACAGATCATCCAAAATGAAAATAAATAAGGAAAAGAAGCTTTAAATGACACAATAGACCAGATAGATTTAATTGATATTTATAGGACATTTCATCCAAAAACATGACGACAAGACAACCATCAGAATGGGAGAAAATATGTGCAAACGAATCAATGGACAAAGGATTAATCTCTGAAATATATAAACATCTCTTGCAGCTCAGTAGTAAAAAAACAAACAACCCAATCCGAAAATGGGCAGAAGACCTAAATAGACATTTCTCCAAAGAAGACATACAGATGGCCAAGAAGCACATGAAAAGCTGCTCAACATCACTAATTATTAGAGAAATGCAAATGAAAACTGCAATAAGGTATCACCTCACACTAGTAAGAATGGACATCATCAGAAAGTTTACAAACAACAAATGCTGGAGAGGGTGTGGCGAAAAGGGAACCCTCTTGCACTCTTTGTGGGAATGTAAATAGATACAGCCACTATGGAGAACAGTATGGAAGTTCCTTAAAAAACTAAAAATAGAACTACCATATGACCCAACAATCCCACTACTGGGCATATACCCTGAGAAAATCATAATTCAAAAAGATACATGTACCTCAATGTTCATTGCAGCACTATGTACAATAGCCAGGTCATGGAAGCAACCTAAATGCCCATTGACAGATGAATGGATAAAGAAGTTGTGGTACATATATACAATGGACTATTACTGAGCCATAAAAAGGAATGAAATTGAGTCATTTGTTGAGACGTAGATGGATCCAGAGACTGTCATACAGAGCGAAGTAAGTCAGAAAGAGAAAAACAATATCATATATTCACGCATATATGTGGAACCTAGAAAAATGGTACAGATGAACCAGTTTGCAGGGCAGAAATTGAGACATAGATGTAGAGAACAAGTGTATGGACACCAAGGGGGGAAAGCCGCGGGGGGTGGTGGTGGTGGTGTGATGAATTGGGTCACTGGGATTGACATGTATACAGTGATGTGTATAAAATTGATGATTGGGCCTCCCTGGTGGCGCAGTGGTTGGGAGTCCGCCTGCCGATGCAGGGGACACGGGTTCGTGCCCCGATCCCGGAGGATCCCACATGCCGCGGAGCGGCTGGGCCCGCGAGCCATGGCCGCGGGGCCTGTGTGTCCGGAGCCTGTGCTCCGCAACGGGAGAGGCCACGGCAGTGAGAGGCCCGCGTACAGCAAAAAAAAAAAAAAAAAAAAAAAAAAAAAAAATTGATGATTAATAAGAACCTGGTGTATAAAAAAATAAATAAAATTCAAAACTTAAAAAAAGAAGGGGGCAAAGGATTTGAATAGCCATTTCTCCCAAGAAGATATACAAATGTCCACTAAGCACATGAAAAGATAACATCATTAGTTATTAGGGAAATACAAACCAAAACTACAATGAGCTACCATTTCACATCTACTAGGATAGCTATAACTGAACAAGCATTAAATAACAAGTGTTGGTGAGAATGTGGAAAAACTGGAACCCTTGTGCATTGCTGGTGGGAATGTAAACCTTTCCAGCCTCTGTCAAAAACACTGCTTTTAAAATTTTTACTTTACTTTGGAAATTTTTAAAAATTTCTATTTTATATTGGAGTATAGTTGATTAACAATGCTGTGTTAGTCTCAGGTGTACAGGAAAGTGATTCAGTTATATATATACATGTATCTATTCTTTGTCAAATTATTTTCCCATTTAGGTTATTACAGAATATTGAGCAGCGTTCCCTGTGCTATACAGTAGGTCCTTGTTGGTTATCTCTTTTAAATACAGCAATGTGTACATGTCAATCCCAAACTCCCAGTCTATCCCTCCCCCAACCCTTCCTCCCTGGTAACCATAACTTCATTCTCTAAGCCTGTGGGTACATTTCTCTTTTTAAAATAAGTTCATTTGTATTATTTTTTTTGGATTCTTCATATAAGCGATATTATATGATATTTGTCTTTCTCTGTCGGACTTACTTCACTTAGTATGATCATCTCCAGGTCCATCCATGTTGCTGCAAATAGCATTATTTCATTCTTTTTAATGGCTGAGTAGTATTCCATTGTATATATGTACCACATCTTCTTTATCCATTCAACTGTTGATGGACATTTAGATTGCTTCCTTGTCTTGGCTACTGTAAACAGCACTGCAATAAACACTGGGGTGCATTTGAACCATGTTTCTCTCCAGATATATGCCCAGGAGAGGGACTGTTGGATCATTTGGTAGCTCTATTTTTAGTTTCTTAAGGAGCTTCCATACTGTTCTCCATAGCAGCTGTACCAATTTACATTCCCACCAGCAGTGTAGGAGGATTCCCTTTTCTCCACACCCTCTCCAGCATTTATTTTTTGGAGACTTTTTGATGATGGCCATTCTGACTGGTGTGAAATGATACCTCATGGTAGTTTTGATTTGCATTTCTCTAATAATTAGCAATGTTGAGCATCTTTTCATGTGCCCCTTGGCCATCTGTATGTCTTCTTTGGAGAAATGTCTATTTAGGTCTTCTGCCCATTTTTGGATTGGGTTGATTGTTTTTTCGGTTTTTTTGATATTGAGCTGCATGAGCTGTTTGTGAATTTTGGAGACATCCCTCATCTGTTGCATCGTTTGCAAATATTTTCTCCCTTTCTGTGTGTTGTCTTTTCATTTCATTTATGGTTTCCTTTGTTGTGCAAAATCTTTTGAGTTTAATTAGGTCCCATTTGTTTATTTTTGTTTTTTTCATTACTCTAGGAGATGGCTTGGAAAAGATATTGGTGCGATTTATGTCAAATAGTGTTCTGCCTATGTTTTCTTCTAAAAGTTTTATAATATCTGGTCTTACATTTAAGTCTTTAATCCATTTTGAGTTTATTTTTATGTATGGTGCTATGGAATGTTGTCATTTCATTCTTTTACATGTAGCTGTCCAGTTTTCCCAGCACCATTTATTGAAGAGACTACCTTTCCTCCATTATATAGTATTGACTCCTTTGTCATAGATTAATTGACCATAGGTACATGGGTTTATTTATGGGCTTTCTATCCAAAACAGTGGTTTTTTGAAAAAAGTTAAGTATAGAACTACCATATGACTTAGCAATTCTACACCTAGATAGATATCTAAAAGAATTGAAATTGGGGTCTTGAACAAATATTTATACACCAATATTCATAGCAGCATTATTCACAATAGTCAAAATGTGCAAACAACTCAAGTGTACATCAACATATAATGAATAAACAAAATGTGTGTATATATATATGTATAATATGCAATGAATTTCTGAATAATGAAATATTCTTTGTCCATAAAAAAGGAAATTTTGATATATGCTATATAACATGGACTTTGAAAACATTATGCATAGAAAAAGTAGCCAGAAACAGAACAAATATTGTATGTAAAATGACAGAGTACACAGATGAGGTACCTATAACAGGCAAATTTACAGAGACAGAAAGTAGAATAGAGGTTGCCAGGTGCTGGGGAGAGGAGGATAGGGGAGGACTACTGTTCAATATGTACAGGGATTTTGTTGGGGATGATGAAAATTTTTATAGATAGTGGTGATGGTCACACAACATTATGAATGTATTTAATTCCAATGACATGTACAGTTAGTAATGGTTAATGTGATAAATATTATGATATGCATATTTTGCTACAATGAAAATGTATTATTGCAAAACCAAAACCAAAAACATTACATGAAAGGATAAGTATAGCCAAATATCTCTTATGAACAAAGATACAAAAATCCTCAACGATATGATAGCAGATCTAATCCTATAATGTATAAAGAGAATTATGACCGCAACCAAGTGGGATTTATTCCAGATTTGCAAGGCTGGCTCAACATCTAAAAATCAATTAGTGTAATCCACCACATCAACAGGCTAAAGAGGAAAAATTGCATGGTATACCAATTGATGTAGAAAAAGGATTTGACAAAATCCAACACCTATTTATGATTTTATGAGCAAGCTAAGAATGGAGGGGAATTTCTTCAACTTGATAGAGAACATCTAAAAAATAAAAACAAAAACAAAAACCAAAAACTAAAGTTAACATCATACTCAATTGTGAGAAATTGGATGGTTTTACTCCAAGATTAGGGAAAAACAAAGAAATCCCTCGCACCACTGTTATTTGATATCATATTAGAAGTCCTAGACAGTGAAATAGGAAAGAAAAATAAATAAAACGTATAAGGATTGAGAAGAAATAAAACTATCTTTGTTCACAAATGACATGACTGTCTATGTAGAAAATTCTAAAGAATCAACAAAAAATCCTGAAATTAATAAGTAACTCTAGTAAGGTCACAGAATACAAGGTAAATGCATAAATGTCAACTGTTTTCATTTATACCAGTAATGAATAATTGAAATCTGAAATTTAAAAAAATATCATTTGCATTAGCATCAGAAAGATTAACTATGTATTTATAAATTTAAAAAAATATGTACAGGGTCTGTATGCACAAAACTACAAAACACTGATGAAATTGAAGAAGGTTTGAATAAATGGAGATATATTCTGTGTGTATGGGTTATAAGACTTAGTACTGCTAAGATGTCATTCTTTCCAACTTGATCCATAGATTCAATGCAATCTAGTCAAAAACCCAGTAAGTGATTTTTTCAAGATTGCTAAAGTGATTATAAAGTTTATATGGAAAGGCAAAAAACACAGAATAGACAATACAACACTAAAGAAGAACACAGTTGGAGAATTGACATTACTGGACTTCAAAACATACTATAAAGCTACAATATTTGAGACAGTGTGGTATTGGTGTATTGGCAGGAAAAAAAAAAAAAAGACATCTTGAAAAGTGGAACAGAATAGAGAGTCCAGGAACAGACCACACAATTATAGCCAACTAATCTCTGACAAAGGAGCAAAGGAAATTCAATGGAGAAAGGATAGTCCTTTCAATTAATGGTGCTGGAACAACTGGATACAGAAAAGATACTAGACATAGCCCTTACACCTTTCACATAAATTAACTGAAAATAGATCATAGTCCGAAGTGTAAAATTAAAACTATAAAACATCTAGAGAAAAACATAGGAGAAATCTAGGTGACCTTGGGTTCAGTGATAAGTTTGTAGATACAGCGCCAAAAGTAGGATCCATTAAAAGAAAAATTGATGTAAGACATTATTAAAATTAAAAGCTTCTGCTCTGCAAAAGACATTGTTAAGAGAATGAAAAGACAAGCCACAAACTAGGGGAAAATATTTGCAAAATACATTACCTGATAAAGGACTTCTACTCAAAATATACAAAGAACTCTTAAAACTCAGCAATAAGAAGACAAACAACCTAACTGAAAATGCTAAAAGGTTTGAATAGACACCTCAACATAGAAGATATTCAGATGAAAATAAACATATGAAAAGGTGACCAACATCATTTGTCATCAGGGAAATGCAAATTAAAACAACAATGAGATATCGCTATACATCTATTAGAATGGATAAGATAAAAAATTGACAATACCAAATCCTAGTAAGGACATGGAGAAACAGAAACTCCCATTTACTGCTGGTGGGAATACAAACTGGTACAACCACTTTGGAGGACAGCCTGGCAGTTTCTTACAAAGTTAAACATAGTCTTATCATACAATCCAACAATCATGCTCCCAGGTATTTACACTATGAGTTGAAAACTTACGTTTACAAAAAAAAAACCTGTACACGAATGTTTATAGCATCTGTATTCATAATCACCAAAAACTGGAAGCAACCAAGATGTCTTTAAATAGGTAAATGTATAAACAAACTATGGTACAGTTATAAAATGGAATGTTATTCAGCAATGAAAAGAAATGAACTATCAAGCAATTAAAAGATGAGGAGAAAACTTGAGTGCATATTGCTAAGTGAAAAGTCTATAAACTATATGATTCAAACTATATGTCATTTTGGAAAAGGCAAAACTACAGAGATAGTAAAAAGATTAGTGGTTACTAGTGGTTCAGGGGGATGGGGGCAGGGATAAATAGGTGAAGCACAAAGGTGAAGCTTGTATTCTGCATGATACCATAATGGTGGATATTTGACAATGTGCATTTATCAAAACCAATAGAACTTTACACGCAAAGAGTGAAGCTTAACATATGCAAATTTTAAAAACACATTTATATTATTTTCAATAAAGATTCTAGATTATTGAAAATATTTTTTTAATTCCATGCTTTCAGAGATTTGCTAATTATTCCCAATGACATGGGAATTAAAGGTGATTGATGAGTATTCCTTATGAGGATTCAGATTTGGGGGCTGTGGTGGTAGGCAGAATGTCCCCCAAAGATATCCACATTCTGATCCCTGGAACATGGGGAAATGTTACCTTGTATGGTAAAAAGGATTTAGATATAATTAAGGTTACAGAATTTAAAATAGGTAGATTATCCTGTATTATATTGCTGGCCTCAATCTAATCACATGAGCCCTTAAAAACAGAAAATTTTCTCTGGCTGAGGCAGAAGAGATGCAGCAGCAAAGTCAGAGAGATTCAAAGTATGACAAGGACTCAACACGCTGGCTCGAAGATAGAGTGACAAGGAATGTAGGCAGGCTTAAGGCAGTAAGGGAAGCTCTAGCTGAAATTCAGCAAGGAAATGGGGACCTCAGTCCCAGCGTTGCACGGACATGAATTCTGCCAACAACTTGAAGAAGTCTGAAAGCAGATTCTCTCCCAGAGGCTCTGGATAAGAGCTCAGGCTGCTGACACCTTGATTTCAACTTTGTGAGACCCAGAGTAGAGGACTAAGCTGAACCCACTCAGACATCTGGCTTACACACCATGAGATAATAAATTTGTTTTAAGCCACTAATTTTATGGTAATTTGTTACAGGAGCAAATTTTGATTTTGCCCGACTTGAAAAAAGCTTTTAGTTTAATAAAAGAAATGCTAAGAAACACTCAGAGTTTATACCCCTCACATAATGTAAAACTGAGCACCATGCAAGAAGATACCAGTGAAGAGAGGATTATATACATACTCCTAGACACTGCACTACCACTGCTATCCTGCTCTTGGGTATTAATTCATTCAATTCATTCATTCATTCAACAGATATTTTGAAATGGAAGATACAAAAAGTCTTGAAAGAGAAAAACATGAAGAAAATAAAGCAATATAAATGTAAATGAAATAAGAAATTATCAGTCGATTCAAGAAGAAAAGAACAAAAGCATAGAGAAAGAACAATGAGAAAAGCAAAAATTCATGGTTATCTTACAGGTGGTTTAATAAAAATGTTACAGAAAAGAACAAGCCTGACTCCATATTGGATCTATTCCTTTAGCTTTGTGCTCTAACCTTTGTGCTCCGTTGCCTGTGCTTAGTCATGCTGGCCTTGCACCTCTGTAAAAGAATGTTGCCTATAGCTTGAAATATACATGATAGTCCATTCTCAAGGCTCTGACCTTTAAAGATATAACACTTTTCCATTCATATAAAGATGAAAAGTTGCAGAACAGAAAATAACAATTGTTCTGTTGGAGATTTACAGGAACATTATGATCAGACCTACATGGACAGATGCAAGAACAAAGGATTCCAGCACCAAGAAGTTTGCAGCAACCTTCCACACCTCTCTCCCTTTTAGTATAAGAGAAGCTTGAATTCTAACTCAGGTAAGGTGGTTCTTTGGGACACTAGTCCACCATCTTTTCAGTCTGCTGGCTTTCTGAATAAAGTTGCTATTTATTGTCGCAACACCTCGTCTCTCTATTTATTGGCCTGTCAAACAGCGAGCCTGGACCTGGTAACAAAAGGAGTGGTAGAGGCCTAAATTCTAGTTTCAGTTCTGCCTCTGGTTGGACCAGAGCTTTAAACAACTTTATTAGTTTCATTGGCTCCTCGGTGAGCTGACAGAACTTTTCTAGATCCTTCCAGATTTCAAACTAATAAGAGAAAGAGGGAGAGAGAAGATAGTTGGGGAGTGCCTCTCTGGAAAAATATTCTTGTATTCATGAAGTCCTTCCCTCTGACATCATTACTATGGACTTTAAAGTATCTCAGAATAGTGTCATGACTTCCTGTGGGGGTGGGATGCACTTTGAAAAGGCAATTATGAAAAATCCAGAGAAAGCTAGGCTTTCTGTGAAAACAGAAAGTGACTGTTTAAGACAAAATTCTTTTTAAGGGACTGAAGTGATACAAATGAAAACTAGAAAATCATGAATATGATCTTTTTTCAGCAAAATGATAGCTCTCCGAAGACTTAAGAACTTAACAGACTATTGAAAATTGAGTTTAAATAGAAAGTTTCACCAGTTTGTTCTTCTGTACTGACATCTCATTCAATTACACTTTTAATTTAACTGTTATTGAGATAGTCTGATGCTAGCAAGTTGACCACTTAGTGGGGGCAATAAGGGGAATTCATTTTGGCCATTAACTACTCCCTAAAGGTTTCCATCTGAATGTTTCATCTCATTGAAACTGAAACTAAGGTTGTGTAAAAATTCCCATAAGGGTAAATTGCAGGATTCTTTATGTTTCTCTTTTTCTTTGAAAAGTTGTTTAAGGTAACATTGGCAATGAGTGGGAAACACAATAACGTCATTTACCTAATTACTATCATTACAAGCTTTAAATGAGAAACATGAGTGATTAAGACTTGATGTTGAAGGTCTTCCGGGTAAGATGGCGGAAGAGTAAGACGCGGAGATCACCTTCCTCCCCACAGATACACCAGAAATACAGCTACACGTGGAACAACTCCTACAGAACACCTACTGAACGCTGGCAGAAGACCCCAGACCTCCCAAAAGGCAAGAAACTCCCCACATACCTGGGTAGGGCAAAGCGGAGAGATTCCCGCACAGAGGAGCGGTGCCGAGCGGCACTCACCAGCCCGAGAGGCTTGTCTGCTCCCCCGCCGTGGAGGGCGGCGCTGGAGCTGAGGCTCGGGCTTCGGTCAGAGCGCAGCGAGAGGACTGAGGCTGGCGGCGAGAACTCAGCCTGAAGGGGGCTAATGTGCCACAGCTAGCCGGGAGGGAGTCCGGGAAAACTGTGGAGCTGCCGAAGAGGCAGGAGACTTTTTCTTCCCTCTTGGTTTCCTGGTGCGCGAGGAGAGGGGATTAAGAGCGCCGCGTAAAGGAGCTCCAGAGACGGGCGCGAGTCGCGGCTGAAAGCGCCGAGCCCAGAGACGGGCGTGGGACGCTGGGGCTGCTGTTGCCGCCGCCAAGAAGCCTGTGTGCGAGCACAGGTCACTGTCCACACCGCCCTTCCGGGAGCCTGTGCAGCCTGCCACTGCCGGGGTCCCGGGATCCAGGGGCAGCTTCCCTGAGAGAACGCACGGCGCGCCTCGGGCTGGTGCAACGTCACGCCGACCTCTGCCACTGCAGGCTTGCCCCGCACTCCGTGCCCCTCCCTCCCGCCCGGCCTGAGTGAGCCAGAGCCCCCGAAGAGGCTGCTCCTTTAACCCTGTCCTGTCTGAGCGAAGAACAGACGCCCTCCGGCGACCTACACACAGAGGCGGGGCCAAATCCAAAGCTGAGACCCAGGAGCTGTGAGAACAAAGAAGAGAAAGGGAAACCTCTCCCAGCAGCCTCAGAAGCAGCGGATTAAAGCTCCACAATCAACTTGATGTACCCTGCATCTGTGGAATACATGAATAGACAACAAATCATCCCAAATTGAGGAGCCAGGAGTCAGTGCTGTGCCTCTGAGGTGGGAGAGCCAACTACAGGACACTGGTCCACAAGAGACCTCCCAGCTCCACATAATATCAAACGGCAAAAATCTTCCAGAGATCTCCATCTCAACACCAGCACCCAGCTTCACTCAACGACCAGCAAGCTACAGTGCTGGACACCCTATGCCAAACAACTAGCAAGACAGGAACACAACGCCAGCCATTAGCAGAGAGGTGGCCTAAAATCATAAAAAGTCCACAGACACCCCAAAACACACCACCAGACGTGGACCTGCCCACCAGAAAGACAAGATCCAGCCTCATCCACCAGAACACAGGCAGTAGTCCCCTCCACCAAGAAGCCTACACAACCCACTAAACCAACCTTAGCCACTGAGGACAGACACCAAAAACAACGGGAACTACGAACCTGCAGCCTGCAAAAAGGAGACCCCAAACACAGTAACATAAGCAAAATGAGAAGACAGAAAAACACACAGCAGGAGAAGGAGCAAGATAAAAACCCACCAGACCTAACAAATGAAGAGGTAATAGGCAGTCTACCTGAAAAAGAATTCAGAATAATGATGGTAAAGATGATCCAAAATCTTGGAAATAGAATAGACAAAATGCAAGAAACAGTTAACAAGGACCTAGAAGAACTAAAGATGAATCAAGCATCGATTAAAAACACAATAAATGAAATAAAAAATACTCTAGATGGGATCAATAGCAGAATAACTGAGGCAGAAGAACGGATAAGTGAGGTGGAAGATAAAATAGTGGAAATAACTGCTGCAGAGCAAAATAAAGAAAAAAGAATGAAAAGAACAGAGGACAGTCTCAGAGACCTCTGGGACAACATTAAACGCACCAACATTTGAATTATAGGGGTTCCAGAAGAAGAAGAGAAAAAGAAAGGGACTGAGAAAATATTTGAAGAGATTATAGTTGAAAACTTCCCTAATATGGGAAAGGAAATAGTTAATCAAGTCCAGGAGGCACAGAGAGTCCCATACAGAATAAATCCAAGGAGAAATACACCAACACATATTAATCAAACTGTCAAAAATTAAACACAAAGAAATCATATTAAAAGCAGCAAGGCAAAAACAACAAATAACACACAAGGGAATCCCCATCAGGATAACAGCTGATCTCTCAGCAGAAACTCTACAAGCCAGAAGGGAGTGGCAGGACATAATTAAAGTGATGAAGGAGAAAAACCTGCAACCAAGATTACTCTACCCAGCAAGGATCTCATTCAGATTTGATGGAGAAATTAAAACCTTTACAGACAAGCAAAAGCTGAGAGAGTTCAGCACCACCAAACCAGCTTTACAACAAATGCTAAAGGAACTTCTCTAGGCAAGAAACACAACAGAAGGAAAAGAACTACAATAACGAACCCAAAACAATTAAGAAAATGGGAATAGGAACATACATATCAATAATTACCTTAAATGTAAATGGACTAAATGCTCCCACCAAAAGACACAGACTGGCTGAATGGATACAAAAACAAGACCCATATATATGCTGTCTACAAGAGACCCACTTCAGACCTAGAGACACATACAGACTGAAAGTAAGGGGATGGAAAAAGATATTCCATGCAAATGGAAACCAAAAGAAAGCTGGAGTAGCAATTCTCATATCAGACAAAATAGACTTTAAAATAAAGACTACTAGAAGAGACAAAGAAGGACACTACATAATGATCAAGGGATCAATCCAAGAAGAAGATATAACAATTGTAAATATTTATGCACCAAACATAGGAGCACCCCAATACATAAGGGAAATATTAACAGCCATAAAAGGAGAAATCGACAGTAACACAATCATAGTAGGGGACTTTAACACCCCACTTTCACCAATGGACAGGTCATCCAAAATGAAAATAAATAAGGAAACACAAGCTTTAAATGATACATTAAACAAGATGGACTTAATTGATATTTATAGGACATTCCATCCAAAAACAACAGAATACACATTTTTCTCAAGTGGTCATGGAACATTCTCCAGGATAGATCATATCTTGGGTCACAAATCAAGCCTTGGTAAATTTAAGAAAATTGAAATTGTATCAAGTATCTTTTCCGACCACAATGCTATGAGACTAGATATCAATTACAGGAAAAGAGCTGTAAAACATACAAACACATGGAGGCTAAACAATACACTACTTAATAACGAAGTGATCACTGAAGAAATCAAAGAGGAAATTAAAAAATACCTAGAAACAAATGACAATGGAGACACGACGACCCAAAACCTATGGGATGCAGCAAAAGCAGTTCTAAGAGGGAAGTTTATGGCAATACAATCCCACCTTAAGAAACAGGAAACATCTCGAATAAACAACCTAACCTTGCACCTAAAGCAATTAGAGAAAGAAGAACAAAAACATCCCAAAGTTAGCAGAAGGAAAGAAATCATAAAAATCAGATCAGAAATAAATGAAAAAGAAATGAAGGAAACGATAGCAAAGATCAATAAAACTAAAAGCTGGTTCTTTGAGAAGATAAACAAAATTGATAAACCATTAGCCAGACTCATCAAGAAAAAAAGGGAGAAGACTCAAATCAATAGAATTAGAAATGAAAAAGGAGAAGTAACAACTGACACTGCAGAAATACAAAAGATCATGAGAGATTACTATAAGCAACTCTATGCCAATAAAATGGACAACCTGGAAGAAATGGACAAATTCTTAGAAATGCACAACCTGCCAAGACTGAATCAGGAAGAAATAGAAAATATGAACAGACCAATCACAAGCACTGAAATTGAAACTGCGATAAAAAATCTTCCAACAAACAAAAGCCCAGGACCAGATGGCTTCACAGGCGAATTCTATCAAGCATTTAGAGAAGAGCTAACACCTATCCTTCTCAAACTCTTCCAAAATATAGCAGAGGGAGGAACACTCCCAAACTCATTCTACGAGGCCACCATCACCTTGATACCAAAACCAGACAAGGATGTCACAAAGAAAGAAAACTACAGGCCAATATCACTGATGAACATAGATGCAAAAATCCTCAACAAAATACTAGCAAACAGAATCCAACAGCACATTAAAAGGATCATACACCATGATCAAGTGGGGTTTATTCCAGGAATGCAAGGATTCTTCAATATACGCAAATCAATCAACGTGATACACCGTATTAACAAATTGAAGGAGAAAAACCATATGATCATCTCAATAGATGCAGAGAAACCTTTCGACAAAATTCAACACCCATTTATGATAAAAACCCTGCAGAAAGTAGGCATAGAGGGAACTTTCCTCAACATAATAAAGGCCATATATGACAAACTCACAGCCAACACTGTTCTCAATGGTGAAAAACTGAAAGCATTTCCACTAAGATCAGGAACAAGACAAGGTTGCCCACTCTCACCACTCTTATTCAACCTAGTTTTGGAAGTTTTAGCTACAGCAATCAGAGAAGAAAAGGAAATAAAAGGAATCCAAATGGGAAAAGAAGAAGTAAAGCTGTCACTGTTTGCAGATGACATGATACTATACATAGAGAATCCTAAAGATGCTACCAGAAAACTACTAGAGCTAATCAATGAATTTGGTAAAGTTGCAGGATACAAAATTAATGCACAGAAATCTCTGGCATTCCTATATACTGATGATGAAAAATCTGAAAGTGAAATCAAGGAAACACTCCCATTTACCATTGCAACAAAAAGAATAAAATATCTAGGAATAAACCTACCTAAGGAGACAAAAGACCTGTATGCAGAAAATTATAAGACACTGATGAAAGAAATTAAAGATGATACAAATAGATGGAGAGATGTACCATGTTCTTGGATTGGAAGAATCAACATTGTGAAAATGACTCTACTACCCAAAGCAATCTACAGATTCAATGCAATCCCTATCAAACTACCAATGGCATTTTTCACAGAACTAGAACAAAAAATTTCACAATTTGTATGGAAACACAAAAGACCCCGAATAGCCAAAGCAATCTTGAGAACGAAAAATGGAGCTGGAGGAATCAGGCTCCCTGACTTCAGACTATACTACAAAGCTACAGTAATCAAGACAGTATGGTAGTGGCACAAAAACAGAAATATAGATCAATGGAACAGGATAGAAAGCCCAGAGATAAACCCACGCACATATGGTCACCTTATCTTTGATAAAGGAGGCAGGAATGTACAGTGGAGAAAGGACAGTCTCTTCAATAAGTGGTGCTGGGAAAACTGGACAGGGACATGTAAAAGTATGAGATTAGATCACTCCCTAACACCATACACAAAAATAAGCTCAAAATGGATTAAAGACCTAAATGTAAGGCCAGACACTATCAAACTCCTAGAGGAAAACATAGGCAGAACACTCTATGACATAAATCACAGCAAGATCTTTTTTGACCCACCTCCTAGAGAAATGGAAATAAAGACAAAAATAAACACATGGGACCTAATGAAACTTCAAAGCTTTTGCACAGCAAAGGAAACCATAAACAAGACGAAAAGACAACCCTCAGAATGGGAGAAAATATTTGCAAATGAAGCAACTGACAAAGGATTAATCTCCAAAATTTATAAGCAGCTCATGCAGCTCAATAGCAAAAAAACAAAAAACCCAATCCAAAAATGGGCAGAAGACCTAAATAGACATTTCTCCACAGAAGATATACAGACTGCCAACAAACACATGAAAGGATGCTCAACATCTTTACTCATTAGAGAAATGCAAATGAAAATTACAATGAGATATCATCTCACACCAGTCAGAATGGCCATCATCAAAAAATCTAGAAACAATAAATGCTGGAGAGGGTGTGGAAAAAAGGGAACACTCTTGCACTGCTGGTGGGAATGTGAATTGGTACAGCCACTATGGAGAACGGTATGGAGGTTCCTTAAAAAACTACAAATAGAGCTACCATATGACCCAGCAATCCCACTACTGGGCATATACCCTGAGAAAACCATAATTCAAAAAGAGACATGTACCAAAATGTTCATAGCAGCCCTATTTACAATAGCCCGGAGATGGAAACAACCTAAGTGTCCATCATCGGATGAATGGGTGAAGAGGATGTGGCACATATATGCGGTGGAGTGTTGCTCAGCCATGGGGAGAAATGAGGTTGAGCTGTTTGTGGTGGG
The DNA here is from genome assembly GCF_025265405.1 of Mesoplodon densirostris. Lineage (NCBI taxonomy): Eukaryota > Metazoa > Chordata > Mammalia > Artiodactyla > Ziphiidae > Mesoplodon > Mesoplodon densirostris. The sequence continues at coordinate 57,656,842 of NC_082672.1, forward strand.
GTGGATGGACCTAGAGTCTGTCATACGGAGTGGGGTAGGTCAGAGGGAGAAAGACAAATGCTGTGTGCTGACACATATAAATGGAATTTAAGAAAAAAAATGTCATGAAGAGCATAGGGGTAAGACAGGAATAAGGACACAGACCTACTAGAGCATGGACTTGAGGATATGGGGAGGGGGGGTGGGCTGTGACGGAGTGGGGGGGCGGCGTGGACATGTGTACACTGCCAAACGTAGGGTAGATGGCTGGTGGGGGGCAGCCGCATGGCGCAGGGAGGTCGGCTCGGTTCTTTGTGACCGCCTGGAGGGGTGGGGTGGGGAGGGTGGGGGGGAGACGCAAGAGGGAGGGGATGTGGGAACATGTGTATATGTATAACTGATTAAATTTGTAAAATAAAATTAAAAAAAAAAAAAGACTTGATGTTGAAATCAAGGTTGTATAAGTTGTTGTCTGAGGACCTGCCAACTCCAGTGGAGAGGGGCTTCTCTCAGGCTGGGGAAGTGAGCTTTCTGCAACTATCTGAGTGTAAAAGGGTGACAATGTCTTCATAGATCCATTATGCTAATGTAACCTGTGGTTGAATAAGATTGTAAACTGTATGCACATTATAACTTAAAAAATTCTGGCTTTCTTCATACAATTTGGATTTTTGAAAAAAATTGAAGAGATTAATTAAGAAAAAGAAAGCCCAGATCAAGGACACTGAATAGGGAAATGGAATGAGTAAAGGGAAAGAAGCTGAAGTTATTTTTGCTTGTTGTCGTTGCTTTTTGTGTCAAATGCAGAAAATCATTGCCAAGATGGGTGTCAAGTTACTTACTACCTATGCTTTGAGTTAATTTGTGCATGGTGCATGAGTGGTCCAGTTTCATTCTTCTGTGTGTGACTGTTCACTTTTCCCAACACTATTTTTTGAAGAGACTATCCTTTCCTCATTGTATATTCTTGGCTCCTTTGTCAAAAATTAATTGAGCTTATTCTGATGGGTTTATTTCTGGGCTCTCTATTCTGTTCAATTGATCTATATGTCTATTTTTTTGCCAATGCCATTACTGTTTTGATTACTACATCTTTGTAATATAGTTTGAAATCAGGAAGTGTGATGCCTCCAGCTTTGCTCTTCTTTCTTAAGACTGCATTGGCTATGCAGGGTCTTTTTTGGTTCTATACAAAACTTAGGATTTTTCTCTATTTCTGCGAAAAACAATGCCATTGGAATTTTGATAGGGATTGCATTAAATGTTACATATAAGTTTAATATTTCCTTGAGTTCTACATCTAATAATATTAGCATGTAAATCAGCATTAATAAAACCTTGAATGTATGTATCACTATGGTGTCTACAAAAAATTTTCATATACAATATATTATTTCATCTTCACAACAAACTTGTGAGATATTTTAATGCTCGCTTAACTAGTGGCTCATTAATTAGCCATCTCAATTATTGAGAGTATGATCAAGCATGTGGAGAGAAGCAAAAAACAAAACAAAACATTTTAATCAACTCAAACCAAGGTCTGAAAAGGCCACCTAATAAAATTTACCTACTCTACTATTAGGATAGCCCCTCAGTTTTACTCTGAACCTACCTATTATTACTTTGGGCACAACTCTAAGAAAATCGGGCACACCTGATTAGAAAACAACTAGAAGAGTTATGCAGCAAAGAAGCAACATGCTGCTATGATGTACACATTGTTTAAGGATAGTAATAAATGGTGTCTGATATTTGAAACACTGACACATTATTTTTATTTTAAAGCAGACTTACGACTGCAGAATGGGATCATTTATTGGAGGCACAAATGCCTCTGAGTTATTTTATCAAGTATGATATATTAATTCTAGCTATTCATATTTATTGACTAGTGCTATTCAAACTATATATACATTATGAGGTAATGCTCACCACAGTACTATGACATGGGAACCTTTAGTATCCCCATTTGACAGATGATGAATCTGAGACACAGAGAATTTAAGTAACTCGTCCAAGGTCTTACAGCTAAGCTAGGATTCCTACCCAGGCGGTCAAGCTCCAGAGCATATGTTTCTAACAGCTCTATTCTAATTCATATAATGACCCAACCAAAGGACAAATCTATTATATACAGTATACATGCTTTTAGAAAACAGGGAAATGGTTAGGTTTTTAAGAAACATTTTCTACAAAAATATTTTCACATTTTCAGTTTGTTTTTTAAGTTTATACATTTGTTATTAAAAATTAAAACTTCAATTCTTCAATAATACTAGGGGTTTTTGTTTGCTTGGTTGATTGGCTGGTTGGTTGGTTTTACTGTATTTAAAATTTCTGGCTACCTACAGCCCAACTGTCCTGCTGGAAAGTTAAATAGCTAGAAAGACGCAAGTGAGAAACTATCTCTGACTACTTTATTAGAAGGAGAATGGAAGAAAATAATAGGCAGTTCACATTAATTTGAATTGATTGTCCTCTGTATGCTGGGTTTTACACATCAGGTGGCAGAGAGGAGAGTTTCCCCCAGCCCAGGGAGAAGCTGGAGGTATAGAGGTTCAGCTAAGTGTGGAAGTCTCAGCCCAGTCCCTCCTGTGCCTGAAGAAATGGCTGGACTTCAGGAGTAAATGGCTGTATGAGGGTGACTACACAGTACGGTTCGCCTGGACAGGCCCCTTATAGGTCTGTTAAGTCAGTAGGGCCCTCATTAACTCTCAAATGTATTGATTTGGATTACAAATTTGGTGTAGCTAGAAAGGTTGAATGCTAGGCACCAAGTTCCCAGGCCAGTCAGGTGTCTTAGGCAACAGAAACAGAACAGAGGGCTTGGACCAGAAACATTTCAGTGGCAACCAGTGCAGACGAGAGACCAGGAGCCTTCAGTGTCTATGAGGCCTCTGACCTTTAAGCTGGGGTGCTCGAGAATGTGGGCTTGTCTGTCATCTAGTAGAATGGGATTGGGGGAATCATTTTCATGTTAAAAGTAATAATAACATAATGTGAGATTTCTACACTCTGCACCTGAGAACAGGGCTGGCTTCACCGGCACGCACAGGGACCCATGGTCAGAAAGGCCTTGTGCTTGGTTTAGAGATCTGTTGTTGCCATATTGAAATTCTGGGTTTTTGATCAATGGACCCCACATTTTCATTCTGTACTAGGCCCTGCAAATTATATAACTAGTCCTGTTCGTGAATATGCAGAGTTAAACTCACACCTACTACATAGTATTTTGGATACTTTTTATACCTCCACTCCACCTGACTTGAACCTTATAGCAACTAGTCAGGAAATCTTAGAGCTGGTTAAAATTCCACACTAAATACAAATAAGATCTCACACCAAAGATAATTATTCTTTTGTTTCACAATTTAATAATCTTGTTATCAGATTAAATGTTAGAGCACAAAACCTTCCAGGCAAAGTGGGTTAAAAACCTTCTGGAAATGTATATTTTTAAGCCAAGTAATAATTGAATCCCTGCAGACTAAACAATATCACTTAGCAGCCTGCACAATGTGAAAGACTAAAAGCTTTTAATTAGACTTTTACTCAATAGGGGAGGAAAAAATAATTTAAAAGACTCAGGGCTAAAGCTGAATTGTTAGTTTTAACTTTGAACACAATGAAGAAACAATTTGACTAAATTAGTTTAGCTGTGCATTCATTAGCCTTTAATAGAAATGTGAATGCAAACTGACTCCAGATTATTGTACTTAGAGCCAGCTTTTTAATTAGTGATTGGCAAAATGTTTATCTAGTTTGTTGTCGGAATATTGAACCATCTACACAGCAGGACTGTTGTAAACCTTCATGTAATCTTAATTGGATCTTTCAGGAGAACAAGATTTCATGTATATAAAATCACAAACTCTAGTAATAAAGTTGGCTAATTTATATCAAAGTTGGTATTTAAAAAGAAGTTGTGCTATGTAGCTCACTGAGGTGGAGAAATGGTTAACATCTATTTAAACTTAGTTAAATGTGATGCTCAGTTGAACTTGGCCAAACCTTGGTTATGATTGGCTTTGAAGTTAGACAGACCTGGTTTCCAGGTGGTAAATGGGTTACTAATCCTATGATATTGGGCACATTAATTAGCCTTTCTGAGCCTCAGTTGCCTTATCTGTAGAATGGGAATTATGGTCTTAAACAGTCATTGTGAGCATTGAATATTCAAATTCTACAAAATTCAAAAGGTACAAAAGGGCATACAGAGAAAAGTCATCTCCCATTCACCATGAATAATATGGCATTATGTGCATGGTTCAATAAGTTGCTAATATGTCATAATAATATTACGTGATCATATAATAGTAATTTATCCTAGAGCTCATTCTATATCAATATACATAAAACTTCCTCATCCTTTTTAATGGCTACATGGATGTACCATAATTAAAATAAGTAGTGCCTTATTATCAGAAAATTAGCTTACATCCACCCTTTTGCAGCTATAAAGATCACTGAGGTTAATATCCTTAGGCATAGATTATCTTGACCCATGTAAGTATAGCTTGAGGATGAATTTCTAGAAGCAATATCGGTGGTGAAAGCATATGTGTATTTTTTTCATTTTGATAGATATTACAACTTGCCCTCCACAGAATTGTCACAATTTACATTTCTACCAGTAACTGTAAGTGCTCATTTTCCTGCACACTCACCTACACTGTATCATTTTTTTCAAAAATCTCTGCCAATCTTACACATGAACATTTTCTCCTTATAGTTTCAATTTTCTTTTCTTTTCTTGTGTGTGAAATTTAGGCCCTTTTTATGTTTAAGAGTAATTTGCATTTCCCCTTCTATATACTATTTCTTCCTGGTCTTGTCTCACATTTAATTTTTCTGAAATTTATTTTTTAGGAAAACTATATGTACTCAGAAAATCCATCCTTTGTCAATTGTATTTATTTTTATTCATTTAATCTTCTCATATTTATTTTATTTTATGTAGTTATATATCCTTTCTTTTATAGCTTAAATGTTTTATATTATCTCTAACAAACTGTCTCTTTCCAAGATTTTTTAAAAAGTCTTTCATGTTTCTTCCAGTATATTTCTGCTTTCACTTTTTATATTTAAATCTTTGAATTTGTTCTAGTTATCCACTTAGGTGCTCCAGCCTAATTTGCTGAATAATTCACCTGTTCACCATCAGAATACAATGTGATTTTGATCATATGCTAAAATCATTTATTAATAAATTGTATCTTTTTCTGGACTCTATTTAGTCTTACTGATCTATTTGCCTTGCCAACTGTTTTAAATTCTGTAGTATTTATACTATTCCCTTATGTGTAACATAGCCAGTTCATTACTACTCTTTTTTTAAATAAAGTTCAGAATCATATTATGCATTCTAAAAAGATAATTATTACTATTTTATTGAAATTAAGTAAATTTTCAGATTAAGTTAGAGAAAATAACACTCTTATGATTTTATGTCTTCCCACTCAAGCATAGAAAAATAGAAAATGCCTTTTCTTTTTTCAGTTATAATTTTGGTATCTTATTAATATATTAGAGCTTTCTTTGTATATGTCTTTCATATTCCTTATGTTTGTTACTAAATATTATGTTTTTTTCTGTAACTGAATCTTGTTCTCAATTATATTTTCAAATTGGTGTTTATGTAACTACATAAAAATCCTATTAATTTTGGTTATTATTTTTATACAAAAACAGCCCTCAGCGATATTACTGGTTTTCTTACTGTTTGGAAATTATTTTGATTCTTTGGATTTTTCAGGTATGATATATCATCTATTGAGAAAAGGAATCATTTTACCTTTTGCTTTCCAGTTTTATATCTCTCATTTCTGTCTCTTATCTAATTGTTGAGCTTGAAACCTTCAGACTAAGTTAAATAATAGTGGTGAGAGTGGTTACCACTACACTAATGGACATGTTAATTATTTCACTGGTTTGGAAGCTGAGATAGATTTATTTTATCAAGTTAAGAAATCATCTATCCAATCCAACTTTATTTTTAAAAATTAAATAAATATTGATTTTTTTCAACTGCATTTTTATTATCTTTATAAATAATCATATAATTTCTTTCACTGGAATTATTCATTTAGTGAATTTTATTGAATCATTCCTATGTCACAGTATAACAATAGAAACTTTGGTCAAGGCCCTAAAGTGAGAGATAGCAACTACCTAAATGCGTGGTAAGAGAGAACACTCAGAAGAACTTGCAAAAAATTAGTAGCCTAGAACAAGCTACAGTAGAAAGACACCAGCCTCCTCCTTCTCATTGCTTACAAGTGTCTATCAGCAGTAATCTCTTCCTTGAGGAGAGAGGAATACAAGAAAATCAGAGTATCCATTTTACTTAAGCATGGACATTCTAATTGCTAAATTAATGTAATATTTTATTATTTCAGTGTGACCAAAAAGTCATGGTACTGCTCCATGGACAGAGATTAAAAAAGAAAAAGCAGGCTCATTAAGCAAATTTCAGAGGACGGTAGCAGACAAGAGTAAACTTGCTTTGTGACTGAAGCTTCAATTACAACTCTTCCTTTAGGCTGAGGAAGAGTTTGTAGCATTTTAAATTATCTTTATTTAATGATCCAATAGAATTCACCTCTGTTATATCTTGTCCTGGTGCATTTTGTCATGATGTTCTTTAATAACTTTCTCTCTACTATAGTAATTGGTTTGTTTAGAATTTCTATCTTTCTAATTTCATTTTCAATAATTTATACTTATAAATTACATTTATATTTTCCTGCATTTATATTTTCAAATAGAGTCTCTGACTCATTATAGTCTCTTATGACTCTAATTTCCACCAAAGTCCTGGATATTTCTCTATTCTCATGTAGTATTTGGATAAGCTATTGATAATAATTATTTTACTGTCTTCTTTTTTTTTTTTTTTTTTTTTTGCTGTACGCAGGCCTCTCACTGTTGTGGCCTCTCCCATTGCGGAGCACAGGCTCCAGACGTGCAGGCTCAGAGGCCATGGCTCACGGGCCCAGCTGCTCTGCGGCATGTGGGATCTTCCCGGACCGGGGCACGAACCCGTGTCCCCTGCATTGGCAAGTGGACTCTCAACCACTGCGCCACCAGGGAAGCCCTACTGTCTTCTTATTAATGCTACTGATATTGTTGCTTTTACTAAAACAGCTCTTGAGTTTTTGTTTAGCTATAGCACTTTTTGTTTTCTGATTTTATGTCCTCTGTCTTTTTTCATTGTCAATTCCTTTCTTCTGTTCTCATTTAACCAATTTTTTTTCTTGTTTTTATAACTTCTTGAGTTGGATGCTTAATTTATTTTTATCCTTAATCTTTTAATTATATGGTTCTTAAGTGTATGTATTTTCTCTGTGTACTATTTTAGCTGGATACAAATGGTTCTATTAGATAGTGATATAATTATTATACTGAATAATTTTCTAGATATTCTGAATTTTTGGTTGGGAGTTCCTTCAATCACAAGGGTTTTCTAAGTGAGTTTTAAATTTTCCAGTGATAGGATTTTTATTTTTTTAAAGAATTTATTATTTCTTTATTGGCTGTGCTGGGTCTTCGTTGATGCATGCGGGCTTTCTCCAGTTGTGGTGAGCAGGGGCTACTGTTCATTGCAGTGTGTGGGCTTTTTATTGTGGTGGCTTCTTTTGTTGCAGAGCACGGGCTCTAGGAGCACGGGCTTCAGTAGTTGTGGCTCACAGGCTCTACAGTGCAGGCTCAGTAGTTGTGGTGCACGGGCTTAGTTGCTCTGAGGCACGTGGGATCTTCCCAGACCAGGGCTCGAACCCACGTCCCCCGCATTGGCGGGCGGATTCTTAGCCACTGCGGCACCAGGGAAGCCCCTGTTTTCTAGTTTTATTGTTTTATTGAACAGAAAATGTTGTCTTTATTCTTTCTACTTTTAGAAAGGTATTTAGTTTTTGACATGCATAATATATATTTTTTATATACTAGGAGGCTTTAAAAGAAGGTATATGCTCTATTTCTTTGAAAAGTTTGATATTTATTTATTTATACTCAATTAGACATAAATTATTGTTATTTGGTTCTTCTATGCCTCTACTTATTTTTCATCTTTTTAATTGACACTTTTCTGAGAAATAAATTTAAATCTCCTGCTACCAATGAAATCCTGTCTGCATCACATTGTATTTTTATAACTTGAATCTTCTATTCAGTAAAATAAAAGGAATGAATAAATGGGAAAACCATAAAATCAAAAACTGTTTTTTAAAAAAAACAATAAAATTGAGGAACTCTAGATATATGAGACATACTGAGAGACATTTAAGAGAGAGAGAGGAAGAGACAGAGTGAACAAGTTTACCTCTACTGGATATGGAAGAGGGGCCATCACAACAGGTCCTAGAAATAACAAAAGAATAATAAACAGATATTAGGACTATATTTATGCCAATCGATTTGCCAACTTAATCAAGCAGGCAAACTACTTGAAAGACAAAAAATTATCCAAAGTGATCCAAGAAAAAACAGAAATTCTGAGTAGCCATATACCTATTAAAGCATTTCAATTTACAGGTACAATAAAGAAAATCCCAGGCCCAAATGGCTTCAATATGAATTCTATCAATCATTAAAGGAAGAAATAATACAAAAACTACATAAACTCTTTCAGGAAATAGAAGATATGGAAACACTTGCCAATTTATTTTATAAAGCTAACTCTGCCTTGATACCAAGGTAAGACACAGATATTACAAGAATCTCTTATGAATATAGACATAAAAACCCTCAGCAAAATATTATCAAGACAAATCCAACAATCTCTAAAAAGGTTACTACACCATGACCAACTATATTTTCCCCCAGGAATGCATGGTTAGTTCAAGATTTGAAAATCAGTCAATGTAATTCAACATATTAACAAAGGAGGAAAACCACATGATTATCTCAATAGATGTTAAAAAAAAAAGCATTTAACAAAATTGACATCCACTTATAAATTAGTAATAGAAGTGAGCTTCTTTAATCTAATAAATGGTGTCCACAAAAAGCCTTCAGCTAATATCTTCAATGATTAAAAATTAAATTTTTTTCCCTAACATTTAAAACAAGAAGGGAATGCTTGCTCATACCACTTTTATTCCACACTGCAAAGGAGGTTATAGCCAGTGCAATAAGGCAAAAATAAAAAAAAAAAAAAGAAAAGGAACAAAAGGCATGGAGAGAGGTAAAAATATGTTAAAAAAAAACCATTCTTACTCTAAGACAACATAATCCAGATTATGTACATTGAAAATCCTAAGGATCTACTAAAAACTACCAATATTATAATTCATAAGCAAATTAGCAAGTCCACAGGATAAAAGGGGTCTATAAAAAATCAACTGCAGGGCTTCCCTGGTGGCGTAGTGGTTGAGAGTCCGCCTGCCGATGCAGGGGACACGGGTTCATGCCCCGGTCCGGGAAGATCCCACATGCCGCGGAGCGGCTGAGCCTGTGAGCCATGGCCGCTGAGCCTGCGCGTCCGGAGCCTGTGCTCCGCAACGGGAGAGGCCACAACAGTGAGAGGCCCGCATACCGCCAAAAAAAAAAAAAAAAAAAAAAAAAAAAATCAACTGCAGTTGTATATGCTGACAATGAAAAACTAGAACTTGAAATTTTAATTATTACTATTTTCATTATATTTAAACATTTAGGGGTAAATTTAATCAAAATACATGCCAGATCTGTACACTATAAACTGTAAACCATTATTGACAAAAACTAATGCTCTAAATTGATGTAAAGGTATGCCATATTCATGGATCAGAAAGACATAATATTGTTAAGATGTAATTTCTACTCATATTGGTCTATATATTCAACATAATCTCAATTAGAACCTCAGAAAGCTTTCTTGTAGAAATTGACAAGCTGATTCTAAAACTACACTGTAAAGAAGGGATCTACAAAAGCCAGACAAACATCCTGTTCAAAGTTAACTCTGGTAATCAAGAAGGGAATGGACTGGAGAGTGGCAGGTCTACACACAAAGAGAGGTTAGTGGACTATAAGTCCAAAGTTGAGGACTTATTTTAAAAGTAGAGTAATTAAGACAGTGTGGTATTGGCATAAGAACAAACATATAGAATAATGGAAGACAGTACAGAAATAGATTCATTAATGTAACACCAAATCATTTGGAATAAAGGGGTCAAGGTAATTTAATAGAGGAATGGATTTTTTTTTTTTTTTTTTTTTTTTTGCGGTACGCGGGCCTCTCACTGTTGTGGCCTCTCCCGTTGCGGAGCACAGGCTCTAGACCCGCAGGCTCAGCGGCCATGGCTCACAGGCCTTGCCGCTCCGCGGCATGTGGGATATTCCCGGACTGGGGTACGAACCCATGTCCCCTGCATCGGCAGGCGGACTCTCAACCACTGCGCCACCAGGGAAGCCCGGAATGGATACTTTTTAACAAATAGTAATGGAAAACTGGATTGCCATATAGAAAAATATAAACCTCAATCTTACCTCACAACACATGAAAATTAACTAAAATAGCTATAACTGTAAAAAACTATGTTTTAAAAAATTCTGGAAGAAAAAATCTTTGTTCGCTAGGGATGGGAAAATATTTCTTAGGTCAAAAAAGAAAAACTGATAAGTGGATCATATAGAAATTTACAACTTTTGCTTTTCAAAAGACATTATTAAATATATATATATTATATATATATATATGACCACAGATTTGTACTCATATATTAATAACTCTTACAACTTGTGAAGTAATAAGAAATATATATTATATATTGGTCTCTGCCTCCTGTTCCTGCTAATATTTGATTTTTGATCCCAGTTTCTGACACAGAGCTTCTAAATCCCTTGAAATTTCTAGGTTATAGAGACAACTTTTGTTCTAATGAGGTGACTCTTGGTGGGCTCCTAGATGGGGGCTTTAGAAAGACCAAGCCATGATTAGAAGCTTGGAACTTTCAGCTCTGCACCCCATTCTCTGGAGACGGGAGAGGGGTTGGAAATTGAGTTAATTATTGATCATGCCTATATGATGAAGCCTCCATTAAAAATCCCAAAAGTATAGAGTTGGTGAACACACCCATGTGCCAGGAGGATGGCACATCCCAACTCCACAAAGACAAAAGCTCCTGCATTCAGGACCCATCCAGACCTCCTCCTATGTATCTCTTCATCTGGCTGTTCATTTGTATCCTTTGTAATAAATTGGCAATAGTAAGTAAACTCTTTACCCGGGTTCTATGAGCCACTCTAGCAAATTATCAAACCTAAGAAGAGGATCATGGGAACCTCTGATTTGTAGCCAAGCCAGACAGAAGATGCAGGTAACCTGGGACCCACTGCTTGTGATTGGTATCTGAAGTGGGCAGCAGTCTTGTGAGATTGAGCCCTTAAACTGTGGGGTATTCACTAACTCTGATTAGTGTCAGAATTGAGTTGAAACGTTAGGATACTAAGCAGCTGTCAGAGAATTGGTCAGTGTGGGGAAAAATCCACCCATCTGGTATCAGAAATATTCTCAGTGGTGAGTAAAGAAAATATTGGGGTGGCCAAAAAGTTCGTTCGGTTTTTTCCATACGATGGCTCTAGTAGCACTTAGTTGTCTTTAACTTCATTCGAAACAATCTTGCTAGATTGTATTGTGACAGCTGTCATATCAGTGTGCATTTAAAAAAGAATCAAAATTGGTGAATTTTTGTGTAGCCATTTTGATATTGAAGATGGAAGAAAAAAAGCAACATTTTTGGCATATTATGCTTTATTATTTCAAGAAAGGTAAAAATGCAACTGAAACACAAAAAAAGATTTGTGCAGTGTATGGAGAAGGTGCTGTGACTGATCCAACGTGTCAAAAGTGGTTTGAGAAGTTTCAGGCTGGAGATTTTTTGCTGGATGATGCTCCACAGTTGGGTAGACCAGTTGAAGTTGATAGCGATCCAATCGAGACATTAATTGAGAACAATCAACATTATACCATGCCAGAGATAGCCGACATATTCAAAATATCCAAATCAAGTGCTGAAAATCATTTGCACCAGCTGGGTTATGTTAATTGCTTTGATATTTGGGTTCCACGTAAGTTAAGCAAAAAAAACCTTCTTGACCATACTTCCGCATGTGATTCTCTAACTTAAAGGTAACGAAACTGTTCCATTTTTAAAACAAATTGTGACGGTGATGAAAAGTGGATACTGTACAATAATGTGGAACAGAAGAGATCATGGGGCAAGTGAAATGAACCACCACCAACCACACCAAAAGCCAGTCTTCATCCAAAGAAGGTGATGTTGTGTATATGGTGAGATTGGAAGGGAGTCCTCTATTATGAGCTCCTTCCAGAAAACCAAACGATTAATTCCAACAAGTACTGCTCCCAAGTAGACCAACTGAAAGTGGCACTTGACAAAAAGCGTCCAGAATTAGTCAACAGAAAATGCATAATCTTCCATGAAGATAACTCAATACCTTATGTTTCTTTGATGACCAGGCAAAAACTGTTACAGCTTGGCTGGGAAGTTCTGATTCATCTGCCATATTCACCACATGTTGCACCTTCGGATTTCCATTTAGTTCAGTCTTTACAAAATTCTCTTAATGGAAAAAATTTCAATTCCCTGGAAGACTGTAAAAGGCATCTGGAACAGTTCTTTGCTCAAAAAGATAAAAGTTTTGGGAAGATGGAATTATGAGATTGCCTGAAAAATGGCAGAAGGTACTGAAACAAAACAGTAAATACATTGTTCAATAAATTTCTTGGTGAAAATGAAAAAATGTGCTTTTTATTTTTACTTAAAAAACTGAAGGAGGCCTTCCTTGGTGGCACAGTGGTTGAGAGTCCGTCTGCCGATGCACGGGACGCGGGTTTGTGCCCCGGTCCGGGAGGATCCCACATGCCGTGGAGCGGCTGGGCCTGTGAGCCATGGCTGCTGAGCCTGTGCGTCTGGAGCCTGTGCTCAGCAACGGGACAGGCCCGCGTACTGCAAACAAACAAACAAACAAACAAAAACCGAAGGAACTTTGTTGGCCAGCCCAATAAGTGCTGTTTTTACAACTTGATAAGAAAACAACCTGATAGAAGGTAAATAAATAGCCAATAAGCACAGTAAAGATGCTCAACATCATTAATCACAAAGGAAATGAAAAATAAAGCTATAATGAAATCCAATACATATCCACCAGGATGGTCAAAATTAAAAAGAATGATGCTACCAAATCTTGAAGAGGAACTCATATATAGTTACTGGGAATGCAAAATGATACACTACTTTAGAAAAGATTGGGAAGTTTCTCATAAAATTAAACATGCCATAAAACACAAAAATTCCATCTCTAGATATTTACCCAAGAGAAATTAAACACATGTTCATAAAAAATCTTGTTCAAGAATATTTACGCAGCTTTATTTGTAATAGCCAAAATATGGGAATAAACTAAATGTCCATCAATAGGTGAATGGGTAAGCATATTGTGGTATATCCCTACAATGGACTCAGCAAGAAAAAGAAACAAGCTACTGATATATGCAACAACAGAACTGAATCCCCAAAAGCAGTATACTGAGCAAAAAAGCCAGATATAAAAGAATACTATATGATTCCATTTATATGAAAGTCTGAACACAGGAAATTCAGTGTATTGTGACAGAAATTATAGTGGTTGCTAGGGGCCAGGGTGGGAGGTGAGGATTGACAGGAAAGGGGCATAAGGAAACCTTCTGAGATGATAGAAATTCTCTATATCTTGATTGTGGTGAGGGCTATATATGTCAAAACTCATGGAATGCTACACTTATAATGGATCTTTTTTCACATAAATTATACATCAATGAAATTGCTATTTTGAAAGTGAAAGCTGATTTTTTTATACTGGTGGTGAGACTGTATGTGAGTGATGGATTTTATAATGAGGTGCTTGGTTTGCGGTGAGATTTTGTAGAGCAGATTCTAAGAGGAAATAGATTGTGGACTTTGGCTCTGATTAATTTCTTAACGTCCTCCTTTATTAGATAGGAATAATAGTATCATGTGAGGGAGAAACCACAGTGTTTGGGCAAATCAGTAAGGCTTCATGGAGTTAGTGACATTTAAACTTCTTTTATTCACAGGTAGGCTATCAACAGATGGGAGGAAGAATGCACCATTTGAAGCATAACACTGCCTTCAGCAAAGGAACAGAGATAAGAAATTACAGCGTGTACTTGACAACTACTCCTGTTTGTATATGGAATGGCAAATTATTAGGAGAGCTGTGGGAGATAAGACATCAAGAGGGTCTTGAATGCCAAAATACAGAATGTGGATAGTATAATTACCAATGGGGATAAATAAAAGCTCTTGACCAAGAGAGTGATTGATCAGAATTATACTTTAGGAAGAACATTCTGGTGATGAAAAGAATAATTGGGGTTTGAGAAAACAGTTACCAAAATTCAAGAGAGTGGTAAATAGGAGTTTATAAAAAATCAGACATCAAGTCGGTTATAAGATACATCATTATTTTATGTACTATTCTGAAATAACAGAAAGCACTGCTAATTAAACTACAAAAGTCCAAATACACCATTAATTGTAGGACACATTCTAGTTTCAGAGATGTTAACATTTGAACAAATATGGATGTCAGAATTGATGAAATATAATGATTGTAATGAAAAGGAAGAAGAGGTTAAAAGTTTTGACAGAATATAACTGAATTACTAAAAGTAGAGTGGGAAAAGAAGGAATTAAACATGGAGCTAAGATTTTTAGTTTTCTTAATGCCAGTATCAAAAAACGGGAATGATTTCATTAGGGTGCCACTGAAACTTCTGGGGGTGCTGTCAATCAAAGAGTTGGAAATGTGGACCAGAACTAGAAAGCATGGTTGTTATTTGAGAGTGATATGTGGAAATCATGTACTTAAGGCTAAGTTATTGAAGTCATGTGAATATGTGAGCTCACTAAGGAACAGAGAATATAGAAAGGAGAGAATAGGATTAAAGACAGGAAGATACACTTTTGGAGGAGGAAAAAGGAACAAAGAAAACAGGCAAAAAAGAATTAGAGAATAGAAAAACAGTCATTCTAGGATAGAGAACTCAGATCAGGGAAGAAAAAAGTTTCCAGAAGACTGAGTTGGTCATTAGTGTTAGTGCCTGTAGAACAGTGAAGAAAGCTAACTACTGGAGAAAAAAACACGGCTCTGTTCCAACCAAAGTTAATTAAGTGAAGTTAAGGTTTTATTTCTTGAAAAATATTCTCAAAGAAACATGCTGAACAGATTTCACATTCTTGCCTTTGTTTGAGAAATTTCCAGCATTTAAGAGGGACACATTTTGTTTTAAAAGCTAGTATATAGGTGTTAGAATCTGCCCCAAATTTTTAAAAGCTAATGCATGCACTTTACCAGTAATCTTAACTGAATCTGAAATATAGCTGTCATAATAACTTCTCTAGTTCCCAGTGCTGCAGATGGTCATTAGAATTTTCAAAGAGAAAAAAATAAATGTAGCATCCAGAAATATAAAAACAAAGAGCAGAACATTTCTCCAAATGAATAAATAAATATTAATATGAATCGTATTACAAGTACTTTCTAACAGAGGATAAAGATGTCTGGTGTATATTCTTCCGGAGCCATGAACTCTACCTGGTGACACCTTCCCAAAGGCAGCATATTTTCATTGGGAGGAAGCACCACAACTTGTGCCAAGCTTTTCACTCACCCCCAAAACAACCTGCTTATGTCACATGAAGAAAGAGTGGGACAGAATTCTAGGTCCCTACATGTGCACAGACCTCTCTTCTCCCATCCCAGTTTTGTTTTTTTCCCCCCAGCTTCTATTGTGTTTTTCAATGAGAAGAATAGCCAAGCATCCTAATTCATCTTATTGCTGGACATTATGGCTTCTGAGGAAATGTTAAAGTTAAACCTATTTCTACGACTATGCCTGGGAAAAGAAAAGGAGGCTAGGGAGAAGCAAACCACTTTATTCAACTACCTCCACTCTGAATATTTCTATACTGGCAAAATCATAGTAAAATGAACATCAGGGGAAGCCTTGACGTAGAAAATGTAGCCTCAAAAAGTAGGGGTGGAAATTAACATTTGTCGAGCATTTAACTACGAGCCGGATCATCTGCTAGATGCTCTAGTGACATTTTTAACTTTTATTCTCAAAACTACACTGTGAGATGTGTATTATGGGTCCCATTTTACAGGTTCTCATACTGAAGACACAATAGGTTATTTATACCATGTGACAAATCAAGATTTAAATTCAGGTCTGACTCCAAAATGTAGTTTGACTTTTCCCCCAACACAAGTGAGGACAGAGGCCCGAAGCTATGTTTGGAGCATAGTTGACTGTGTATGTGAGGCCTCAGTCCTCTTTTTTGCCATCAGCTTAAGGGGGACATCATCTTCCTACCACATGCTTTCTGTGTCAGTGCTCTCCTGTCCACAGCAGAGAGGCACTGAACTTATCCGACCTAGAATTTAAACCAGTTCATACTTTAAATACTATATAAAGCACTGCTTTTATAAACTAGATAAACATACTTTGTTGTTACCTCTTTCTATCTGCATGTAAATAAGACCCTAAAAGTCTTTTCAAATTATCTTTTGAATGGGATAAATGTGCCCCACCAGGCAAGTTTTCTTACTAGAAAGCCTCTGCTTTTTCTATTCTAATATGTTATATATTAACTTTTGACAAAGAACTGTAGAAATACAGCTGCTGTATCTCAGATTGCCTTAGGAAGGTGGGCCCCTAATGTGTGAAACAAGTATAACAATATCTACCTTCTAATATGGTTGTGAATACTAAGGATAATTTATTCATTCAAAAAATATTTGTTGAGCACCTGGTATGTACCAAGAACAGTTCTGGTTATGCAAGTCTACAGCACTATGCATGGCACATACCTGGTGCTGAATAAATAAGGGCACCGACCACATCTCATAGGATCACAAGAGAACAGAAAAGAAACTACGACTAAAGGGACGGCTCCTGACTTCTGAGAGGTGTCCTTTTTCCTTTGTGCGCTGGCAGCACAGTGATGGCTGAAGAACAACTGCTCTTTCATCAGTGGCTGCTGTCCCATGCTTTCTTTCCCTACAACTACATACCTGGGTAACACACTGTTATATAAATGGGCCAAAGATGTCCTGTGTACATTGGCTTCTATGTTGTTTACTTCCTCACAGCAGGCTAGGACTGTTATGCGAAAGCCTGCCAAACTCAAATTCTGACACATGCATGGCTTTAAATACAGCCCCAATGAGCGTATTTTTAGCCATATAGAGTCTGCCTGCTTTGCCCACCCTGTGAAACTGCACCCAACATCTGCTACTCATAGATAAGTCACAGTAAATAAGCACAAACAACAACAAAAAACATGTGTAAGAAACTAGAGAATTGCTGTTCAATGGGTATAAAGTTTCGATTATACGGGATGAATCGATTCTAGAGATCTGCTATACAACACTGCGCCTGTAGTTAACAACACTGTATTATGTACTTAAAAGTTTGTTAAGAGGGTAGATCTTAAGTGTTCTTACTAAAATAAAATAAAAAATACAAGAAACTAGTCATAAGGAAAAAAATGCATGTTTCCAAAAACAGAATGATACCCTCCCTCACACACAAACACAAAATCTCTAATAAAGGAACATAAGTCAAAGCTTAAGACTAAGCTTAAGACTAAAACAAATAAATTGAAAGAATTGGTACTTATTTTGCCACCTTATATGCAAAGTTAACTCTACCTTATTAATATGCTAACTGTGGGCATTTGAGATACAGTAGCTGTATTTCTACAGTTCCTTGTCAAAAGTTAATACACAGTATATTAGAATAGAAGTAGGGGGCTTTCTAGCAAGAAAAATTATGTGGTGGGGCACATTAAAAATAAAAAAACATAAAAAACATTAAAAAACCCATTAAAAATACAAGTTGAAAAGGTTTTAGGGTATTATTTATGTGTAAATAGAAATAGCTGATAGTAAACTACATTTATCTAGCTTTTAGAAGCAATGTTTTATATAGTATTTTAAAATGTGGATTGGGTTTAAATTCCAGGTTGGCCACTTACTAGCTGTGCAGCTGGGCAAGTTACTTATCTTCTCTAGGCCTCAGTGTTTTGATCTATAAAATAGACAGAATAACATTTAGGATGGCCCATATGGAATTGCTGATATTCAATAGTTTTGATCTATAAAGAGGGCAATTTCATGTGGTTTAATCTAATAATGAACTCTAATATGTATGCTGAGGGGATTAGAGAGCCAATATGTGAAGAGCATCTAGCCCACTTCCTGGAATATATTCAAGCCTCAGTAATGTTCCCTCACATTCCTCTCAGTTCTCCATGGATGCTTCTGACCTTTACGTATAATCTGTTCTCAATTTTCCGTGTTAGTGAAGATAGCCATGGGATGGAAAACCAAATACTACAAGTGATAATCATACACTCTAAGAGCTGAATTGGACCTTAGGTATAAATTGCTCCAGCCTGCTAATTTTTCAGATGAGGAATCTGAACTCAGTCGCTCACAAAGAACCCCACCCTCATCCTAGGTTAGGCTCATGGTCTATAAAAGCCTGCAATTTTTCTAACAGACCCAGTCCATCAGGATATCACAGAATAGCTCTCAACCCAAAGTTTAAATGCCAAAACATCTGAAAGTGTCTCTTCATGATCATTTTAAAGTTTAAAACATAATCTAACATCAGTGGCTGTTTAGACTGATATGAATATGCTAAACAATACAAACTGTAATCAGTTTGGTCACCAAGAACACATATTAAAACACGTAGAGAAAAAAAATCCCTAAAATAGAGCTAAAACATTAAATTAGCTCTAATTAAACAATATAGATTTAATATAGTTTCCATACTACTTCCTCTGACTTTCTTCTTTCCCTTATGTCAGGTATTCATATATCTTTGGGGCCTCCGAGGTTTACTTTTTCCATGCATACTTCAACATAATAATACAATATTCACAAAATTTTAAAAAAGAACAGGCCTCCTTGATTTTAGGCATGCTGTTGGTTTACATACTGTCACAGTGTATATATATGTTATATCTGAAATAAGAATACCAGCTGCTGGAAATAGTGGAGTGTCATGACCACTTCAGTTAAGAAGTGTAGTCATTTGTTAGCTTAATTAAGACTCTAGGTTTTGACTCAGAAAAGTGTTGACTAGAGTTTGGTCTCAACTAGATTCCAAGCTGGCAAAAAGTAAACATATTAATATATGGTCACGAATGGCTGACAGTCTTGTAAAAGTCTGGGCAAAAAACAAGAAATTATTTTCTGGGTATAAAACATAAGCATATCATAATCCATTTTCCTTGCTTATACCCTGTCAGTGGTATTATTATATTAACTATGGAATTCAAATTGCAAAGCAATCTTTTTTTTGCTAATGTTGTACTACTGTGCCAGGTAGGACAACAACTCAGAAATATAAAACCACAACTACAGCCCATTTTCAATAAAGAGGAAATAATTGGCTAGGTTTTTATTTAGTGTATGTAGTAGGGTTGCTATCCATAGACAAGGGAAAAAGTAAAGTGGAACAAATTAGAGGGAAAAAAAGAAAAAGTAAAAAATGGCCTCAAAGAGGACTCAAAGTTAACAAGGCCACCAAAGAGTCAGGATCAGAGCACCTCTTTGTCATTTGTTTTCTCAAAGTGTACTCAAAGGGTGCTTCTGGCTTTTGAGTTAAGACCCTGAAGCAATTCTAGCAGTACTTGTCTCTGTACCATCTATGTTATGCTCACTCCCTAGCCTAGCTGGATATCAGTTCTTATTTTTTTTTTCTGATTAAATTTACAAGAATAATGCAAAAACAATTGCATTGTGAATTTTGCCTCTGATACCCCAGTCAACCGAATGTAAAAGTGGCATATGGCACAAAAGCAAGCTGCAGATGGCCCAACAGCAGCCGTGTACATCTGGCACATGGCTGTTTGATTTTGTATTTGCCAACTTGGAGAGAAGCCCAATAACAGAAATTCACTCATCTTCCTTCTTCTACAGGCTCAATGCTTCAGCCACTCTTTTCACCCTCATCAGTACAATCCCAAACAATCATGGGTTCCCGGCCCTTCTAAAAGAAAAAAAAAAAAAAATTTCTCCAGCTCAGTTTGATGGTAAATAGTACCCAAGTTTTCTGCTTTTACAACCTCTGTAACTAATTCAGAGCTTTATCTTTGGGAGCTAGTTAGATAGCCTATAAAACGGAAGAACATTTGGTACAATGATTATGTGGGGGTAAGAATACATTGATAGAAATTCAGGAATATCAATCTTCCTCCAAA
This sequence comes from Mesoplodon densirostris, assembly GCF_025265405.1. Classification (NCBI taxonomy): domain Eukaryota; kingdom Metazoa; phylum Chordata; class Mammalia; order Artiodactyla; family Ziphiidae; genus Mesoplodon; species Mesoplodon densirostris. The sequence goes on from NC_082672.1 coordinate 57,677,106, forward strand.
AGCTTTGCAGCTAGATATTGGAATCAAGCTGCCAAGCTATTTTAAAGTTCATCCAATTTGACACTAGGGGTCCATTTGAAATAGAATGTGAAGAAATCACTCTTTGTTACAAAAATTATTTTATATGGTAGATAATTTATATGTTCTAGGGAAAGAGTGCATGCTCTCTTTAAGTATGAACTATCTGCATAAGATGTCTGTGGTAGTTATTTTTGCTCATCTCCTTACATTTCCAGTTTTACCAATTTGCATTTACCTAAATATCCCATGATTCATCATATCTTCCTGTATTTGCATGTTTTTCACTCTACCTGAAATATTTTCTACTTAATACCATCTTATTCATCATTTAAAATTCAAAATATTACCATTTCTATAGATTTCTCTTCTTCCTTCTTTCCCCCAACTCCTAAAAATACCTCCTTTGTGTTTTCATAGTGCTTTGAGTACTTTTTTAAAAAATGCGCTCATCTTAGTTTATCACCTTTTTCAGTGTATTGGTTTGCTAGAGCTGCCATAACAAAGTACCACAGACTGGGTAGTTTAAACAATGAAAATTTATATTCTCACAGTTCTAGAGGCTAGAAGTCAGAGATCAAGGTATTAGCAGGGTTGATTTCTTCTAAGGTCTCTCTCCTGGGCTTTTAGATGACTGTCTTCTCCCTGTGTTCACATGGTTTTCCCTCTGTATATATCTGTGTCCTAATTGCTTCTTTTTATAAGTATACAAGCACAACCTCTAATGCATAACTTGAAAGAAAGATATCAAATCATTTCTTCTAGGAATAATTAAACGGAGATGGAAGTTGAAGGTCAGTCCAAATCCATAGGTAGGAGAGGTCATAAAGAGGACATGTGAGGGCTTCCCTGGTGGCGCAGTGGTTGGGAGTCCACCTGCCGATGCAGGGGACGTGGGTTCGTTCCCCAGTCTGGGAGGATCCCACATGCCATGGAGCGGCTGGCCCCGTGGGCCATGGGCGCTGAGCCTGTGCATCCGGAGTCTGTGCTCCGCGACGGGAAAGGCCACGGCGGTGAGAGGCGCGCGTACCGCAAAAAAAAAAAAAAAAAAAAAAAAAAAAAAAGAGGACATGTGAATAGCATGAGGGCACAGGATTAATCAATGACCTAGGGGCCTATGCAGTCATGCTGTTGTCCAGGCAAAGGATAATCATAAAAGGTAAAGAAGCTATTTTTACTGGGGATAGGGTGTGTTCAGCCACAAGTATTAGGAAACCAGGATACAAACCAGCAAATGTAGTTCCAGACAGAAAAAAGAGTAAGTCAGGAATCCTAACACAGAAATGCAGGACTATCACTGGTGTGAGCTTTTTAGTAGTTGTGCTCTGCATTAGTCAGTTATTACCACATGATGCTATGTAAAACCCACTCAAAATTCATTGGCTTAAAACAGCAATCTTTATGCTTACTCAAGTATTTGTGGTTCGGCTAGGGGATTACTGATCTGCTCTGGCTAAACTGGTCAGCTCCGCTTTAAGTTTTCCTTGGGTCTAGGCTTATTTACTCATTACAGGTTGGATCAGGGCAGCTCTGTGTATGTTCATTCTGGGACCATGCTGAATAGGCAGCATCTACCCAGGGGAGGTTCTTCTCATGGGGACAGCAAAAGTGCAAGAAGGCAAACTCAATCATGCGAGTCCATTTCAAGCTTTTGCTTGCTTATCTGCTAACAGCTCATGGGTCAAGTAAGTCACAGGGTAAGCAGAAAGTCAAGGTGGGAGCTCACTCTACCTTTAGTGGGAGGGACAGCAGTGTCACACAACAAAAGCCACAGATACAGGGAGTAATGAACATTTGGGGCCAGGAATACAATCTACCATAAGCCTTTTGAGATCTTGAGGGTAACTTTACAGGAGACAAAGAAGTTGCCTCTCAATCACTTTGCAAACTGTTTTATCTAAATAATTTTCTTTTAAAAATAACGTAATTCCTCAAATAATATACAGAGAGATTCATGTTGTCATCACCACAGAATTATACAACCTGCCCTCAGCTTCAGTTCCCTCCCAATACAACACCTCACGTGTGGCTAAATTCTACTTCTCACCCAGCTCCCAGCATAGACACACTGTCTGTGTTAACACACTGCTCTGTGCACTCACAGCACTGTCGACTCTCCAGATCTTTGGAACTTCCACACTTCCTTTACCACAGAGACGACCAGGTCTGGGCTATAATGTTAAGTGCTATTACCTGAACATCTAACACATCTGTGTACGACAGCACATAGTACGTACCAAGTAAATCTGTGTTGAATGAGAAGGAACGATGTCTTTGGCTTAGAGGCAGGCTTCTCAGATTTAAGGGGTAAATCTAATCCTGGACGTCTAATGAGAATAATTTGAAGCTAGATTCATAAATTTTGATGAGAAAGTACTACTGGACCTTAGGAAGGCCCGAGAGTGAATCCTGTATCTCAGTGAATAGGACTTCTAAAGGATGGGTCACCAGGCCTCTGGATACAAAGTGAATGCAGTGACTGACCTCATTTTAGGTTCACATTTGGGCTCTTCTGGTCTACAGAATAATGTTTTTTTTCATCATTATACTTCTTTACTAGAGCACATAAGTGTTCCTTCAGGATAATTTTTTTTTTGTTTTTTGATCCTTGGGATCAGAATATATAGGTTAAATTCACTTTGGGGAGGTCAGTGGAAAGTCTGAAACTGAATGCATGTATCTTGTTAACAACAGAAATCCTTCGGGAATTAGGAGTTAACTCAGGTCTATGCCTGTAGCTTGAGTGAAAACCCCAGATGATCTTCTGTATATCTGATAAACCAACAGAGGCAGTGGCAGACAGCTCCTATGGCCCAGGAGAAAGGTGTTGATGGTTCAGAGGAAGGTGGCTGAGGCATTGGGCCCCTTAGGAGAGATCAACAGGGATCCTGAAAAACTTAATGTTCCTAAATTTGCTACCTTCTTATATGGTAGGTTATTGAAAGCACTAAAATAATGAAGGCCCTATATTAAAACAACACTGGTATTCCAGTTCTCACCCTCCAAAAATATTGTTAAAGGCTTGTCTAAAGATAATACCCAGTTTGAGTGGCTTTTGCGGTGATCAAGCAGCAACTTAATTAGGCAGTTGGATAAAACCATCCAAACCCCTCACCCCAGCTTTCAGGGCCTTGGCAATCTGCCCTCCCAGCCTCACCAGCCCCTTCTCATCCCAGAAGGATCCTTGTTCCCTGTGGTCTAGGTACTCCGGTATTGATTCTGAAGCTCTGAAACTCGAATATACCAAAGTCTTTCTCATCTCTCTGCTTTTATTTCTACCATTTCCTCTACTTGGAATTTTTTCCTAAAATATCTTCCCGTGGTGTCTCCATCTCCTCATGCAGGTCTCTGTTCAAATGCCGTCTGCTGAGAAAGGCCTTCCCTGACCATACTTCCCAGCAGTCTCCCCACCTCCACCCACCTTTGGTTCCTTCACTTGACTTTTCTTCATAGTCCTTATCATTCGCCAAAATTATCTGGCCTGTTAATATATTTCTTGTTTATCATAATATTCTCTACTAGAATAGAATTCCCTCAAGGGCAGAGAGTCAATAAACATCTGTTGAATGAATAAATGCATGAATGGACAAAGTAATTCAAGCAGAACCTGCAGTAAGACTGATGCTGAACTTGAGACTATTGACAGAGGGTCCCAGCAGCCCTTGTTATAGGATTGATCCCGAAGTTTGATGTGGGACTGAATTAGAATAATTAGAACAATAATTATTAATAAATATCAATTCACATATATAGAACATTTATATATATAGAACATTTACATGGATCCTGGCCTTGGAAGAGGGAACCATGGGATAGGGTTTTGTTTCAAGTGTTCACTAGTTCCAGTCTATGTATTCTTTCTTCTAATTCACAACTCTAAATGTGGGCTTATCCTTTTATTTTTGGTACATTTTCACATGGTTCCTTTAACTTAATATTTTTACATATGACTGGTTAAATATAAAGTGGCATGAAAATCAAAGTTAAATAAATTATAATCAAAAGAACAAAGCAAAAACAGTCCACATCAATAGGGCTTTGTAAGGAGGGGGCTTAGTGGTAATTGAGACATGTATTTGAGGATTGCTTCTGCAACCAAACATTGCTTCTCCAATGTTTCTCTGGAGAAACATCTATGTTCTAATCAGATTCTATCTTAATAGGAAATGCCATACATGAAATACCATGTGTAAGAAGGTCTAAGGTCATGGCTCTGGAATTAATCCTATACTAAATCCACACATCAAACTCCATGAACTTTAACTGAAGTTGGGAAAGACAATTTCAGAACCTGGCTGTAGGTGGGTAATTTATGATGTAGTGTGAAATAAAGAACTCTCTATACCTGAGCAACACAAAGGGATAAATTTACTGTCATCAATTACTTCTATACAACAGCAGGGTCAGCCTCTGCCCCCAATTACTCATGTACAGAAACAGACCTGATAGCAAGAAAATCAACAGATCATCAGAGGTTGTAAAAGAAACCTGGAAGTGGACTGAGCAGATAACACTGGTCTCTCCATCCTCTGCCCTGGGAACCAGGAAAGCTCTGTGACCCTAAGAAACTCACAGTCAGGCTTTCTGAAATTCTGATTCTTAAAAAATGACTTGAGTTTGGTTCTCCTTATACTATGTGTAAGGATACAGACGAAGGAGATGCTGGAGCCTAACTGGAGTATCTTGCACCTATCTTTTTTCTCCTGCATTGACTGAAGCAGGTCAGGAGTGCTGTCTAGAAACCATAAACCTCTTGAATGAAGACATTTTATGCAGCAGAAAAAGGTTTCACGCACCAGCTCAACAGGACTTAGCCTCTGCCTATACGTGGTACACGCCAACTCTATCAAAATGAATAAGACAGAAGATAGCTGTGGACTTGCCAAAGTTCAGGCCCAGTCTTCTCTCCATCCCCATGACCTATTTTCTACCTGCATGTTAGGAGTATGGGCCTGGACCAGGAGATATTGGTCACATCTTCTAACCTCTAAGTCAGTTATTTCCAACAGTGCTCCACTACCTAGGCTACCTCCTACTCCTTTGTTCAACCAGAGAATCTCTGAATTTATTAGAGTTGTAAAAATGGGATTCCAGGTAAGGTTTTATTAGAATAAAGTGTATGTGGCTAAAGATTTTGAAAGTCACTGCAGAAGTGGGAGCTCAAATTTTTCTTTACTCTTCACTTCTACATTTGAACTTCTCCTCTTGAAAAGATGAACAAAATGTAGTTCTAAGGAGACCATGAGGCCAGATTCTATGGAGGTACGGCTTTTAGTAAGTGGAATTATACATTGAACTTGAATAGAACCACTCTTTTGAAGGGGTCTGTTTCCATTTTTCTCCACAGAGCTCTCTCCATTCACTCCCATTTAAGATGAGTTGAGGAAGTTAAGGAGGAGGGTGGAATAATAATACCTTTTAATAAGGAAGCCTTATGGGACCAGAGTGGTGTTAAAGTCAGGAGACACAAATGGGGCACTTCCACCAATGTGAGATGAAGTTCCCCTTTTCTTCTTTCCCAATTTTCTCTCCCTGTTTTTTGAGTGGAAACTAAGGGCAAAACCATATACATATCTAGTGGAAGGAAAAAGCCTTTTTCTGCTTTTAGTCTTGTCCATTATAGAATGAAGGTAAAAATGTTCTTGAGGCTCGCTTGTGGTTTAGACCAGCTTCACTGGAGTAAAAGATAAGATAGGGGTTGGAGTTCAATGCTCTAGCTAGTGATAATGTATATACACATTGCTTGGTGCCTTCTGAGGATATATTGCAAGGATGACAGAGCTATGATAAGTTCAAGATTTAGATTGAAGTTTCATGACCCCAGAGATCTTCCTTTAGAAGAAACATGAATAATAGAGTGGTCTAAGGGGCAGAGATCAGGTATTTATAGAAGTGAGTTACACCCATTTAAAATGCCCACAGTGGCTAGAGACCTCTCCCAGGGACTAACTTGGAAGAATGGTCCCCAGGCAGACATAAATTTTCTGGAAAGATAGATAATCTAAATAATTTTTCTTGCCTTCAGCAATTTCTTCTGCCCCTAGTGAAAGGTTTAAATTCATCTGGTTATGGAGCAAAGACAAAAAGCCCTGATAGTTTGCAAGGATTGAAGAGTACAGTCAACATCTACTACATCCAAAGTCGAGGGTGGGCTTTGGGGATGTTGATTCAGGAGAAGTGGGACCTGGCAGGTTATCACCTGTCTTAGTCTGCTCAGGCTGCCATAACAAAATACCATAGACTGGGTGATTTACACAATAGAAATGCATTTCTCACAGTTATGGAGGCTGGAAGTTGAGATCAGCGTGCCAGCGTGGTGAGGTGTGAGTGAGAGTTTGCATTCTGGCTTGCAGACAGCCACCTTCTCCTGGTGTCCTCACATGGCAGGAGTGGGTGGGGACTCTGGTGTCTCTTCGTATAAGGATACTAATCCCATCATGAGGACCCTACCCTCATAACCTCACCTAAACCTAATTATCTCCCAAAGGCCTCACCTCCAAATGCCATCACATTGGGGGTTAGGGCTTGAATATATGAATTTGAGGGGGACACAATTCAGTCCATAGCATAGTTTCTAAATACTTATACTACTGTCACGTACCTATAAGCATGGAAAATACCAAAATTATTATGATGAAGCATTAAGAAGGAACAGGATTAAGAAGCCATCAGGAATAGAACTAAACCTTTAAGAGATGCAGCATGATTTAGTGAAATAAATATGGGCACTTGGAGCTGGG